>NC_090379.1:49829999-50163749 GCF_036365525.1 Heterodontus francisci | reverse complement strand
TTTATCATTATCTTTAAAGTGCTCGTAGTTTACTTTTAATTTCAAAAGGCACCAGACTGCATCTAATGCTTACTGACCTATTTTCTGTTGCTGCGCTGCCCATCAAAAATTAATAGTAGCAAGAGACATTTGAAAGCATTATGTTGCACAAGTGTAACTGGGACATGTACAGAAATGCCACAGTTTGCGGGTAAGAATTGTGCATAAAATTATTAAAAAGAGGAAATAAAGATTAAGTAGGTACCATGTTGCAAAAATATAGATTAACAATTAATCATCTCTGTTTAATTATATAGCTCATACTATTTTTCTGTAAAAAGCAGTGTATTATTTCCCAGTGATTCACTTTTCTTGTTACCTAACTCTTAGTCATAATATAAGTACATTAATATAATATGATTGTAAATTAATGATTCTTCGATTTACATGATGAACACAGGCACATTCCAAGTAAACAGATAACATCAGCGTTAGTGGGCTGAAGTGGCTGCCAGAAAATTCTCAGAGACAGTAAAGTGGTCTAAGTTGATAAGATAGTCTATGTGAGAATGTCACAGGCAGCAGTCAGGCACTCTGAGCTCTGATGAACTTCCAAAGGGGCAGCTAAATTCCACTAACATGGCTAAGTAAAGCAAAAAGTGGCAGTATTGCTGAGGAGTCATATCGACCGCCAATCTCTGGAGTTCATTAAAGTGAGCAATGTGAGATAGATACTACTGCTTTGAGTTCATAACAAGGACAGTATAACTCCAGCCCAGTGTGAAACCACACTTTAAAAGCACTCAGGCAGTCCAATGCACCTGCTGGGGGCGTTTGAAGATTATTTTCAATCTTTTAGGATAAAGCTGACATTTCTGGCCACACTCAACATTAAAAAATTAGCAGCCTGAGGAACAAAAAGCTCTGCTTATGCTTCCCAAGCATGTGTGCTCCTTTGTTATTGACCTCTGTGTGACCTGCATTGTGGCACCCTTGACAGCATAACTGGGATCTGCCTAGCTGAGGATCAACCTGCAGAGATACTGGTCAGAGACCTTACCTGCAGAAAAATACAACCCGAACTGTTGAATCTTGATCTTAGGCATCATACCATCATCAGAATGCTGCAAGTACATTAAAGCCTTTCAACGATATTCTGTTCTATATGTGTTAGCGTCGATAGGAAATGCATCACACCTTGGCTTAGCTTCTTACCAATCCACAAACAGCGCCTACAATGTACAGACCAAACACAATGAGGTAAATGTAAAAACATACTTCACATCAATATTTATTTAACTAACTCATTTTCTTTAAAACAAACACAAAACAGTTCTATCATTTCCTTCTGTTTCTGATTGGTGCCTAACCTATATATTATTAGAGTTGAAAGAATTAATTGTAGCCTATCTTTGGTATAAATGTGATTATTTTGCATATATTTGATGTATCCATTTGTTTATTAATGGCTGTATTTTATTTGTGTTAATGAGATGGAATCTTGCCTTTGGAACAAAAATATAAATTGTGTTTACAATATATCCTTTGAATGTAATTTAGCAAAATAACAGGCAACCTGGTTATGGAACATTTCCCTTTATTCTAACTACCAGCCAGACACATTACATTACAGATTCTGTATTAAGTAAATAAATGAAAACAAGTACACTTGGGAGAATTGCAGGAATTGCGTTCTTTGTTTGTAGATATTTTGATCACAAGTGCTTGTTTAACCAGTTCTTTTTCCCCTATTGCACTGTCAGTCTGTTCTGAATATTGCAACGGTACAATGTACCTCCCTCATTAGGGCCTTTGGAGGGTGGACTTGTACCATGCTGAGAGTCAAGAGCTGATCATGTCCCTCATTTAGACACAACACATATCCCACCATCCCACTAATTGTGTGCATCTCTGACTCATTTGTCTCTGCTAATCATTAAAATTCATGCCCACCCTCCCATCCTCAGATAACCATCTGCAGGTTATTTAGGTAGACTGGACTCTATAACCTTCATAGTATTCTTAACTAGGGACAAATCCCTGGCACTTGAGTGCTTGCTAGCTTGTTAGTATTTATCACATTTTTTAGAACAACAGACAGAGTGCCATGGCAAGAATATACATCATATGCTGTGACATTAAAGATTGATTAGAAAATGCTAATTATTTATTGATCTGCTCCTGGTAAAGGTTAGAATAAAAAAAGAATAGTTTTTTGTTTGATATTTGCATTCTAATATGATGAGTTGTGATTACAAAGCAACTTAGACTGAAAAAGTGCTTACCACATATATTTTAAAACAATTTAATCTTACAGTCTTAACGCCGCTTTCAGATTTAAAGTAGCTGGTTTTAATGTTCACATCTTTATGAATCAAACACCCAGTCAGATTGCTTAAATGGTTGCAGAAACCACAGATCATACCACATGAAATAATTCATAAATATCATTTTGCCAAAAACTAGCGATATGCACCTCAAGCTATAGGTTTCTTTCATTCATTTACTGGTAATGACAGAATGTAAACTCAATGCAAAACTGTGTGTAACAGAATTATGGGAAACTGAGTCTTAGTATGGCTTGGTTTAATCACTTCTTAATCTTTGACTCAATAGATCCTATAAAAGTAATTTAAATCCATATTAACCCATTGAAGACAGATTCTGTACACAGAAAAAAACTGTCTGTGCTAAAATAGGCAGAATATGTAAATCCAAATGTCTCAGATCCATGGCAAAATGCCTAGTGCTTAACTAAATTAAAAGAGTGAAGCAAAATAAAACAGTAAACCAACTCCAACCACATGTTTCGAACCAGCCTGTTTGAGCTGCCTTGAGTGTCATTATTTCTGCCCCTTTTACTGCAGGTTTCTTTACACATGAATAGCTGTAATTTCCAGAACTGTCATCAAATATTGTTATGGTTGTAACTGCACCAGCAAATAATGGCCTTATGTTTTATGAATATTTGAGATAGGAGTGGTTTACACTGGCCCATACTTCTGATTCACATGCAGGTAATGTAGTTCAGGGCTCTGTGAACCGAACATCAATTTCCCAGCAGGCCGCACTTGACAAGCAGGTGTCACTCAATCATGCGCATTTTCACCTCCATGGGGTGACAGATGGTCCCAGCCTGCTTAGCATTTCCACCCTCTGTTGCAAGCCCCTCAAACTCTTGGCAGTAATAAAGACACTCTGAGACTTGTGTTAATCTGAAGTCTTTAGGGTAAATTGAAACAGTGTCGACCATTATCGTGTCTCATTAAGAACAGGGTCTCTTATCTCACCAATGCTTTTAGCATATAGATATGTTCAACCCCTTACACCCCTGCATTCAGCCTCCATGTAAATTAGTTCCTATTGCTTCCACACTGTTAAATTACTCTCTCTTTAGGGGCATGACCTAATCCCGTTCTACCCTCTTGCTATGAACTAAAAACAAGATTATTTCTGAATAGGGATAATGTAGAGTTTAGTGACAGGGCCAGCACCAGTAGAACATTCAGATATGTTCATGATTGCAGGGAAAACAGATGTGCTCTACTACCTTATCCTAACAACCCTCACCAGTTTTAGTATGTTTTTCCTTTTCCTGACTGACACTGCTCTGCCAGCCCTGCTGATATTTTCATCATGGATGATTTTACCCCTGTTTTCAATGGCAACCACTGAATTGTTTTGTTCTGGTGACATTTGACCCTGATGAGCCTGACTTAAGTGTGACTTTTATTTTTCTGTTGCTGGGTGAAAGGGAGAGAATTTGCTGCATATTACAGCCATGTAAGTAGGAAGAGTATACTCTAGAAGACTTCCCCAGGACTGTAGCTGCTCAATTAATCGAGTAAAGGTGCAGTAAAATTAATCCAAGCTCCAATACATGTATACTTGGAAAATACTTTCATTACACTTTAGAAAGAAGAATGGGCCTTGTTTAACGTTTCATTTGAAAGACAGCACCTTCAATAGTACAGCATTCCCTCAGGATTACATTGGATTGTCAACCTAGATTATTTAGGTCTGGAAAGGTCATGAGTTGTCACCAGGGAAGAGGACAGCATCTTGAAGGCCACGTGCTGGGTTCCGAGTGCCCTGAGGAAGGAGGACCCAAGGGCTGGATTTTAGTGCGCAGATGTACTGAAAGCAGGGCGGCAACAGAGCAGAAGTGCAGCATGTCTGTCAGGGGCTTTTTAACTGAGCCACCTCATTATCATTTTACTTCTGAGTTTTGCGTCCAATGAATGTCAGTGGGCATGATGATGACCCACATGATGCCATTTGAATTCTGTATTTAAAAGGGCATTCTAAACATCCAAATTGTGATGCACGACCACAAACCTGCTGGGACTAGACTCAAGACGTGCAGGGGCTGTACCCCACTTCAACGATGCCTCCCTGAATTTGCTGCGGGGGGCCCAGAGGGCAATACTCTTTCCTACTGATGGGAGGAAGATGCCAGCAGGTGGTACAGAGAAGGCATGGTTGGGGGCTGCCCAGGAGATCAGTATCAGGATCCTGGATTCAATGCAGAATTAATGACCTAAGCAGGACAGGAAAGGTGAGAGCAAGGGTACATTGCCCTACACCCTGATGCGTGGATCACCCTAACCCTAATTACTCTGCCTTTGCAAGCCTCCTCCAGCACATCACTGCTCACACCAACTTACCTTGCAGGCCAATCTCCTCTTCCCCTCAGAATTGTTCAAATAGGCTGTGTGCTTTTCCCCTTGGTCCTCCTGAAGTTCCAAACCTCACTACTGTGCAATGTTGCACAGAGCGCAGCACACTATGGCCATTCCAGAAACCCTGGCATGTGTGTGCTGAAGGCTGCCTCTAGATCAGTCCATGCACCTGAAATGCATCTTCAGCGTGCCGATGGCTTGTTCAATGACACAGCTGATGGTCATATGGCATTCATTTGTATCACTCCCGGGCCTCATTCCTCAGGATTTAGGACGCGTAGGATTCCCAGTAATATATTAGCATGGATTGAGGATTGGTTAATGGGCAAAAAACAGAGAGTAGGAATAAACAACACATTTTTGGGTTGGCAGTCTGTAACTAGCATGGTACAAGGATCAGTTCTTGGCCCTCAGCTATTTACAATGTATATTAACAACTTAGCTGAGGGGATTGAATGTAACATATTCAAGTTTATTAATAATACAAAGTTAGGTGGGAAATTAAGCGCTGAGGAGGACACAAAGAGGCTGCAAAGTGATTGGCGGGTGAGTGGGAAGAACACAGCAGATAGAATACAATGTGGCGAAGTGTGAAGTTATCCACTCCAATAGGAAAAATAAAAAAATAATATTTTTTGAATGGTGAGAGACTGGGAAATGTTTGCATTCAGAGGGACCTGAGTGTCCTCGTACATGAATCACAGAAAGTTGACATGCAGGTTCAGCAGGCAATTCGGAAGGCAAACAGTATATTAGCTTTTGTTACAAAGGGATTGAAATATAAGTGTAGAGAAATATTACCACAATTATACAGGGTATTGGTGAGGCCACACCTGGCATACTATGACTGGTTTTGATCTCTTTACCTAAGGAAAGACATACTTGCCCTAGAGGGAGTGCAACAAAGGTTCACTAGACTGGTTCATGGGATGAGGGGACTGTCCTATTAGAAGAGATTGAATAGACGAGGCCTAAAATCCCCAGAGTATAGAAAAGTGAGAGGTGATCTCATTGAAACATATAAAATTCTTGAGGAAATTGACAGGGTAGAGGCTGTGAAAATGTTTCTCCTGGCTGGGTATCTAAAACATGGGGTCAGCCATTTAGGACTGAGATGAAAAGAAATTTCTTCATTTGGAGGGTTGTCAATCTTAGGAATTTTCTACCCTAGAAAGCTGTGGATGCTCAGTCGTTGAGTATATTCATGACAGAGATTGATAGATTTTTGGATGCCATGAGAATTAAGGGATATGGGAATAGGGTGGGAAGGTGGAGTTGAGGTAGAAAATCAGCCATGATCTTATTGAATGGCTGAGCAGGATTGAAGGACCAAATGGCCTACTCCCACTCCTATTTCTTATGGTCTTATGTTCTTATGTTTCTGAGAGGTGGCATCTGCCATGTTCTAAGTGGCTATCTAGTGTATCTAATCAGTAAACTCTGCTTCAAGGTGCAAAGAGAGCAGGGAGAGAGAACTGTCACAGGATGAAAGCATCATGAGAGCTGTGCGGAATCTTGTGCACACCTGTGAAAAGATCATTTTGTGGTTGCACACCAGCTGCACTTCGATGGATTCGAAACCCTTTGGTGCCTTAATTGCCACATGTGTGGAATCAATGACACCCTGCAGCTTTGGGAACCCGAGCACTCGCACATTCTGATTGGTGTCATTACAGAAAGATTGAACATAATTGCCTGCTCTGGCAAAGAAGGCAACAGTCAACTGACTTATGCATTGGTATGCTGCTGAGTGTGAGATCTTACTAATGTTTCTGGTAGAGCCCTGGAAGAGTCCGGAGGCAAAATATTTGAGGGCGGTGGTGACTTTGACAGTCACAGGTAAAGAATGGCCACCAGGTCCACTTGGGAGCAGGTCTTGTTCCAGCAGGCTGTAAATGTCTACCACCACCTGACTCGACACCCTGAACCTCCTGAGACACTGGTGATCCTCTGCCTATTAGACCGTGTGCCAGCTCCTGCAAACTGCCCCTCTCTGCTGATCTCCTCCCTCCCATGGAGCTGGAGGCCTGTGAGCAGTGGCTGTTGCTGGTGCTGCAGCCTGTCATCTTGGTCCTATCTGAGGTCCAAAATAACACATCGTCAGCGGCACCCATGCTGATCGGAGTTCCAAAGTACAGAACAGACGTCCAAACCTTCAAAGTGTAGATGGTGCCTCCAAAGTGTGTGAAGTAACCTCTCAGCACAAGTACTTTGAACAAATCCTTTCAAGCAAGCAGGTAAGAAAGTAATTTTGAATACCAAGTACTTAATGAGATATTTTCCTATCATGGCTTCAACTCCCTCAATTACCACTGTGTTCTCACCTTGCTTTCATTGATGAGGTCCAGGAAGCCCAGGAAACCCATGGAGCCAGAGTTAAACCACAAAACCTATGCTAATAGTAATTAATGTATCTCAATCGACAACCCACCTGTCCTGAGGGGTTGTGCGCATGCAGCCCAGTACGGTGAAATGCGAAAGTCTACATGTTGGAGCCAGCTTCCTAACAAACTCAGAATTTTGCCTGATTTAACGCCACCCCCCCTGCCCCCCGCCCACCGTACTGAATCCCAGGTGCTCACCCATGTTAAAACTCCCCTCGTAGTTTGAGTTAGACCTTGCAAACACTGAATGATTTTTTCCCAAAACTCTTGAAAGATGCCTTTTATTGTTTTCTCAAAAAAAATCCCTGAAGGCCTGAAGGTCAATGATCAAAGCATCCATTTTGGATTTACTGACCAACCTGGATGTCTCTCTCACTCTCTCTCAGGGTAGATTGGAAAGTTGGAGGAGTCCACAGCTGTAGTACAATACAGGAGATATGGGGCTTAATTTTCTGACTCTAAAAATGGCGTGCATCCCGCACGGATGTGCTGTCCCTGAGCCCCCGCGATATTACACTCGTGGGCTCATTTAAATAGAGGGGACGGAGCGGCCGCCCCCGATGATGTAGAGGGGGCGGCCGACACGGCCCCGGCAACAGCGTCCAGCACCACCGCACAAGTGCCGGCCCCATTTTTAAAGGGCTTTAAGCCCTTACAAAGTAATTTTAATTTTTAAAGGTGCAGTCAGCGGGAAGTTTTATTACCAATGAATAAAGATGTTGAGGCCCTTCCCCAACCCCGTCAATCATCATTTAAATGGCATTTATTCTCAGAAAATAATTTGTTCCCTTCCCGAACTTTCCCCACCGAACCTTTGAGTATTTGGCCTCTAACCCCTTCCCACCATCCCCACATCCAGTAAAATGTGTCCTCCCCACTCCTCCACCCCTCCCGCCCTGACAATTGTATTACTCCCCGCTCCCCACCAGGTAGGCGCACGGAGCATGAACGGCAGCCGTAATATCGGAGTGGGACAGCCGTCGCCTGCAGTTAGGTGAATTTGCATTTCATTAGGTCTTATTTTAATATGGAGATGAAAGGCCTGCTGTCTGGCGGCAGGGGAGCCGCACCAAGGTCTCGCCGCTGCCGGTAATATGCAGCGGGCCCTTCTCGACGTTGCAGGTCGAGGTGGGCCGCCCCCCATAGCATTTTACCAGCCCCTGCTCCGCAACCCGCGGTGTCAAGGGGCCAGTAAAATTCAGCCCATGGTATGAAATAAGTATGAAAACCTTGGTGACTGTGACTGCCCAAGAAATTAATGCAGCCCGAAGACATCAAGTAGTTGTCACTTCTAGAGTGGCAATGATTGCTTCTATAGGTGGTCTGAAGCGCAACCTCAGCTAAAGGCTCCCAGGACTTAATTGGGTCTATTCAACATGCTCTCACACATTTCTTCAGGCAAAGGGTGGTAGGAATATGGAGCTCTCACGCACAAAAAGCAGTAGACGCTAGTTCAAAATCATCACTTTAATTGTTAAATTTTTGCTAGCCAATGGCATAAAAGGATACAGAGCTGAGGCAAGTAGATGCAGTTAAGATACAGATCGGCCATGATCTCATTGAATGGCGAAACAGACTCGAGAGGCTAAATAGCATATGTTCCTATGTTCGCAAATTCTAGAGCATGCAGCAAGCCACTACAATTCTGGCAACACCGGCTGAGCTGTCCATGCACCAGAAGCGGGACCTGAGAATGCTGATGGTCTGTTTCACAATGACCTTAGTTTCCTAACTGAACCTATTTTAGTGCTCCCCTTCAATTCCAAAAAGGTGTCATCCATCAGGGCTGAAGCAGGTGCGCCTGGTCTCCTGTCAGTCACTCTGTCACATTGCTATAGCTGTCCAGTGCAAATAATTGTACCAGGACTATTCCACAGAAAGCCTACAATGATGCGAATAATGAAGTGGCTCGCATCACTCACTATCTGGAAGTTGAGGGAATGAAATTCCTTCTTGTTCATGAAGTTGATGGAGCTTTTAGTCAAGGCATTTATAGCTATATGCATTGTTTAATATATACTTGCAATTGTGGGAATCCAGCTGGAAGATGCTGATCTATGTTTGTCTCTTTCTGTCTCTCTCTTTTCTCTGTGTCTGTCTGTATCCTTTGCTGTCTCCATGTGGTACTGAATGAACTCAGAAGCATGTCTGAACAGGGTATCCGTAACTAATTGTCTCATGTCACAATGAACTGCTGACTGACTAATGTGACTAAGCTCATCAGATGCTGCCTGGGCGCATCCACATGCATACCAATTCTGTCACCTTTACAGTCACCGACAAGGGCCGTACCACTAATGGAAAAACAGGTCAGGTTCCAACAGCTGGAATATCTAAGAAGGAAAGCACAGCCTTCTTAGACACTGCCTATAAGAAAGTGTTGTCTGTGTGAATATTGCTGCACTCTTCTGGTGTTGATCCTTTCCTTCTCCATGTTCTCATCACCCTCCTCCTCAAAGCACAGGAATAAGGGCATGCCAAGATGGAAAGAAATTGGGCTGGACTTTAGTTGAAGCTGCAGGTCCCTACGATGAAGCAGGTGCGGCTTGTGTCGAGGCTATGAGCAGCCGGTCACACGTGCTCAAGTGGTGGCTGGCCAATTAAGTTTCATGAGGTATGGGGGCCATCCAATACAGTGGACTGTAGCGGGGACGGAGGTGGAGAAGCCAGCTTCAGCTGATGTCATGGCAGATGCTGGCACCATATTTAAAATTCTGCCAGCCCTGCATATAATGTTTCATTTCCAAGAATAAGGATTTCTTCAGGGGAGACAGGCTGCAGAATGATGGCAGAAGGAAGACCCCAGGTGGCTCCACATTTTAGTGATGCCACCCTCCAGGTGTTCTTCCAAGCTGTCAGGGAAAGATTGGAGATACTCTTCCCTAGGGATGAGAGGAGGAGAGCTGGGCACCTGACCAAACAAACCTGGCTGCAGATAACAGGGGAGCTCAGCAGCCATGGGGTCACCCCAATGACCTGGATTCCGTGCCAAACGTGGCTCAATGACCTCATCCAGGCAGTGAAAGTGAGTATCTCTTAAAGTCTTCACTTTGGATTTGTCAGAGGAGGAGGATGCATTGGGTCGAGAGGGAGTGCCCACCAAGACATGAGCAAAGGGTCAGGGCATACAGACAAGCTGCCTGAGCCATGATGAAATGGCGCTGAAAGGTGTCTTTTTGTTACTGAAGACCCTCTCAGGGTGCAGGCAGCAGTTCCTCTGCCCCTCTGACAGTGACGCCAGATCCTCCTTCATCCCTGATGACTGAGGGTGGTACTGTTTCTGTGCAGGAAGCCCTTAGCATGCCGGGGCTCTGCAGGCCTAATGTCATCCATAGTCAAGTGGCAGCAAGGTAAGCAGCCTGTCTCAGCCTGTCAGCTGGCAGCACAGGGGAGCATCATGTGGGAGTGCATGAAAAGGAATAAAGAGCACCTAGTAGCACGGGGGATTTGCGGGTGAATTTGTAATGTAAATAAAAAAAGATAGTGGTTGGTGTCACGGATAATAAACATTATTTTCTGTAGCACAAGATCTCCTTCATCTTATTTATGGCCTTTGGTGCTTCATTTCAACTCTGCCTCTGTCAAGGGGCTCGAGGCAAGAGATCATGCTGCAAGGGGTCAACTATGGAGCCTTGCCAGCTGAGCGAATGTTTCCTGAAGGAAGGAAGGCAACAACATGGCTGCATAAAGGTAAATCTTTATTGGTCAACCTACAACTGGCAGTATGGTTCAAAGGAAACACAAATGTATAAGGGCATCTGTGCCTCCCTTGCACATATCTCATGGTGTCTCTCCTGTTGTCCTGAGATCCTTCATCTGGCCATCCTTAGCCAGCTTCCTCCGTATCCTCATTATCTGAGGAGGCAGAATGCTCCTCGCTATCCTCATTGTTCAAAGCTTCCCCCATCTGCAGTGCCAGGTTGGGCAGTGCCCAGCAGACCACCATGATGCATGAGACCCGCGCTGGGTATACTGAAGGGATCCACCAGACTGATCTAGGCACCTGAATCTCATCTTGAGTAGACCAATGGACTGTTCAATGGTCAGTTGCGTTGTCCCAGAGCAGGCGTTGTACCTCTCCTCCGCATCTGTGCAGCGGTTCCTCACAAGTATCGGTAGCCATGTCCTCAGTGGGGTAGCCCTTGTCTCCAAGGATCCATCCTTGAAGGCGCACAGGAGGCTGGAAAAGCTTTGGCACCTGGGAATGCCTCAAATTGCAATAATTATGACAACATCCCAGGAGACATGCACAGACGTGCAGGATCCATTTATGGTGGTCGCTGACCAGTTGTATATTGAGGGAGTGGAAGCCCTTCCTGTTGATAAAGGCCATTGGCTGGTCTGCAGGGGCCTTGATGGCCACATGCATGCAGTTAATGACACCTTGCACCTGGAGGAATCCAGCGATGGCCCCGAACTCAATGGACCTCTCAGCTTGAGAGTTAGGATCCATGCAGAAGTGCACATAGTCACCGACCCTCCTCAAAAGGACACTGGTGACCTCCTTGATGCAGCAATGGGCAGTTGACTGTGAGATCTCACACACATCCCAAGTGGACTCCTGGAATGATCCAGAAGCATGGATGTTCAGTGCCATGGTGACCTTCAGCACCACTGGCATTAGATTTCCACCAAGTCCCCAGGGCACAGCTCATCCTGCTTCATAGTACATAGGTCAGTGACTGCCTCACTGGAGAGACAGAGTCTTCATTGGCATCGCCTCTTGGGCATCAGTAGGTATTTGAGCCTCAACTGGTAGACACTCTCCGGAGAGTAGCTTCTTCTGTGTGGAGGAGGTTGCTGTCTTTCCCCACTGTGCCCTTCTCCATCATCTAGCAGCTGATGCTGACCTTCCTGTGGCCTCACAGGTCAGTGCAGCGCTGCTGCCAGTGCCTGGCCCTCCCTTCCACTCTGCTGCACCTGCTCTTTAATGGGATCCCCGAAGCCTGAATGACTGAGGCCCATGGTGAGTGGCCTCTCTCTGAGTTCAAGGCCTTCACTGCCAAGTGCCCTCTCCCTCCTTCCCCCACGTCATCTCTGACAAGATGGCACTTGCCCATTGCCCACCCTGGTACAGCACCCCTGCAATGCTGGCACCTTTGCTACCACTCCTCAAATAATGCTTGATGCCCTCCTTTCTCCACCCTTCCAGGCAGTTTCTGCTGCCTCTCCCGATGGTCTCCCCTTGCAGCCTGCAATGAGCTCCCACTTCTACAGCACCTCCATCAACCAGGTGAGGTTCTGAAGCCCCATGATGCCCGAGCATCATTAATAAAATTGAAAACTAAGGATAAAATGTCTGTCAATAGGTCTAATAACTGCCTTAATTGCCTGCCAGCCTCGTCAATGTCTTCTCTCTGCCCTCCATGTTTGCCATCATCCACAAAATCAGGATAAGACATCATGATGTTGAACTCCTGGTCTCCCATCCCAGTTGAATCACCACCCCCACCTCTGTTCCCATTCCCGAAGTCCGCATAAAATTCTGCCCATTATTTCACTATGGGGGGGTGATTGTGCTTGGGGGGAGGTTGTGGTCGGGGGGAGAAGCTTGTGTTTGGTGGGAGGAGATTGTGGTCAGGGGAGGGATTATGGTCGTTGGGGGGAGATTGTGGTCGGGGGGGGAGGAGAGATTGTGGTCGAGGGGAGGAGAGATTGTGATGGGGAGAGGTTGTGATCGGGAGACTTTAATGGCAGGACCTCATGATAATTTGCTTGCTCTATTTCCCGCCTGGCAGTCGGCCAAATTGACAGGCAGGCTGTCTACAAGGCAGGAGGCTGGTGTTGGAGCCTCTTGGGGACCTTCCCCTGCAATTGGGTGGGGGGCACAGCAGCAAATGGGGCCTAGGTGGGGCGAGGGGGGTTGGTGGAGGTGGAGGGAGGTTAATATCAAGGACATAGAATTAGTTGGAATCAGCAAATTGGTTATATCTGAGAAATGGACAAGACACAAATACATCATTTTGGATGTTAGCTCTATAATGAATGATCCATAGTCTACAGATCTGTCAGTAAAATATTAGAGGGAAGTTTCTTCTGTTAACTATTTAGAGTAGAATTGTAAATGTGTGTATAAATACAGCTGTTGAATTTACTAGAAATAGTTAACATGGGGGATTTTCCCTCCAGTACTGTATAGATTGGCCAGATGTGTACAATGTCAGGAAATCCTGGCATTCCCTACCTGACAGCATTGTTGGAGCATCATCACAGGGAGTGCTGTGGTTCAAGGAGAAGACCCACCAACACACCCCAACCCCTTCCCCACCTCCCCCCCAGTACCCCCCCCCCCCCCCTCCTTCTCAGGACAACAAGGGATCAAGGGATATACAATTAATGTGGCCTTATCAGTATCAAATACATCCCGAGAACATATTTAAAAATTTCTAGTACTGTACAGGATTTTTCCATGATTTACATTCTGTGTGCATGCATCAGGAAATAATAGGTTACAAACTGTAATAGATGGAATTAATTTTAGATCAGAAGTTGCTTTTGAAGTAAAAAAGTGAATATATGAACAGACTGGGACTGCAAAGCACTGGGATTTATCTTAATGCTGATTCCAGGTGCTGGAGTTTCTAACAATGAAAATGCAAATAAAACTGCTTTGTTGACTCTGATACAAATACAACATGCAATTAGTGTGATAGTCTATATATCAGCAGGGGGTAATTTAAATGTACCCAAAGCAGTCATAGATTTAAAGGGTCATGTTGCACAACAGAAAGTCGGAGCAGGAAAACACAGATACAACTCAGAATCTAAGCCTTCCGTAATGATTTTCTTAAACTATCAACATTTAATCATTAGTTTGCAAACTATAAATCACAGTGAGATTTTAAGTGCACAAATTGAATGCAGTGGCAGTCTCACGTCATAGAGCAATGTAAAGTAGTGGGATACACTGATTTATAGTGAGAATTTTGTCTTACCATATACTGTGTTTGTTTGCAAATTACACCTACAGGCTACATTTATGGTGTGAGTAATGTAATGTCAGTCTTATAAAAAGTCCCAAGAGTGATGGTATAGTTGGTACGTAAAACTGAAAAATAAATAATTAAAACAAATATCACAAGGTAATTCTCCTACTGGGGATGATACCACTCTGTCGATAACAAATTTCAAAATACGATCTGTTGTTGCACATGGAATGAACAAACAACACTGATTTTATTTTGCTCAAGACCCATGTTAGTGCTACCAGCTCTCAGGCAGGCAAGTACTCAGAGGCAGACACCTGAACCCCCACAGTAAACTTACCAGAGTTGCTAAGCCCAGGTAGACCTTGGTGAATCTGACACATTTACTTTGGGATTGCTATTGGCTGCATGAGACCCAAAAAAAAAGAGCCATTGGCACTAATATGACACTTAGCCCAATATAAAAGCAACTAAAGGATAACTAGAAACAGTACTATGATTTCAAATGAATTGACAATATTTGCTGTACTTTCACAGTAGCATAAAAGTGACCATTTATTTCTGTGTGATTTATCACCATTTTAGAAAGCTGCAGTTATCAACTCTTCCAATCATAGGCTAAGGTTTAAGGAGTTCTCTCTGTATTAACCTTGACCAAATTAATTGCTGGCCATTTCTTATTTTAAATAATATCAGGGATAGCTGACAGTAGGAAATGTCAGTTACATTAGGTGTCTGCTCACTTTCAGCTTCAATCTATTAATCTTAATATATAAACAAAACATTTCTCCTGACTCTCCTAGGCTTCATTTATGGTCCTCCCCGTGCATATCAAAACTATTTTCTGACACACTTTGGAATTAGTGACACTGTCCACATACAGATGGGGATAAGCAGCTTGTCTTCATCCAGATCTCCTAACTGTAACTTCTAACCCTCCCCTCCCCTCCTGCTGCTGGTAATGAGAAAAGTATGGGCAGATTTCATCTGATCCACCATTCAGATCGACCAGTCTTCAAATAAATTACTAATGGTTTACAACAGAGAGGGTAATCTCCATACAAGTAGAATTGTATAGGGCCAATTTTGGCATTTCTACTGCCTCATTTTTCAGGGGGAATGAGGTATTATCAAGACCAAAATCACTGCCTTCCCATTCATCACCATTTTAGGGAGGGCATTGAAATATATCGATGGTAGACTGCAAAATGCTCATGCCTTGTACCCGAACCCCACACAAACTGGAAGTGGACCTCTCCAAACTGCCAGACTTGGAAACAAATGAGGGTACGCATGAAAGATTTATTTTTTAAATGCTGGGCTCCAAAATCTGCATCTCTCTTCCCTTCAGCCGAGCTAGGACCCAAGCTTGTCCTCTGTGGATCCATCTCCTGCTCTTACCTTTCCATAAACTGCTCACTTGTGTCATGTGAATCAGCCTGATCAGACCTCTCTAACTCACTACTTATACCACCCAGAGTGCTGGTGTTTGGAAAAGTTGGAACAAGTGTCAATGCATTTTCATGAAGGTAGCCATTCTCTTTATCCACTGTTACAGAGGGACCTGGAAAAAAGGAACAGGTTAGAATTTAATGGGAAGGATAAGCAACAAGAGATGAATAGCATCACAATGAAGCAGCAGGTTACCACACTGTCTGCCTGTATGAGAAAAGAGGAAAGCTAAAGGAAATAGCCAAATAGCTGCACTTGGCTTAAACCTCATCATCTCTAATGCTTTGCATCCTCCCTGTACCAATAAAACCCAAGGTAGTTTCTTCCCCTGGTTCTGATTCTCTTCCTTGTATTGCTCACCAGTTTGCCCTGCAAGAAAATGGAAGTGAGTTATTGTATGCTTCTTTAAAAGGGATGTGTGAGGCAAGCGTCAAATTATGAACAAGATGGGGAGCTGGTTGTGTTCAAAAAAGTGGTTCCAGTGTGATATATAAAGTAGTTAGTGGAGGAGTGAAATGTAAAATGGTCATTACCAGGTAAAAGGAGAATGGTGTTTGGTCTATTCTGAAGGTAGCAGTAGTGCAGTGTCCTGTTGTGATTGGAGGGAAAGCAATGCAGCAAGGGATGGATGGGTTGGAAGTACTGGAGGGGAAGAGTGGTATGTCATGGTATCATTCTGAATAAAAGACATAGGAAGAAATCATTCTTACTTTCACTGTCCAGGTAAGGTCATTGAACATTTTTCAACACTGCAGCTTGTCCTTGGCATCATGTTAACATTGGGCAGGTGTCCCAATTGTTAAACCCACCATTCACCCAATGAGTGTCCAACTTGAAAATGTCTACATTGGACAGCATCTCCCATTTTTGATGTCTATTTTCAGACTTCTTTGGAAACATAATTTCATGCTCATTGAGTAACTCTTACTCTGAGTTTAAAAGGATTGACAATCTGTCCGACACCAATTTCTTTTAGATTTTCACCCTGAAGTAGATTAGAAATAAGAGGCTTCAAACACAGAAGTGCCGCTGAAGAGCCCCCGCGATATTACACATGGGGGCTCATTTAAATGGAGAGGGTAGAGCGGCCGTCCCCCGATGACATCATCGAGGGCAGCCGCCACGTCCCCGCGGTTGGTGTCCAGCGCCACTGCGCAGGCGCCGGCACCATTTTTAAAGGACTTTAAGCCCTTAACACAGATTTACATTTATAAAGGAACATTAGTGCCGATTTGTATTGAATAAATACCTATGTTACCCAACCCCACAATAGTCTTTTAATTGGCATTCATTGACAGCAAACACTTCATTCCCTACCCGAACCTTACCCCCCAACCTTCAATCATTTGCCCTTCAACCCCTTCCCACCATTCACACAACCAATAAAAATTGATTCCCCGCTCCCCCCACCCCTCACGCCCTGAAAATTTTATTCCTCCCCACTCCCCACAAGGTTCTCGCCTCAGAACTCCGTGCGGAGTTCCGATGGTGCGCAAAAGCACAAACAGCGGCTGTAAAATCGGCGTGGGATGGCTGCCGCCTGCAGGTAAGCTTAAATACATATCATTAATATTAATTTAAATATGCAGTTGAAGGCCCCATCGCCACCTGGCGGTGGGCCGCACCGAGGTCCTTCCGCCACCAGTAATATGCGGCGGGCCCTTCTCGATGTCATGGATCGAGGCGGGCTTCTCCCCGTAGAATTTTACCGGTCCCCACGCCACGACCCGCGGTATCGAGGGGCTGGTAAAATTCAGCCCAAGGTCTGAAACACAAGATGCTTGCTGCCTATTATTTAGGTATCAGAATATCTTGAGAGCAGCATATATTTTCCTCATATTTCTTCCCCCTCAACAATACAATGTAAAGAATAAGTAAAACTTGAGCTCAAACCTACCCTGAATTTTTAGATAGTGTATTTGTTATGTAGATGTCCTGATAACTCAATGGGAAAATGAGAATCTGTTGTAGTACTGAGCCACATAGAACAGATTTCATTAGATTTCATTCCCAGTTCTTTTATCAGCCAAGGTGACATTAGTGCAGTACGATTGGATTCAGTGCCCTGAGCTAGGATAGGGAAAAGAATCAGAAAAGGCTCCTGTTCATGATCAACCTTTATCTCTGAAAGGTAGTAAATTTAGTCAGGTTATTTGACTATGGAAGGTATCACAGCCCAATTCTGTCTCTCACCTGATAGGGATATAAGCACTTTCTAACTGAAATCACTGGGTAGTGCTTAGGAGTAGGAGCCCAGCTAATTTTTTTTATTTCCTTCCCTAGCACAGGGATGCTGAAGATATTTGAGACAGCTACATAAAAATGTTATGATGTCATGTTGCTTCATCCTGTCAAACTGTTTTGTCTGTCGCATCAGTAATACTAGAAACTTAAATATTTTTTAATAAAAATTAGGAATATTATCAAAGCGTTTTTCACAGGAAACCACTGGCCAAGTTACACGAATGCTCCCATATTGTTAATTACCCTCAATGCTACAAAGATAAGAGGATTTTTCTACAGTTAATATACTCCACTTTGGCATGCTAAATTACAGTTAATTACAATGACATTCCTCAGGGGAAAAATTGTAACTGCATTCTCTGTAAAACACTTTAACGTAAATATGTGTTGTTCTGTGTGAGATCATAAATATATAGGACATAGAATTTCCCAGTAATCAACTATAAATTATTTCTTGAAAACATCTTCATTAATGACTTCACAAATCTCGCTAAAAATTGTAAAAATTTCAAACTAAATCATATTAGATTGGCTCATAAAATAAAATCACAACTAGCAGAGGGTGAGTTCATGGTTGTAATTTCTTTGGGGTTCAAATGACATTCATAAATTGCTGAAGTTTCACCTTCATGGTTTATGAGATCATCTAAACCTCTCAATTAGATTATAACCTTGTAACTCGATCTGTGTTATCCATGAGTCCATATATCGATACAAATATGTGCATAGAAGCTGTGTAACAATGGACTAAGTAGTTTGTAGGAGAAATGGAAGATCTTACAACCCACAAGTGATTAATTCACAAATGAATTATAAAAATGGGTATTTAAATATATTCAATCCAATTCAAGTTCAGATTTTGAAGGGAAAGATTTTATTTGAATTCAAATCCACTTCTCAAGTTAAAAACAAGAAAGTATGTGAACTTGAAAACTTCTGCTTCTCTATCAGAGATTTGGACTGAAGTCTATGTAACAAGAGTTCTCATCAGTTGATTGTACTCCTGCTCTGAGTTCAAACCTCACTCTAGGATTTGAGCATATATTAAAGCTGAAACTCCAGTGTACTACTGCATTGTCTGATGGGATGTTAAATTGAGGCCCCATTTGGTGGCTCAGGATCTAAAACATTTCATTGCACGATTTGAAGAGGGAATTCTGTCATCTGAGCCAACTTTTCTCCATCAACATCATCAAAAACAGATTAAGTGGTCATTTGTTCATTTGCTTTTTGTGGGAACTTATTGGGCTGAATTTTACCGGCCCCTTGATACCGTGGGTCACGGCGCAGGGGCCGGTAAAACGCTGTGGGGAGAGACCCGCCTCGACCCGTGTCGTCGAGATGGACCAGCCGCGTTTTACCGGCGGCGGTGGAACCTCGGTGCAGCCGCCCCCCCGCCCCCCACCGCCACACAGTGGCGGCACCACCATCAACATGTGGTAATGATTATTTACCTTTGCTGATTATGCAGCCCACCGCCTCTCCACCGATGCTGCCGGATTTTTCGTTGAATGGGCGGCCGTCATGTGCCGTCCAGTTCATGATCTGAAAAGCCGGCGGGTCCTCACTCCGCATTATGGAAGGGAGGAGAGAGGAGGGAGGAGGTGGGATGGGGGGTGATATGCAAGGGTCTAACTCAGCATTTTTAAAGGGAGGAGGGAGGGGGGATATGCAGGGGTCTAACTCTGCATTCCTAAAGGGAGGAGGATGGGGTAGATGGGATACACAGGGGTCTAACTCTGCATTCTTAAAGGGAGGAGGATGAGGGTGATGCACAGGGGTCGCACTCTGCATTCTGAAAGGGAGGGGGTCTGGTATTACTGGAGGGAAAGCTGTGCTGACATGAAGGGAAGTACCATGTACTTGACAGTGTATGCTCTGTGTTAGTGAGGGGGCAATGGCACAGTAGGCACCCTGTGTGTGAGGAGGGTGCCAGAAAGGGCAGGAGAATTAAGGTTTTATGGACGGTGGGGGCAATCGATTCAGTTGGTAGGATCTT
This sequence comes from Heterodontus francisci, assembly GCF_036365525.1. NCBI lineage: Eukaryota > Metazoa > Chordata > Chondrichthyes > Heterodontiformes > Heterodontidae > Heterodontus > Heterodontus francisci. Next base: position 50,144,083 of record NC_090379.1, on the reverse strand, counting down.
CATGTGGTCATGCTGAGCCACTCTGAGTGTTGGCCAAGATGGGCAATGCCATGGCATGTCACATAGGTGATCCAGGAAAGCAGCTGACGTACCCGTCAACACCAATCCCTGCCCTGTTAGGAACCTTTGAAAACATGTAGGGTTCAACTTTATTTATCACATGGAAATAGGTATGGCTCATCCTACATTGTGTTACCCTCTGCACGTGAGGATCTGTATGTGCCAGAGGCAATATCAACAGGCAGGTGCGATCCACGTACAGGCCCCTGGTCATGAGCAGCAGCCCCCAAGGGGAGCCCGCCATTACGTTTGCTGTGCATATACAGGCCCCACATGACATGCCATCGGATGTCAGAGCACCAGTGTCAGAGGAGATCACGCATATAGAGGGGGTGGTGACACGTCTCTGTGCCCTGCTCAAGGATGACCTGCAGCCATTGGGCTCCGGTGACATCCCATGCCATTGTTCCTCATAGTGGCAGCGGTTCTCAAGCCTGACACCTCTGCAGCCTTTTAGGGGCCCATCTTTGTGGGGTCACACAGACAGCAGTGCACCGCTGCATCAGGAAGGTCACCAATGCCCTGCACCAGAGGGCCAGTGAGGATGTCCGCTTCAGGACGGACTTTCACAGCCAGCACCAGGGGGCCATTGGTTCTGGCACCATTGCCGGAGAACCGTAGGTTGTAATGTTCATAGACTGCACTCATGTGGCCATCAGCCTACTGCCAGGCTACCACCTGCAGACGTCACCATTAAAAGAGCCTTCTCAATCTAGGTGAAGCTGGTGGGTGAACACTGCAGATGCTTGCAGCGAATGTGCGACCACTTCTCAGGCAGATGCCATGACACCTGGGTCTTGCACCAGTCTCGGCTGCCACCACTGTTCACTGAACTGGCTCAGATGGAGAGGTGGCTTCTTGGAGATAAGGGTTATCCTTTGCAGACATGGCTCCCGACACCGGTGAGAGACTCCACCACTGCTGCAGACGCCAGCCACTGAGCTACATGAGCCAACATTGAGCAGGAGATAGGCATGCTGAAAGAGCGCCTCCATTGCCTGGATGGATAGAGTGATGCCCTGTACCACGGGCCAAAAAGACCAGCTCCTTTCTTTGCCACTCTGCACAACTATGCACCCAATAGTATTCTTTGACAACAGCGCCCCAGCACCTGCTGCACAACTGTCAAAGGGTTCCTCACTGCGTCAAATGTCCTGCCTCTCCCCACATAATATCGGGGGGGGGCGACTCAGTGCAGTGATGCTAATGAGCCCCCACACATAATATTGCAGGGGCCCTGCAGCGGCCGCTAAAGCGAGCGCTGTGCTGAGTTGAAAGGGCGCTGCCATGCAGCGTGGCGCCCGAATAAACTTAAGCCCATTGTGTGAAAATCAGTGCTTTGTTTACCTACATTTCAGAAGTAATTAATTGGCGGTGAAGTATTTTAGGACATCCTGGGGACATCATAAGATTCCATATCAATGCAATTGTATTCTACAAACCTTTGTAAAGTAAGCAACATTTCATATCTGTAAATGTAAATATTTCCTGCTGGAAGGCACACAATGGTAATACTAAATGTGTTGTTTTTTTTAATTTAAAAAGGACTTGCACTTATATAGTACCTGAATATTACAGCATCAGAAATGCCTCAAGGTACTATATGCCATGAATTACTGGTTTACCATGTTTGAAATTTAGCAAAACAAATCCAAAGAAGATTCAGTCAACTAGTTCAGATTTGGATTTCATATTCAATGATCACCCCTATTGGTTATAAAGGTTTCTATTGCTCATAAATTGTTTAGTACTTTGTTTATATTCCTCAGCATTCATTGTTCTCCACTTGCAATGGAGTACATTTAGAAAATGTAGGCACCTAGAAGTAAACTTTAAACTTTCTCTCCCCTATGCTCTACCTCCACCAGCATGAAAATGGCATTGCGGATCAGCCACCCATTGTAGAAACAGCCCAATTTACATTTCCTATAACAGCAACCCACCTGCATTCCATTTTTACAGCCAGGTGATAATCCACCCCATAAACTACTGCATTATTCATTTAATCAGTTCAATATCAAAGGATGATCAATGTTATTAGAATGCCATGAGAAAACTGTGACAATATCAGCAAAGTTATTACAATACGTTTGTGTATCCAGGACAAGAAAATGCTATCAGGTCGATACATGCTTGCCTCAATCATTTGGTTGATTTCATTTTTGTGCACCTACCATTGCTTGCCCTCACCTCCTGGGAGAACCAGAGACCTGCAGTCAATTTTGAAGTAATCTGGCAGAAATTTTTTTTCAGCCATCATAAACTATCAGACAAACCTCAGGAGGCCCCAGACCCATTAGCAATCATCCAGATATAATTTACCCTTATCTTCGATGTGATATGATCACCTCATTTTTCAAGAATCCATTTAAAGCCTTCTTGAAACACTGTAAAAAATGAATCTATACTTCCACCTCTGGAATCTTGTTTTCATATGATGAAACATAGGTATAGTTGGCTTAATTAAGCAGAATTTAGGATATAATTAATATATTATACCTTTTAGAATTAAAGATCGAATAAATGGCCAGTTTTCAAGATTCACTGAAATTCCCTTTTAAGAGCAGAGTTGAAAATCTATAAACATCCCTGTTACAATAGAATGTGAACCAGAGACACCTTTTAAGTTAAGTCCATGTCATATACATGGATAGAGGATCTGGATCAGCGCAGGCTTGGAGGGCCGAAGGGCCTGTTCCTGTGCTGTAATTTTCTTTGTTCTTTGTTCTTTGTTCCATTCCAAGGTCTTCAAAGGTCTCTGTTACAATGGAATTAGAACATGACACACATTGAAACATCCTATATAAAGTCAGTACTGATGGCTATAAACTTAATTAGTTGATAGTGTTAGTGATATAGTCAGACTGACTCAACAGGATGGTACAAGGTACCATAAAAAGACAATAATAAATTACAAAATGAAATGGTACTTACAAAAACAGATGCCAAGTAAACCCAATTACGAACATTTTGACCAAATAAAAGCTCAAAACTTCAAGAGCAGGGAAATTCCAGCAAATACATTAAGTGGGGATGGTAGCTAATAATTACCATATATGGATCTCAGAAGCAGGAAAAACACACACAGAAAGGTAACACCTACATTCTAAAAGATATGATAGATTAGAAACAGTATAAAAATGAGAGTTTTGAATCAAAAAACCAGAAGTATTGAATTCCTCGTCAATGCTTCTCAACCTATGGTACTCAAGGAATTTAAGGTAAAAGTTTACTTTAAATTTTGATGGATATTCTAAGATATCTTGCTGTAACATTGTCAAGGTTGAACTTTTGGAATCTATTTTAGAAATAAGATTATGTTTTATATCTCTTAGTAATCTTTGATATTGTAGTATACTTAGTCACTTAAAGTGTATTGCATGTTCAACTCTTTAATAAATATATAAATGTTAATAAATCACTTCATGCAGCTTTCTGTATACAACTACAAAACCCCCTCTCTGTGTCTCCTTAAGTGGGGAGATACTTATTGAAGTGAGCTTCCCAGACCCTTATAATATCTGGGATATTTAGGACTTAGCTATAATTATTTTTAAAAATAGGCTATCTGAAAGATAGTAATATTCTCTGTTGGCTTTCTTTCTTTGAGGGAAGACGAGTTCAGTTCTTCGGACCCAAACAAGTGTCTGTAGGAATCTGTCTGGTCTGAGCTTAATTAAAGGAAACATATAGAGATGTATGCTTGATTTGGTTTAGCCCCTATAAGGGATTAAAATCATAAATCATTTCATTCAAAGTTCACAAATAAATGGATATAATGAATATATCTCAGTTAAATGACTGCGCATTTATCAGGCTTTCCCTTAGATATTCTCACAGATGCATTGGTGCTAGTTACTGTCATAAGTGGTCTTTTGTTTAGGGGAGTGACCATACTACTCAAAGCCTAACTGTACAATAGTGTAATGCAGGGATATAACAATGGTGCCCCTTGGACTTTGAACTGTATACTTATGTCTTCCATATGCACCCACATGCCTCTCCAATCTTCTCAAAGATGGGCTAAGAGAACAACTCCTAAGACAAAGCCAGATACAAATTGTTAAATTGATTTATTGCACACCAAATGAATATGCAGAACAATAGTTATGATTTGACTCAATTCATTCATTCACTATAATTACCCTTTCATGCAGAGAGATCGACCGTTGACATGCTGTTCTCCCTTCGTCAGATACAGGAGAAATGCCGTGAACAACAGATGCCCCTCTACATTGCTTTCATTGATCTCACCAAAGCCTTTGACCCCGTCAGCAGACGTGGTCTCTTCAGACTACTAGAAAAGATTGGATGCCCACCAAAGCTACTAAGTATCATCACCTCGTTCCATGACAATATGAAAGGCACAATTCAACATGGTGGCTCCTCATCAGAGCCCTTTCCTATCCTGAGTGGCGTGAAACAGGACTGTGTTCCCGCACCCACACTTTTTGGGAGTCCTCTGAAGAAGGAATTTTCCTCCACACAAGATCAGGGGGCAGGTTGTTCAACCTTGCCCGTCGAAGAGCGAAGTCCAAAGTATGGAAAGTCCTCATCAGGGAACTCCTCTTTGCTGACGATGCTGCTTTAACATCTCACACTGAAGAGTGCCTGCAGAGTCTCATCGACAGGTTTGCGGATGCCTGCAATGAATTTGGCCTAACCATCAGCCTCAAGAAAACGAACATCATGGGGCAGGACGTCAGAAATGCTCCATCCATCAATATTGGCGACCACGCTCTGGAAGTGGTTCAAGAGTTCACCTACCTAGGCTCAACTATCACCAGTAACCTGTCTCTAGATGCAGAAATCAACAAGCACATGGGTAAGGCTTCCACTGCTATGTCCAGACTGGCCAAGAGAGTGTGGGAAAATGGCGCACTGACACGGAACACAAAAGTCCGAGTGTATCAGGCCTGTGTCCTCAGTACCTTGCTCTATGGCAGCGAGGCCTGGACAATATATGTCAGCCAAGAGCGACGTCTCAATTCATTCCATCTTCGCTGCCTCCGGAGAATACTTGGCATCAGGTTGCAGGACCGTATCTCCAACACAGAAGTCCTCGAGGCGGCCAGCATCCCCAGCTTGTACACACTACTGAGTCAGCGGCGTTTGAGATGGCTTGGCCATGTGAGCCACATGGAAGATGGCAGGATCCCCAAAGACACATTGTACAGCGAGCTCGCCACTGGTATCAGACCCACCGGCCGTCCATGTCTCCGCTTTAAAGACGTCTGCAAACGCAACATGAAATCCTGTGACATTGATCACAAGTCGTGGGAGTCAGTTGCCAGCGTTCGCCAGAGCTGGCGGGCAGCCATAAAGACAGGGCTAAAATGTGGCGAGTCAAAGAGACTTAGTAGTTGGCAGGAAAAAAGACAGAGGCGCAAGGGGAGAGCCAACTGTGCAACAGCCCCGACTAACAAATTTCTCTGCAGCACCTGTGGAAGAGCCTGTCACTCTAGAATTGTCCTTTATAGCCACTCCAGGCGCTGCTTCACAAACCACTGACCACCTCCAGGCGCGTATCCATTGTCTCTCGAGATAAGGAGGCCCAAAAGAAAGTAAAAATACAAAAATAATAAAAATGCTACGTTTCCCCACACCAGTGGGTTGTCTTTCTTGACAGGAACAAAACAACTCCTAAGTACACCGTTTCTGAGCCTGGACAGAACTTCCACCTGTAGATTTATGTTTGAAGATCTGACTACTAATATGCAGGTCTTTGTTTCCTTGCTTCCTGCCCCACAGGAAATAAGGAGCTTGGTTCCTGCCTGACCCCTTCTTCAGTCATTGCCTGCTACTGCTTCCACATCCCTGCCCTTTAAAACTGACTTCCTGCAAAACTCAATAGCAAGGAGCATTCTAACCCCCAAGGTGAATGTTTGCTAGAAGCATCCATGACGATTTTACCATTCCATGATCATGAGAAGGAACAGTTTCAACATCTGGCTTTAATACACATTCTCCAAACGTCAGCAGCCAATGGCCATTCTTAGCAAACCAGTATGAATTTGTTTGGTTTTAAAGCACAATACTGGAACAGAACTCAATCCTAAAATCCTTCGAAGGAAGAAAATATGAAACATTGTGAACAGTGAGACTGGCATCTCATGGGGTTCTATCAGTTTTTTGAGAATAATTTGATTAAATTACAATATTCAATTCCATTATTTTTAAAATAACATAATGAATGCGATTTCTCTTCTTCCCTCTGCCCCCGAATACTGCAATTTTCAGAATTGTTTTTGGTGAGAATGACTAATTAAAATCACTGCCACATTGGCCCAAAAGTAAATACCCTGTGAAGCTAAGAGGTGGAGCTGGGGTAAGGCCATGTCCTTATTCCTCACTATAAAGACAAAAAAAGTAGAGATTAAATCACATGGTTATCATTTCAATTCCATACAATTGAGCAATGCTCAAATGTTGGTTTTTAAAAGTATTTTACGTTATTGTGTCTTTGTAACAAATCATACAGCTAAAACTTCATCTTCGGTCTATAACTCTGTAATTTAATACTCCAATGAGTTCTATCTTAGGCAGAGATGGCTCCACAGAGATAATCATTCATTCCTTTGCTAAAGGGACTTTCAACATGATGGTGATTTACTTCTTAATAGATGCAAAAAGCAACTCAACTACATATCAATAAGTTTTAAAGCACATTCTGGACCGTGTAGTACTTACAATCGATTATCTTTAATTAAAAATTATGTTATATTCAGAATGCTCGATGGAAAACTAGAATTGAGAATGTATTCCAATCTTGAAAAACACCTACAATAATTTACTGATGAGTGATAAGGTTTTCATCGCTTGGATGTACTCTGTGGTACCTGAGATCCCACCTGTAGTATAAAGTTACATGTGAAACAATCTGTTGCAGATCCCAACATTTCAACCTAGAGCACTAGTTATAAGGTATGAGCATTTCTTAACACAGCATTAAGCACAAGGAATGTGCAACCCACAGTGGAACAATCCATTCAAGCAAGCTATATGGGCATTACATTCTGGACCCACTCAGTTACAGGTGTGTGCATGCCCTCAATAAATATCATGCGGTCAGTCCCCCATGAAACTCTCAGCTATGCATCTCAGTATTCCACTTTAAAACTGCTACACTGCATTTTTGTGTGTTCCCTTATGACACGTTCACTTACATTCACAATCTTATATAAAGCACTTAGAGGTACTACCTAGTAAATATCGACCTACAATTTGGCATTTCCTAATGAAGGACACCATTACAGGTACCATTCCTATCTCTCTACTCATAAAGATTAGACATGTTCCAAACTATAACTGTAATATTTCAGAAGATATTATGGAAAAGCTCAATTGCTGTACTGCATCTCACAAACCTGGCTCTTAAGGCCCAGTGTAATATATAAATAAAATGTAGATTGATATAAATTCTAAAGATTAGAAAAACGTTGTTGCTATGATGATTTTGTATATTCTTACTGGCAGTTGAGTTGATTATCAATAAGGTTTTCCCTTTATAGTCACCTACTTTCAGTGTCAAGCATAGTTCTATGCCTCATAAACGGTGTTAAAATGAATCTAATTTTAAGTGATCCACCTCATGGCTACATTGCATCTGTTTATGCACTACATAGTGGGATTAATAGAGAGTGGCATAATCACACAGCTAAGTTAACAAAATCTTTTCAAAATATGCAGTAAGCAATCCCTGAAATCCAATCTGAAACTGATATTGACTTCAGCCAGGATTTATAGGGAGACTCCCCAAGGATTATAGGAATTTGCAACTTATCATTGCCGAAGCAAGTCTCAGAAATGTGGAACCTGTGTATTGATCCAGCAATGTCCACATGAGATAATCATGTCTCAGGGCAATTATTAACAAGTTCTAATTATGGTACAGTTCATGCTTCTTCATAACTCTGATGTGGTCTTGGGAACCCTGAAATAGAGGCAATTCCCAATGCAACTGGCATTGTTGAGCTTCATTAATGCTCTTATTATGAATTAACTTCCAGGGAAATCAAGATGAAAATAAACATTCATTGAAAAATTGTGAAGGCAAAACATTCTGTGAGAATTATTAATTATTTCCCCATACCATCGATGAGCAGATTATACTGCAGTTTCTATGTTGATGTAATATTATTTTGTTGCTGCATTGATGTAGAGACTGGAGTATGGCAGTGGTTTAAATCCACAAATCCAAAAGTGATTTGAATTTGGATAAATGGTGTGAAAGCACTTCAATGGAAATCGTGTCAAGTGGTGAGGAACCTCGCCACAGACATAGTTTCAATGGGCTCAACTTTACACCAGAGGCAGTATAACTGCAACCTTGGTGCTAAGTCATCTCTTTAAACTAAGTGTCAACCATAGCTCAGTGATAGCAATCTCATCTCTGAGATAGAAGTTTTAGGTTCTAAGTCCCATTCGAGAATCTTGAGCGCATAATCTAGACTGACACATCAGTGCAGTACTGAGGGCAGGCTGCACCGTCAAAGGTGCCATCTTTTGAATGAGGCATTAAACTAAAGCCCTGTCAGTCCTCTCAGCTGGACGTAAATTATTTGACAGTACTATTTCAAAGAAGAGTTGGGAAGATCCAGGTGTCCTGGCCAATAGTCAATCTCAACCAACATCACTAAAGCAGATTATCTTGTTGCTGTTTTATGGAACCTTGCTGTATACAAATTGGCTGCTGTCTTTCCTACATTGCAACAATGACTACAATTCACAAGTACTTCATTGGCTGTAAAGTGCTTTGATATGTACTGATGTCATGAAAGGTGCTATATAAATGCAAGTCTTTTTTTCTTTCTTAATGTTAGTAAAGTACAGTCAACTCTTCATTGACTCATAAAATATTGTAAACATCCTGAGCAGAGCTCTGCATTTTGGTTTATGCCTTTACGAATAGAGCCCCATTCAGCTTGACGACACAGTATTGCAGAGCTGGCAGTGATGTAGGTAATGAAAGTGATCCTAGAGAAGCCAGCAGGAACGCCAGGGAGAGGTCTCTTTGCTATGTTATGATCCGTGTGGAGACCACCAACAAACGAAAAGAATTAAATCTACCAATTGACCCCAATTTAGGAAATTAAAAACCAAACGGACAAGATTTCACTTTTATAATTCTTACTTTAACAGTCAAACCAAAACTAACTTGAATTAAACTAACAGTTAAAACACAGTTGATATATATCTTAAAGGCTACATGTTAACTATCAGATGCAACAAGATAGTCCTTACAGGTCTTCAGAATAGTCTTATCAGCAAGGTGGCTCTGAATAGTCCCAAAGTCCTTTAGGTCTTTGAACATTTCGAGTAGATCTCCAGATCCCATCTCCTCAAGATGCAAATGCCAGCTTCCACTCGATGGCAGTTTCTCTGCAATCTGAACCTCGCCAAAACTGCACACCCTTCCGGAATTTATGTGTTTTTTCTCACAACAGTGCTGGTTCTGTAACTTCATGGATCACTGTTTCAGTCACTGAAGACAAGAGTAGCACCTTGTACCTTCCAACGGTCAGCTACGAGAAAACAGGTTCCAATTTGAAGAGCTGGTCCTTTTAAAACCAACAGCTCCCAGCGTTTTTTCCAGTTCAGCAGCCCAGGGAGACTCTTTAAAAATAACACTCAATTTTGCAACTTTTCAGTCTTTTTAAACAACCAACCTCCCAGCTTTTTCAGCTGGCTTCTTGTGAAAGTCATGCAGGCTTTTTTCCCTGGCTTAACATTCTGGAGACTTTTCTTGAAACTGAAAGTAAAAACTTCCAGTCACATGATCTTGATTAAAAGCAACTGTTTGTTTTCAATCTCAGGACTGTTTGTTTGTCTAACCTGGGTTTGACTTCTAACCTGGAAACTCTTAGCCCCAAATCACAGACTGTCACAAAAACACAAACACAAGCTGTACAACATCACAACTATGTCAAGGGTAGGGCACCCTGGAATATGTTCGACCTGAGAGAAGGGCCCATGCCTTGGAAAGTGTCATCAACCTTCTCCTCGAAAAACCAACCCATCCTTGCAAACTACCACTGAATCTCCAACCTTCCTCTCCTGTCCAACATCCTTGAATGTGCTGTCACCTTTCAAATCCTAGCCTATTTTTCCTGGCGTTCCATCTTGAATCCCTCCATCAGGTTTCTGCGCCTGCCACTGTACTAAAATGATACTTATCAAAGTCACAAATAACACCCTACACAACTGTGACAAGGGTAAACTATCCATTCTCATCCTTTTCAACCTGTCTGCAGCCTTTGAAAAGGTTGACCATACCACCTTCCTCCAATACCTCTGGGTGGGACTGCCCTCGCAGGTTCCATTCTTATCCATCCAAACTTAACCAGAGGATCACCTGCAATGGCTTCTCTTCCCACTTCTACACCATTACCTCTGGCTTCCCCCAAGGGTCTATCCTTGGCCCTTTCCTATATCTCAACTCCATGCTGCCCCTCAGCGACATCATCTGAAAACACATAGTCAGTTTCCACATGTACGCTGATGGCAGCCAGCTCTATCTCACCACCACCTCTCTCGACTCCTCCACTGTTGTTAAATTGTCACACTGCTTATCTGACAGTACTGGATAAGCAGAAATTTCTTCCGGCTAGATATTGGAAATACCAAAGCCATTGTCTTCAGTTCTCACCCCAAACTCCATTCCCTAGACACCATCCAAAACTCTGCACCCGGTGTCCTAACTCACACCAAGTCTCATCCACCAATTACCTCTGTGCTCGCTGACCTACATTGGCTCCTGATTAAACAACCCATATTTTTAAAATCCTCATCCTTGTTTCCAAATGCCTCCGTGGCCTTCCCCCCTCCCTATTCTGTATTCTCCTCCAACCCCACAACCTTCCAAGATATCTGCGCTCCTCTAATTCTGGCCTCTTGGGATTCCCTGATTTTAATCACTCCAGCATTGGAGACCATGCCTTAAACTCTAGAATACCTTCCCTGAACCTCTCCACCTCTCTTTTCTCCTTTAAGATCCTCCTTAAACCCACCTCTTTGACCAAACTTTTGGTCATCTAGCCTAATATCACCTCATGTAGCTTGGTGTCCAATTATGTTTGATAATGCTCCTGTGAAGCAGTTGGAAAGTTTTGTTATGGTAAAGATACTATATAAATACAAGTTGTTGTTATTAAAGTTGCATGATTCACACCATACTAAAGGAGGTTCCAACATCAAACCTGCAACTGTCGCATATGTAAGCCAGCAAGGCATGGGTGACAGCAATTCACGGGTTATTGGAACTTTGTGTGAGAGAAGGGTAGAATTTGTGAAATTGGGTTAAAATCAATGAGTTGGATTTTATGGACCTGCCTGAGACTGGTTCGGAGGCGGGGGTCCCATGGAATTGCAAAAGGAGGCAGGGGCAGAGGGCCCGTTGCCTCCCCGTCGCAATGCGATTTTGTCGGGGGTGGGATAGGCTGACGACAGCCTATTAACGGCCACTCAAGGTCCTCCTCCCCCATCGCTGGTTAAATCCCAGAAGCAGGGTGGTGCCTCCGTCACGTGGGGAGGTCGCCCAGTAATACGAGGTGCCCTCCCTGCAAGCTTTGGGGGGGCTCTCCTCCATTGACAATCTGTGGCCCATGGAGGGCCTCCACCAGGAAAAGAAACACATAAATGAGTCCCCCTGCCCTGCACTAAATATCCACCCTCCCCACTGCTGGTCTGGCCCTGCTGACTCCACTTACCTGAGGTCCGAGTCTCCAGCAATGGGCCTGGGTACCAGAAGTGGCCACTGCTCCCGGTGTCGCTGCTAATACTGCTGAGCTGCCAGCCCTGTAATTGGCCAGCAGCTCTTGGAGGCGGAATCCCCATCTTTAATGGGATGGGGATCCCGGCGCCAGTCACTTAAGTACCGGACCAACGGGGGGTGGTGCTCGGAAAGGCTGAGGCGAGGGTCCCCCCTGGTTTTTCAGCCCAGCGCTGAGTTCCAGTGATAAGGTAGAAATTCGGACTGATCCAGGTTTCCACTTTACCAAAGAGTTGGAGGAAAGAGTAGTTTACAGATTTTTGACCTGAATTTGAATGACTTGGTTCAGTCAAATGTCATTGGCAGAGACCTGTATTCCATGTGTTAATATGACCTCTGTTATTTGTTGCTTGAAGTGCAATCTATCACACCAAATAAAAGTTCTTCAACAATGAATCTCACTCTGTTGCAAAATTGTTAAATATATATAATCATCTTATTTCATATTATTATGATTTAATGAAACTGCAGTTTACACATTTTCAGGCAGAACTGATCTAGGCAGGCAGATTGAATCAATTCAGGAAGTTCTGAAAGACAGTTTGAATAAACAGTACTGACTTAACTATAATGTAAATCCTTGGGGTTAGACTAATACCTCAAGTGCTTTTCGGCTTTCGGTTAGAATGTTGTAATGTCGACTCCAAGGTTTCCTGTCTCTCCAATTTGATTAGTTGTGTCAGTGAGCTTGTCCCACTTTCAGACAGGTCAGCAGGTGCAGATGGAGAGCTGAACTGAGAAGGTTAAACAAAGATCAACTTGCCCTACTTACTCAAAAGTTCCTGCTGCTCAATCACAAAGCAGCACTCACTGAGACCATGGAGATGTCCATTACTCAGACAGTCCCAGCATTATCACTAGTGGTCAGTTAGTAGCATCACTGGACAGGAAATAGGGGGAACAGAGGAATTTAAAGTGCAGACGTAAAAGGATTTGGGTGAAATTATTCACCACTCACTGAAAGTATCCAACCAATGCAAAGCTATTTTCAGTACACCTAATCGTGTTCTGGGACACACCTTGTGAGCATTTGATAGTAAATTAAGGGCTTATTTAACCCTACATAATTCATTGGAAAGGAAACAGTCACCAACATAATAAGAAACTTTGTGCATTGTGTAGTGTTCACTAAAAAGTGACAAGGATGCATTCCAAAACTTACAACAGATCCAAATTCATGTTCATGGTGAAAAGGATTGAAAGGGAACATGGTCCAGAGCTTCAAAATACTGAGTGGCAGAGATCATATAGATGTAAGCAGGTTATTTAACTCAGAACTCAGGGTTCAAGAAATAGAAATAGAATAGTGTTAAATTAACAGGCATCAACAAAAGCTGGAGACCAGAAAAAATTGCAGCAGCATACTGAATATGTAAAATAGATTTCCAGTATAAGGAATTAATGGTCATTTGCTTAACATAAGAAGTAGAAGCAGGAGTAGGCCATATGGCCCATTGAGCCTGCTCCACCATTCAATAAGATCATGGTTGATCTTCTATCACAACACCACTTTCCCACCCTATCCCCATATCCTTTGATTCCCTTAGTATCCAAGAATCTAATGATCCCAGTGATACTCAACAACTGAACATCCGCAGCCCTCAGAGGTAGAGAATTCTAAACATTCAAACTGTCTGAGTGAAGAAATTTCTCCCGATCTCAGTCCTAATTGTCAGCTCCTTATCAATGAGAATATGCCTCCTAGTTCTAGACTCTCCAGCCAGGAGAAAAACCTCTCAGCTCTACCCTGTCAACCCCTCTAATAATTTCATACATTTCAATGAGAGCACCTCTCATTCTTTTGATCTCCAGGATATATGATCCCATTCAACTCAATCTGCCCTCATAGGACAACACTCACATCCCAGGAATCAGTCTAGTGAAACTTTGTTGCACCCTCTCTAAGGCAAGTATAATATTCCTTAGCTAAGGAGACCAAAGCTGTACACAGCATTCCCCAAAGCCCTATACAATTGCAGTAAAACTTCCTTACTTTTATACTCCAACCCCCTTGTAATAAAGGCTAACATACAATTTGCCTTCCTAATTGCTTGCTTTGCCTGCATGTTAACTTTTTGTGATTCATGTACAAGAACACCCAAAACCTTCTGCAGACCGACATTTAATGGTCACTCACCTTTTAAGAAATATTCTACTTTTCTGTTCTTCCTACTAAAGTGAATAATTTCACATTTCCCCACGTTATGCTGTATCTGCCACTCACTCAACCCATCTATATTTGTCAACTCTGATAAAAAATATTTGTTTAAGAACTGAAAATTATAAAATAAGCATAGACATAGGTTACGGCTACTGTTACAAATTTGGATTCTCCATAGAAAACTCCTGAGGTTCAGTGGCATCAGTCGCTGCCATAAACGGTTTGATGTCTTGCTTTTGTGGTAATTGATCCTTGTCTCACCTTGCCCAATGCTGTAAACCAGAAATATAACAACACCTTCTTGTAATCTGGACTGGATATTTCATGTTCCTGTCTTTCATATATAAACAAGTGAAAATGATGGATGGTAAAAGTTCATCAAGCCTGGCTCATTTCGTCGTGGTAAACTAAGCATCATGACCCCCATTACCAGCCCATCTACCAGCAGTCATGTAATCTCCTGGGAGAAGCCCTGGTCTAATTCAGGGGAAATAAATCTGAGAAATTCCTCTCCACATCCTGAAGACGATCAAAACGAGCTCCAGGAGATCACAGAGACCATGAGATACATTGTCCATTACCCCACCTACAATTTTTACAATGTGATATCACATGAAAGCTCTCCGAGTTGTTCCAAGAAAACACTTGGTGAGACAAGGCTTGATATGAATTGATAAGCTGCTTTATTTCATACAGAACAGAAATTATGAATGGTCTCATTTACTTCAATCAGTAGAACTTATCTTCAGGTAATATTACAAAATCAAGAACATGTCATGCTTCTCCACATCAGCGAGTATTTTTACTTGACATAAACAAGATGACGATTAACTGTTCCTCAAGTGTTTCTGAGTCCTTAGTCTCAAATTCACCTTTGAATCTTTCTCTTTAAAACTCGGGATGCCTGTGCAGCATCATGTTCGAAAAGGCCTTTCTGCTGACATATGTGCCTGTCTTATATCTCTTGCTCACAGCCATGAAAAGGAATCAAACCTTTTCCAATACAATGAATGTGAGGTGTGTATTGATTGCTGAGTGAAGCTAATGAATTGCTTATTATTTCCTGTTGATGAAGAAATAACATCAAAGTTGGACCATTAGTGTCTGTCTTTTTTAACTTGTCTGAATACACTATGCTTTTAAAAACCTAACATCAAAAGTAACTTTTCTCACATACTTTTGATGCAAAAATGGTTAAAATAATTCTGAAATAAAAGTTACATGCTTACTTTTTACTGTTATGCCTTTCTTTGTGTTTTCGGCTGCGACTGGAGGCCAAGAGATATATAGGGCAGCAGGAGCGATCCCACAGTCATGCTTTGAGTAGTATTGACATAGATGATCAAATGCTGCATCGAACACAATGGATCCTTGCTATTAGTACCATGGATGAATCAGCAATGAAGTATAATTGGTGAGCTGCAACTGTAGCTGCATTACATTTTCAAATTTCACCTTCAGGTGTCAGGGAGAGATTTCACAAAGAACAAAGAACAAAGAAAATTACAGCACAGGAACAGGCCCTTCAGCCCTCCAAGCCTGCGCCGATCCAGATCCTCTATCTAAACCTGTCGCCTATTTTCTAAGGGTCTGTATTTATTTTTCTGGAGCTTTATCTTGGGTTAGGTTTTACTTTTGGTTAGTCACCTCCCTCCGAAGATTGACTACCCACCTACACTCTACCATCAGAACTAACAAAGGCAATGCACAATGGGGCTGGTTTTAATTGCGCTTGGTTGGTATTAGTGGGGCAGTAGTGGCATGAAAATGGCAATGGATCACTTACCACCCTGTTCACGTTGGTGCTCCTGCCATCTTAGATAGGGTCCTGTGATGGCCGGCCAGAGTACCCACCTGTTTCAGGTGAGAGGTCACCTGTGATATGCAAATTAGAGTCTTATGAAATACATAGCACCCTGATTGCAATGATGATTTACAAGTGGGAGGACCATACAGTGTACATACTCCGCTCATTTGTAATGAGGTAGAGTGGCCTAATCAGCAAACAAAGAACAAAGAACAAAGAAAATTACAGCACAGGAACAGGCCCTTCGGCCCTCCAAGCCTGCGCCGATCCAGGTCCTCTATCTAAACTTGTCGCCTATTTTCTAAGGGTCTGTATCTCTTTGCTTCCTGCCCATTCATGTATCTGTCTAGATACATCTTAAAAGACGCTATCGTGCCCGCGTCTACCACCTCCGCTGGCAACGCGTTCCAGGCACCCACCACCCTCTGCGTAAAGAACTTTCCACGCATATCCCCCCTAAACTTTTCCCCTCTCGCTTTGAACTCGTGACCCCTAGTAATTGAATCCCCACTCTGGGAAAAAGCTTCTTGCTATCCACCCTATCTATACCTCTCATGATTTTGTACACCTCAATCAGGTCCCCCCTCAACCTCCATCTTTCCAATGAAAATAATCCTAATCTACTCAACCTTTCTTCATAGCTAGCGCCCTCCATACCAGGCAACATCCTGGTGAACCTCCTCTGCACCCTCTCCAAAGCATCTACATCCTTTTGGTAATGTGGCAACCAGAACTGCACGCAGTATTCCAAATGTGGCCGAACCAAAGTCTTATACAACTGTAACATGACCTGCCAACCCTTGTACTCAATACCCCGTCCGATGAAGGAAAGCATGCCGTATGCCTTCTTGACCACTCTATTGACCTGCGTTGCCACCTTCAGGGAACAATGGACCTGAACACCCAAATCTCTCTGTACATCAATTTTCCCCAGGACTTTTCCATTTACTGTATAGTTCACTCTTGAATTGGATCTTCCAAAATGCATCACCTCGCATTTGCCCTGGTTGAACTTTATCTGCCATTTCTCTGCCCAACTCTCCAATCTATCTATATTCTGCTGTATTCTCTGACAGTCCCCTTCACTATCTGCTACTCCACCAATCTTAGTGTCGTCTGCAAACTTGCTAATCAGACCACCTATACTTTCCTCATATATACTTAAGCAGTACTTAAAGGGACCACTGGGCACTGCACAAAAAAAGGCCTGAAGTGCACTCTTTAACTTTTATTTTCCAAGGCCCACTCTTTTGCCCCACTCCCAATTTGTGATGCCTGCAACTTGGCAGCTGCATGCAAATGAAATCCAGTCTCAAAAAAGCCCAGGCTTCATGAAGGTAATGACAGGTGAGCAAAGAAGGAACAAAGCATCAATGCAGAGCCAAAAATGAGAGAAAGTGTGTCAAAGCCATGAACAGAAATAGACAGACAGACAGACAGGAGACAGAAGGAATTAGCTTACAGACAAGCTTAGACAGTTACAGAAGAAAGTTGATTTCATTTTTTGTCCATGCGCTCCACCACAGGAGAGAGATTGATATGTATTAAAACCTAGCAGTTAAGTAATATGTTTTAAAAAGTGCAGTTTTAATCTGTGACAAAATTATTTATTTTTTTTAAAAGGAACCCGAAAGACAATGTTATTACAACAAACAAATCGCTCATTTTCAAGGGCAATGTGTTCAGGTTCCTGACAATACCTTAGTCTGGATGAATTGTGTTATTTTTCCAGGTTCCTATGATTATCTGCAACTAAATTAATTCCTATAAATCTATGAAAATTCCCTCAAGCTAAATATTTTCCAGTTTCTAAGAAGAAAACGCTTCTAGTTCTTCTATGGTTCATGACTAATGAAATGCTTTAAGTTAATGTCGGATGGCAATTTCATACTATGGCTCATCTCATAAAATTTTCAATTCCACAAATCCCATCTTTATGTATTATTATTTGCAGCTGAAAGAATGGCTGCTTGTTTTGTGGACACAAGGCTAAATATTCTACTTCCACTAATTGTAGAAATAATTGGATCAGGTCCTTTGGGAGCTATGTCCATTCCCAGCAAATAATACTGTCAAGTTTCTCATCAGTCGTGCATCAGGAACAAAGACACTTTGCCTAAAGATCCATAGACATCCTAATCTGGGAACTGAAATCCCCACTGGGAAGCACAGGTGTCCAGTCCTGTAAGAAACCTTCCATTTCCCTAAAATATGAGAAATTTTCTTATTTTTCTTAGATTCATTTCAAATATTTATTAATATGAGATGCATTTCTGTCCGCTTTTTGGCTGGTTTTAAATATAAATGAATTGTCATCTTCTTTGCTTATCTCAATTCCTTCACAAAGTTAATTTAAATAAATATAACTGCAGATGATATTGCTGCAGAAATTGCCTATTATTTTTACAGGTCCATGAAGAACACTGAGGAAACAAAGTGGAAGTAAAGGCCAAAGACAGATTACATTATGGCCCTGGAATTATGCAGTAGGACACTAGTATATGAACACTTAATGTATGCAAGTGAAATTGCACTCTCAACTATGTTAATAGAGACAGTAATCCATTTAACATAAGTGGGCCAACATCTCTACTAAAAAAGCCTAAATGGGTTATGCCTCCGCTAAAATAGTGGAGAGAGGAATTTCAGAAGAGCACGTTCATTATACCCGACAGAATGATATTAGGCCCTAAAACACTTTGTTCGTAACCTACCAAATGTAGATATGCACCATGATCTCATTTACCCTTTGCACAAATACATGCAGTGAGTTAAAAAAAAAAATTGCTGCTTTCATCTTGGTCAATGCCAGAGAAGCATCAACACACCACAACACATAGGATTAACAACACAAAACATAAAGGATGAACAACACACAACACGTAGGATCAACTACACACAACATATAGGAGCACAGCATTTGAAGTACCAATGCACTTTAACATATTGAAGCACAAACATGCTGCATCAATTGGTATACCATTATACCACTGCATAATGAAGACCTAACACACAACAACTCAGATTTATATAATGCCTTTCAAGTAGCAAAAAATGGCCCAAGGCACTTTACAAAATAGTAATAAGATTTTTAAAAAGGGTTCTTGAAAGGTTTAGAGCTCCAGAAGGTTACAGAGATAGGGAGGATGAGGCTATGAAGAGATTTGAGCATGTAGTTGAGAATTCTAAACTTGAGGCAATGGGGAATCGGGAGCCAATGTAACTCAGCGAGCACAGAGTTTATGGCCGGAATTTTACACCGCCCCCCCCGCCCCCACCCCTGCAGGAGCGGGCTGTTGGTGAGGGTGGGGGTCGTAAATCAAGTGGGAGGCAGGGATCCCATTCCTGACGCCCTCATGCCCCTGCTGCAAATTTACGAGGGCAGCAGTGGCGAGAAATGGCCTGCCCGCCCTAGGCCAATCAAGGCCCTTAAGTGGTCAATTAACTGCCACTTAAGGGCCTCCTCCCACCACCGCAGCAACTGAGGTCCCCCAGGAAGCTGCCAATTAAAACCTGGCCGCCTGCTTGCAGGATGGGGTGGCCCTACTGATCGGCCATCCTGTGCCCCACGGAGGGCACCCCCCACTACACAACACTCCCCCACACCGCCACCAGCCCCCATCCCCCCCCCTCCAACTGAACCCCCTTGCCTCGCCGGGGCCCGAATGATTGTCCCCGGCAAGGCCCCACAAACTTACCTTTTTTCCAGGGCTGGTGTCCCTCTTGCTGTTGAGGTTGGATGCAGTCACAGCAGTGGTCACTCTTCCTGGTGGCACTGCTGGGACTGAAAGCTGCCGGCCCGCTGAATGGCTGGCAGCTCTTGGAGGCGGGACTTCCTGCCTCAGAGGGGCGGAAGTCCCGCCCAAGACCAATTAAGGGCCCGGGGCACATAAAATCCTGGTATGGTCCCAGGCCCAGCAGAGGTGGGCTCGCCCCCGACTTTTTGGCTGGTGGGCAGGGCCTCCTGCCCAACATAAAATTTCAGCCAATGGGTGGGTGGCAGCAGGCCAGAGTATTTCTGTGGGACCACGGTCATCATTCCTGCTTCTCTTGGCCACACAAAAATAAAAGATGTAAATGGTTTGAGCTGTTTTGGAGTAGCCTCCAGTGATTCCTTTCGGGATGGCTGGTCAGGCCACTCATTACTGGCACCAATGCACAGAGCATGCGCAGTGTGTACTAAACCCATTCCTGCCTCAAAACAGCCATCAGGATGTTCTCTACCTCACAAGATCCCAATTGCATGTTAAAAGTGGTCTCCCATCTGAAGCAGGTGGGTTTTTCCACAGCCCCTATAAAGACCCTCACCAAGATGACAGCAGCTGCAGCATCAACATAAATAAGTTACCTGATGCCAAGTTCAGGCCACTACCACCCTGTTTTCACTGGGTGACCTCAGTTAAAATCTCCAATGAATAACTGAGCCCCTTAGGCAAAGAAGGTACTAAATTCGACTGAGCTGATCACAGTGGTTATGACAATAAAATGTGTCAGGAAGGGAAAATTCATTTTTGATCACTATCCAGTGACTCCTGCTGGAATTGTGGATGTCAGGCAGGAACAGGATCAAACTTGGCTTCAATGCCTCATGCAGTCAAATAGCCTGGCAACACTCACTCTCATGGTTAGTGGTTACTTGGGCGAGGTCAAAGAATCATAGGGCTGAATTTTTTCACTTACCTGAAAGTCCCATCGCCAGGGCTGAAAGCAGGAGGTGATCCCGCTTTGGCAGGTGGCGGGACCCTGGGGTGGCCTATTTCCATCGGCGGCCAATTAAAACCCTGCCCCTAAGAGTTGCTAGCCCAATCAGAGGGCCGGCAGGTCAACAGCCTCAGCGGCACCACAGCTAGCAGTGGCTAATGCTGAGGCTGCAGCTTCAGGGAGAGAGTGCCTCAATGACAGGGCGCCCTCAAAAACAGGTCAGTTGGATTGGGAGACACGAGGGCCAGGCAGGCTGGCTCTGGTGATTGGAGGTGGGGGATGGAGTTGTGGTGCACCAGCAGCACCGTTACCACAAGGGCAGCCATTACTGCCAGGGGGGCCCTCTGTGGGCCATGAAGTGCCCATATCCGAGGGCACCACCCCCAGAACCCACTGCGAAGCCGCCAGGGTTTACCTGGCTGTCTCCTGATACTGCGGCACGAGCAAGATGTCCGTGGAGGTGGGAGGTTGCCCTTAATTGCCCACTTAAGTGGTTCAATGACCACCAGGCGGACAGCCACACCATCACATTCCCCGCCACTGGCAATATGGCATGGCAGCAAGAAGACATCAGGCTCCCCTTTTGACACCTTTCAACGCCATATTGCCAGCCCTTCTGCCTCCCAACCTGCCAGCTATGGGCTGGGAAAATTCATCCCATAGAGTCATAATGCCACAAGCAGCCCGTGTCCACATGCAGGAAAACCTGGACAACATCCAGGCTTGAGCTGATAAGTGGCAAGTAACATTTGTGCCACACAAGTGCCAGGCAATGACCATCTCCAACAAGAGAGAGTCTAACCAGCCTCCCTTGATGTTCAATGGCATTACCATCGCTGAATCCCCCACTATCAACATCCTGGGGGGTTACTATTCACCAGAAACTGAACTGGAGTAGCCACATAAATACTGTGGCTACAAGAGCAAGTCAGAGGCTGGGAATTCTGCGGCGGGTAACTCACCTCCTGACTCCCCAGTGCGTATCCACCATCTACAAGGCACAAGTCAGGAGTGTGATGGAATACTCTCCACTTGCCTGGATGGGTGCAGCTCCAATAACACTCAAGAAGCTCGACACCATCCAGGACAAAGCAGCCTGCTTGATTGGCACCCCAACCGCCACCCTTCAACATTCACTCCCTTCCTAAGTGGCAGCGGTGTGTACCATCTACAAGATGCACTGCAGCAACTCGCCAAGGCTCCTTCGACAGCATCTTCCAAACCTGCGATCTCCACCACCTAGAAGGACAAGGGCAGCAGATGCATAGGAACACCATCACCTGCAAGTTCCCCCCCAAGTCACACACCATCCTGACTTGGAACTAAAAGCAAAATACTGTGGATGCTGGAAATCTGAAATAAAAACAAGAAATGCTGGAACCACTCAGCAGGTCTGGCAGCATCTGTGGAAAGAGAAACAGAGTTAACGTTTCGGGTCAGTGACCCTTCTTCGGAACTATATCGCCATTCCTTCACTGTCGCTGGGTCAAAATCCTGGAACTCCCTTCCTAACAGCGCTATGGGTGTACCTACCTCACATGGACTGCAGCGGTTCAAGAAGGCTGCTCACCACCACCTTCTCAAGTGCAATTAGGGATGGGCAATAAATGCTGGCCTGGCCAGTGATGCCCACATCCTGGGAACGAATAAAAAAAAATTCGGCCCATCGAGTGCTTGCCAGCTCTCTGTTGAGCAATCCAGTCAGTCCCATTCCCCTGCTCTATCCCCATGGCCCTGAAAGTTTATTTCCCTCCTATTCATCCAATTTCCTTTTGAAGTCATTGATTGTCTCCGCTTCCATCATCCTTTTAGACAGCAAGATCCAGGTCATTACCACGCGCTGTGTAAGAAACTTCTTCCTCACATCCTGGTTGTATATGGTACGGAGTCTACATCTTTAGAAAAGAGAAGAGAGGTAAGATAGCGTAATTGGCGAGATAGAATACTTACTTTTTTTTACTGAAATGAAGACAACAGGATTGGTGTTGCTGGGTGATCATCCAATGCAGTTAATACAATTGTTTAACACCAAATCATGCAAGTAACCTGTAAATTATAGCAAAACAGCATGCTTTATTACTTGAAAGCTACATCCAGACAGATGGCAGCATCAAACCTCTTCTATCTTTTCCAGCACTTTTATTCTTATCCTTGTTTCTAATGATTTTTATTCTTCAGTTCCCTGAACTGGAAATTCTTGTAGACTTCACACTTCTCCTCACAGTAAAGGTCTCTGATTACTTTGACTATAAGAAAGCAAGGTTAGTGGCCGTGTCTGTTCAGCTGCACGTTCACTGTCTCAGCTTTTGTACCCTCTCATTTTAGTTCATCGTGAGCCCAGCAGCCAGCAGAAACCCTGTCAGTTTCCTTGGATTGCTGATAGTCCTCTGGATCCTTGCCACTGAGCAATCAATCAATTGTGCCTCCCAGATTTGTTTTTCTCTTAAGTCACTTGAGTGGAGACCAGATACTTTCTGTTTGTCCATCTCAGATATGCCAGGCATGTTGACAACTCAAGCTTAACAACTAACTGAGCAGCACTGCTTTGGAATATGAAAGGAAGAAACCAAAAGCGTGTAATCTGATTAAACACGAGGAGAATTTTTGAAAGATGTTCTCATCGCATGGCTGACCTTGAGGTTTTATTAACATTATTGTACAATTGTTATTTTTAACGCCATCACTTCTGTTATTCCTAATGGTTTTCACATTTTACATGCTGTATCTCGTCCTGGCCTTCAATAATGTTTTCAATCCTCAAGAATAAACTGAACAAGTACATATTGTAGAGCTAGTAAAGCTTCAGAATAATAAGTACACATTTAATTTTTATCGAACTCTCCTCAAGGAAAAGTACAGACTAAAAGAAGTTTATTCATTGCAAAGAGCCAATTTTACAGTATCTAGTTCCATTTTATCATTTAGTTTTCATAGCAAATACAAATACCCATCAATTTTCCATTTAATGAGCAACCATGGACACCACAAAGAGATTATTAGCCCTCTTTTTTGCCTGATGACAATGGAAAACTTATTGCTAAAATTCAAATAGAAAACATGGGCTGTCCTGAACGTGCCATCGGAGGAAATGGGAGTCGGGAATCCAGACATGCTGGCGTTGGGCCCAGAGAGCGAATTTTGAGGAGGCAGCCAATTAAGTAGCCGCCTCCAGGAGTCCCGTCCAATTAAGGATAGAAGGCAAGCTCCTGAGGCCGGAGGGCCAATGGGAGACTCTCCAGCACTCATAGATCGGTAGCTCCACCATCAGAGGTGGGTGCCACTGATGCAGGTAGGCGAGAAAGAGGGAGAGACTGCCTCAAGATGTAGTATAAAAGGCCACAGCTGCCAGGCTGTCATTGTGGAGAGGAAACCCCTCTCGCTGGACGACCAGCGACTGCAGCTGTGGCCCAATGGCTGTGGCAGGTGCAAGGGGCTGTTCCCTCGGTGGATGGAATACTGGCCCCCATCGGTTTACCGCCTGGAGGCTGCCTCCATCCCTTAGCCGTGTTTCATCCTCAGTGGGGTGGGGGTGGGGGTGGGGCCGGAAAATTCCAGTCAGCATGTGGAGATTGGCCTTAATAGGCCCTTGAATTGGCCTAATGGGCTTCACGCCATTTGTGAGCAGGTATTCGTGACCCCTCCCCCCGATCCGTCTGGAACGAAAATCGCCTGGAGGCAGGACCATGGCAGGCAACTGGCACGCTGGCACCTGGCAGGAAATTACGGACCTGTCTGCCTCTAGTCCTGCCTCGCTGACCATTTAAAAATTTGGCCCAATATATTTCAAAATAAAAAGTTTCATTTGTGATCAAAAAGAGGTTTTAATGTATTTTGACGACTGGTACATTGTAAATTGATGAAGCAATGCTAAAACAAAAAGCCTTAACTTTCTTTAGATAATTTCAATCGACAGTGCGCGTCACAGACTTGCAGAAAAGATAGCTTCCAAACAAATTCCCAAAGTAATGAATGGATTTGTATCAGTACTCACAATTTTGTTAATGAGTTATTGATTTTAGACTATTGATTCAATGCATATGATTAATAAGGATAAACCGAAATGAGATAAATTTGGATGCTAGAATAGATGTGAGATCCTGGTGAGATGATACTTTCCTTTGAGCTGTGTGTAAGGGTATTGCCTAATATGAGTTCAGCCACTAAATACATAATCCAGCAGACATAAATCCACAGCACAAAACTGCCCCTAATTTAACATGTATGTTACCAGCCTCCTGATTCTGTGTGCCAGCCCCTGTCTCTCCCTGTTGCAGGCTGACATCCCAACTTATACAAATGATCTGAGTGAACCATTTTACCTTCCACCACCCAACAGGAGAGGCACATGGGATCAACTGTGCATAACTACCCATGGTGCAGGCAAACCTCCTGACTACATCACCCAATTGCTTGTATAGAGTGCAGAAGCATGTGGAAACAATATCGTATAGCTCATCGTTTTGAGTGAAAAGTTTTCAAAACAGATATCAGTAATTTTGGGCTGGATTATGACAATATCATTAAATTGGTGCCATATAATCAGCAGCAACCTAAACATGTAACATTGGATCAAAAAATTTCTACCAGCATTCAGAATCAATCAATAAATAGTAAGAGCATATAAGCTTTCATTATATTTCATTAGGGCTCAAATCCTGCGAGAAAAAAAAGCTGCACTAATTGCTGGTAAAAAGGTCACATTGGATATTAAGAGAGTGAATTTCTGTGGGGCTTCTCTCATCCATCCACCATAACTTTGACAATGTTCATGGCATTTTTCCAGGGTTTCTGCTGCTCTTCTGCTGAGTTCAGGCAGAGTGGGTGGGAGAAACCACCATAAAATCTCAATCTATCGGTAAGGATGAGGGACACACACAGCAGATTTTCTTCCTATTGCACTTGGATATGCTTGATCACCTTTGTATAGCTTGGAGATGATCCTGTCCAATTCACCTCCATTTAAATGAATGGATGGAAAATTGGTCTGACTATAACCAGCATGTGATCCTTCTCCCCATTTTTTACACACTGCACCATAAATTGGAAAGCTCTAAACTGATCAAAGCATGATAGTAAAAATCTCTTTGATTACCACAACAGTAAAAGGGATGGGCATGAAACTGCGGATAAACACAAAATAGTAAATATTCTAAATGAATACTTCCTGCATGTATTCATAAGGGAAGGTGAATGCAGCATGCCCCTCGAAGCAACAATATTGCGAGTAAAATCAATGACTCCATCCTAAATGTGATAGAAGTCCTTGAAAGGCTAAATGAACTCAGCGCAAATAAATCCCATGGGACAAAATGTATTTCCCCCAGAATTATGAGAGATACTAGAACGGGAATTCTAATTCCCAGGTGGAAGGTCAGTGGGTCGTACAGACTGCATTCCTGGAGCTGCGAATGGGAAACCCAGTCCATTTTGCCCAATATAGTCGCTGCCTGCAATAAGCGTGGACAGTATAAATGGAGAACACTGTATCTGACTGTAGCACGGGTCAGTTGTGCAAAAATTCCCACTTGCTTTCTGAATCTGACACCTGTCATTATGGCGCATTCTAGCTGAAGGCCAGGCACATCGCCATGGAAATCACCACTTTTACATACCTCATAGTAACTGATTGAATTGTACCACTTGCAGAGGTCAGGTAGTCTGCCATCACGTTAAGGAATGGTACGTTTTGTGGGAAGTTAAAGAAGAGAAAATAAAAAAAGTTTAAAATAATATATAACAAAAAACCTTTTTTTGCATTTTTTGTCGATTGGCATATAACAGTGTGAATTTAATTGGACAAATGGTGGGACTGTGGGTCAAAACGGTCAGCTTTTCTTCTCAAACCATGACTACAATCCAGTCCAGACAGTCAATGATCTAAATAAACATAGCTAAAAAGTAAAGATAAAACTGTCCTACAATTTATCATTGGTTAACATTTTTTTTATTTTAGAGATACAGCACTGAAACAGGCCCTTCGGCCCACCGAGTCTGTGCCGACAAACAACGACCTATTTATACTAACCCTACAGTAATCCCATATTCCCGACCTACACTAGGGGCAATTTACAAGAGCCAATTTACCTATCACCTACAAGTCTTTGGCTGTGGGAGGAAACCAGAGCACCTGGCGAAAACCCACGCGGTCACAGGGAGAACTGGCAAACTCAGTTTCTGGCAGTACCCAGAATCGAACCCGGGTCCCTGGAGCTGTGAGGCTGCGGTGCTAACCACTGTGCCACTGTGCCGCCCATAAATCGAACAATCTCACTTAGAGCTCACTGTAATGTCTGAAATTGGAAAGGTTACATTGGCATTACACGAGGTTCCTTCCTTGGGGCTGCATGATGTTGCCCAGACCACTCTTTCACTCTGAAGGCCATCTCTTCTGTCACTTTTATCCTTCAGCCTGCTCTCAACACTGGTCTTGCCCAAAGAAAATTCTTTATCATGTCCCCCCACCAAAATCTGGCAACAAGAATTCCCCTGATTGTTAGCAAACCATATGTGTAATATACTTGTGTTGTCAGTCTCTATCCCAATATCCATTTGCTTTCTGAAAGCAGATTAGATGACCATCTTACTCCAGGCATATTTTTCTTTTCTACCATTCTCTTAGCCTGTTTCTCTCCTCATTATTAACCCAGTTTCTTTATGTCACTTTCTCTTTTAATATCACATTGATTGGGATTTCCACTATCAGTGGAGTCATTTGTTTTTCTTGCCAATGTCCTCGTGCTACAGAGGGCTGCAATGTGAACACCAGCCCAAGTAAACACTCAATAACCATCTGGTGGTCCATTTATGGAGCCCCATGAGACGCTCTCTCAAGATATGTGAAGGCATAACAGACCCCTAATGAAATAAAGTTTACAATAAACGGAATAAATATCAGCACCCTAAAGGTTGTTTTTTTTTTATTCGTTCATGGGATGTAGGCATTGCTGACAAGGCCAACATTTATTGTGCATCCTTAATTACCCTTAAGAAGGTGGCCTTCTTGAACCGCTGCAGTCCATCTGTACTGTTAGAGAGGGAGTTCCAGGAATTGGACCCTGCGAGTATGAAGAAACAGCAATATATTTTCAAGTCAGGATGGTGTGTGTCTTGGAGGGGAAACTGCAGGTGGTGGTGTTCACAAGCATCTGCTGCCCTTGTCCTTCTAGGTGGTAGAGGTCGCAGGTTTGGAAGGTGCTGTCAAAGGAGCCTTGGTGAGTTGTTGCAGTGCATCTTGTAGATGGTACACACTGCTGCCACTGTGCGCTGTTGGTGGAGGAGAAGAATGTGGCAGATGGGGTGCGGATCAAATGGCTTCCTTTGTCTTGGATGGTGTTGAGCTTCTTGAGTGTTGTTGGAGCTGCACTCATTCAGGCAAGTGGAGAGTATTCCATCACACTCCTGACTTGTGCCTTGTAGATGGTGGACAGGCTTTGGGGAGTCAGGAGGTCAGAAGCTGCAGAATTCCCAGCCTCTGACCTGCTCTTGTAGCCACAGTATTTATATGGCTGGTCCAGTTAAGTTTCTGGTCAATGGTAACCCCCAGTAGGTTGATGGTGGGGGATTCAGCAATGGTAATGTTGTTTTATGTCAAGGACAGATGGTTAGATTATCTCTTGTTGAAGATGGTCATTGCCTGGCACTTGTGTGGCATGAATGTTAGTTGCCACTTATCAGCACAAGCCTGGATGTTGTCCAGGTCTTGCTTCATGTGGGCACGAACTGCTTCAGTATCTGAGGAGTTCTGAGTGGGACTGAATTATCAACTTCATGAATTAGCAGCCCATACCACATAATGATTTAATTTTCGTAAACTATTATACCCCAGCAATTATCAATGCCATTATCAGTCACATAATGTTATTATTCTTTCTACCATGGAGCTTCACAACAACTGGCAAGATCCCCAAGGACGCATTGTACAGCGAGCTCGTCACTGGTATCAGACCCACCTGGCAGCTTCACTGCTTATTAGTTATCCAGTCTGTCTCAGTTAAATTTCCCAATGTATCCATATCCTGGGTAAACACCTCTGAACCTCTGAACACATGATTAGTGTAGTGGATAACACAATAAATATGAAAATCTTTTCTTCTTCTTCTTCAGCCTCCTTGTCTCGGGAGACAATGGGTAAGCGCCTGGAGGTGGTCAGTGGTTTGTGGAGCAGCGCCTGGAGTGGCTATAAAGGCCAATTCTACAGTGACAGACTCTTCCACAGGCGCTGCAAATAAAATTGGTTGTCAGGGCTGTTACACAGTTGGGTCTCCCCTTCATTTCTGTCTTTTTTTCTGCCAACTGCTAAGTCTCTTCAATTCGCCACTCTTTAGCCCCACCTTTATGGCTGTCCACCAGCTCTGGCAACTGACTGCCACGACTTGTGGTCAATGTCATAGGACGTCTTGTCGCATTTGCAGACGTCTTTAAAGCAGAGACATGGACGGCTGGTGGGTCTGATATCAGTGACGAGCTCGCTGTACAATGTGTCCTTGGGGATCCTGCCGTCTTCCATGCAGCTCACATGGCCAAGCCATCTCAAGCACCACTGGCTCAGTCGGGTGTATATGCTGGGGATGTTGGCCGCCTTGAGGACTTCTACGTTGGAGATACGGTCCTGCCACCTGATGCCAAGGATTCTTCGGAGGCAGCGAAGATGGAATGAGTTGAGACGTCGCTCTTGGCTTATAGAGCACAATAAAGTTGCATTAACATTGGATGAAATTACTTTAAATTTAAACTGACATGGGGGTAGATTCGTGTCTTCATCATCTTGATAGTAATCTCGTTGAATGGATCGTCTTTTACAGAATCTGTCTGATATTCATTCAGTTGAAATCAATGGAATGAAAATTGGGCAGGTTGTATAAAGGAGCAGGAGATCTGTTCCACCAGGTTATCAACCATACAGAGGAAGTGCTCTGAATAACAGTATGTTAGCCTTCTAGATTGAATCACTACTTGAAACACTAGAGAAATAATAGGACGATTTATACTTACAAAGTAAAGTTTTGGAAGTGTGAGATGCGTTTTCTTATTTGTCATCCTTGTTCTTCAAGTACAATATTCACTACTTCTTCGGACGAGGCTCTAAACAGAGGTCCTGTCGACCTGTTAAGATCCATTCAAAGAAGAACAAGAAGTTCTGTCAATGTATGAGCCAGCATTCCTCGTTTAACCAATATTACTGAAAATTAATTAACTACATATTCATTTAATTACTGTCTATAGAATATTACTGTCTGTAAAATTGTTGTCATGTTCATTTATATAACACTTCAAAGTCATTTATTGTACATGACGTGCTTTGGGTTGTTTCTGAGACATATAATAAGCTGCTATATAAAAGCTAGTCAGTTCTTTTTTTAATGATATTACAGTGTTCTTGTTAAATATAGCTGTCCAAACCTTTCGATGTCTGAATTTCTAAATACTTTCAAAATGTAGAAAATGCCCCATTTTGTATTTTGAAATATTACGGTTGATACCCACAAATACTAACCCACAAATTAATTTTCAAATATGATCAGTTTATATTTGATTATTTAGTTTCATTATCCTTATATCATGCTAAGTTGATGCATTTTAAATGGATGTGTAATCATTCAACATACAATCAATAATTAATTACACTGACAGTTGACAGATTTATACTACTAGTTAAATCATAAGCTTGTAAAAATTTCCTAGACTCTTAGTTTATTTTTACTACAATGATGATCCAAAGTATAATGAATATTATCAGGCTTAATTTGAAAATAATATTTATGATATTAAGTGGATTATAATATTAAACTGGCTGATAATACACCCGAAACTGATATTAGGAGGAAAGATAAGAAAATCAGAAAATGTAAATATATTGAGAGTGATATTTGTGCCACACTGCCCCATTTGTCCTTCAAAATGGGTCAATACTAGGACCAAAAGAACAAAGGAAACAGAAGTGCCAACATACTGCTGAGTACTCGCCTGTTCAGTGTGACTGTGACAAAGGTAATCTATCCATCTTCGTCCTTCTTGACCTGTCTGCAGCCTTTGACACAGTTGACTACACCATCCTCCTCCAACACCTCTGCACCATCATCCAGCTGGGTGGGACTGCTCTCACCTGGTTCCATTCTTATCAATATAATCATAGCCAGAGAATCACACAGTGTCAGGCAATGATGATCTCCAACAAGAAAGAATCTAACTATCTCCCCTTGATATTCAACAACATTATCATTGCTGAATCCCCTACCATCAACAATCTGGGGGTTACCATTGACCAGAAACTGAACTGGACCAGCCACATAAATACTGTGGCTACAAGAGTAGGTTAGAGACTAGGAACTCTGCAGCGACTAACCCACATCCTGACTCGCCAAGTCCTGTCCACCATCTACACGGCACAAGTCAGGAGTGTGATGGAATACTCTCCACTTGCCTGGATGAGTGCAGCTCCAACAACACTCAAGAAGCTGGACACCATCCAAGGCAAAGCAGCCCACTTGATTGGCACACCATCCAGCACCTTAAACATTCACTCCCTCCACCACCGACGCACAGTGGCAGCAGTATGTACCATCTACAAGATGCACTGCAGCAACTCACCATGCCTCGTTCAACAGCACCTTCCAAACCCATGACCTCTTCCATCCAGAAGCACAAGGGCAGCAGATGCCTGGCAACAACTCAATCTGTAAGTACCCCTCCAAGCGACACACCATCCTGATTTGGAACTATATCGCCGTTCCTTCACTGTCGCTGGCTGAAAATCCTGGAACTCCCTCCCTAACAGCACTGTGGGTGTACCCGCACCAGATGGACCGCAGTGGTTCAAGACCACCTTCTCAGGGGCAATTAGGGATGGGCAACAAATGCTGGCCTAACCAGCGATGCCCACATCCCATGAAAGAATTAAAAAGAACTTGCAAATGCTTCTCTTCCTGCTCCCGCACCATTACCACTGGTGTTCCCCAAGGATCTATCCTTGGCCCCCTCCTATTTCTCATCACCATGCTGCCCCTCGGCAACAGCATCCGAAAGCACAGCATTAGTTTCCACATGTATGCTGACGACACCCGGCTCTACCTCACAAAACCTCTCTCAACTCCTCCACTGTTGCCAAATTATCAGATTGCTTATCTGATATTCAGTGCTGGATGAGCAGAGATTGCCTCCAATTAAATATCGGGAAGACTGAAGTCACTGTTTTCAGTCCCTGCTCCAAACCCTGTTCCCTAGCTACCAACTTGATCCCTCTCCATGGCAACAGTCTGAGATTAAACCAATCTGTTCAAAACCCTGGTGTCACATTTGACCCCGAGATGAGCTTCCGACTACATGCTCGCGCCCTCACAAAGATCGCCTATTTCCACCTACGTAACGTAGCCCAACTTCATCCCTGTATCAGCTCATCTGCTGCTGAAACCCTCATTCAAGCCTTTGTTACCTCTCAATTTGACTATTCCAACACACTCTTGGCTGGTCTCCCACATTCTACTCTCCATAAACTTGAAGACATCCAAAAATCTGCTGCCCCGTATCTTAACTCGCACCAAGTCCCATTCACCTATCACCCCTACATTCGCTGACATACATTGACTCCCGGTCAAGCAAAGTCTTGATTTTAAAATTCTCATCCGTGTTTTCAAATCTCTCCATGACCTTGCCCCTCCCTACTCTGTAATCTCCTCCAGTCCCACAACCCTCCAAGATATCTGCACTCCTCTAATTCTGGCCTCTTGAGCATCCCCAGTTTTAATCGCTCCACCTTTGGTGGCCGTGCCTTCAGTTGTCTAGGCCCCAAGCTCTGGAATACCTCCCTACACCTCTCTGCCTCTCTTCCTCTCCTTCCTCCTTTTAGACACTTGTTAAAACCTACCGTTTTGAACAAGCTTTTGGTCATCTGACCTAATATCGCCTTATGTGGCTCAATGTTGTATTTTGTTTTATAATGCTCCTGTCAAACACCTTGGGACATTTTATTATGTTAAAGGTGCCAAATAAATATAAGTTGCTGGTGCTTCTATTCTCATTTTTAGGCATTGACAGCTGGCACTCCCACCAGATACAGCTGGGAGCATTATGAATATACGCTATTCAGGATCATTGTGCTTGTATTTGGGATCCTAATGCCATTTTTGCCTCTGCCCACCAATGTACTGGCAGTTGTTACTCCCACCCACCAAAAATAGACTGTGAAAATTAGAAGGCAGCCATTTTGAGCCTCCATCAAAGGGATCCCCAGCTACAGCAGGTGCTGAGTCCCCAATTTGCATATGCAGGGCACTGAATGCCTGCTGCAGGCACTGCACACCTAGAAGCCATTGGCTTCCAATTTGGCAGATGTTGAATTTCTCACCCCAGTCTAATAGAAGATAGGAAATGGTTGCTTTCAAATTCAAACGCGAGCAACCTGAAAATTCAAAGCCCATCATTTGTAGCCGTCCAATACTTATTCCTTAAACCAATGAAGGGCCAAGGCAGTGAAATTCCTGAGGTAATTTGCAGAGAGGGATTATACATGCACCAGCATCCAGAAAACTTTTCACCAAATGTCAGAATTGTTAAGCTCGCCAACTAATCCACAACATTCACAACTTCATTTCTTTTTATCTCAGACGGAGGAGGAATTAAATTTCCTAAACCACCAGAAAAGATTAGAAGGGTTAAAACTGCATCCCAGATAATTGGCCAGCACATGGAAGAGGTCAAATCTGGGGTCATGCACTGTCTACCTGTTCATGGAATGGCATCATTTTCAACTGTAAGGGTGAAGGGTGAATAGAGTTCTACAAAAAATAGCATGGTAAATTCTGGGAAAGCAAGAATGACAGGAAAGCTCTTTTTCAGTTGATGTTGATACCCCTGGGTTATTAGATATTATTGACACCTGTCTACTTAACTAGAGTGCCATTAATTTGACTTATATACCCACACAAAAGAACTTGAACTGATGTCAGAGAAATCCTTAGCTGGAAATTAAAAAGAAATGGTAGTGTTGAAATTGAGTACTACTGTCAGTCTTACCATCGCAGTCATGGTCGTGCTTACAATTACTGTCATTTTAAACCTTTCTGCAAGTCGACACAGCGATCAAATTTGTTTGTTTAGTCGAAATCTATGTCTGACTTTTCTGTCACTAATATTCAGAAATCCCATCTGGAAATCCCATTTCCAAATTCATTTGCTCCTTTGCTATCTATTTTATTTATTTCAAGTTCTTATTCAAAATGTACAATTTAAGAGGGTAAAATACCTACTTCAATGTGGTTCTACATGTTCGAAAGTAGCTGCCTAACCAGTTAACGTGATCTAGTCAACTTAGTAAGAATTATTCACTCATCTATCCTAATTTGACAATTCATCTCATTAATT
This sequence comes from Heterodontus francisci, assembly GCF_036365525.1. NCBI lineage: Eukaryota > Metazoa > Chordata > Chondrichthyes > Heterodontiformes > Heterodontidae > Heterodontus > Heterodontus francisci. The sequence goes on along the minus strand of NC_090379.1, from coordinate 50,110,228 downwards.
GATACTAAGCACAAACAGTGGACCAATCTTGGAATATCATTTAGTTACAGACTTTGAGAACATCTAATATCCACAGAAAGCTTTGGCCTAAGTCTGGTCTAAACTACACAGTTGAATCTTTGGCGTCATAGGTGAGAAGTATTGCTAGAGCATGAAACACATTGTAACTCTTCACCAGAGGGGTGCTCGTGTGTTTGGAACTTGAGAAGAGAAAAGGGAAGAAAGTCATCAAAGAAGTTGCATCAAATGAATAAAAGTAAAATTAAAATAATAAAAATAGAAGGCAAATTGGGAAAGGGGAAGATAGAGTGAGCTGAAGTAAAATGTTTACATTTAGCATTGTTTTAGGTGCTTGTGATTGTGCTATTGGATTCATGGGCTGAATTTTATTTCAGGGGTGGGGGTCCCTGCATTGGTCCAGAAAGCGGGTACGACCACATCTCGGCTATTTGTCGGATCCCCAGCGAAATTCAACCGCGGGCAGGCAATTAACTGTAGGCCCCTCGTAGGGCCAAGATCCCAGCCCAAGAGCTACCGGCAAATCAGAGCCACTGAGAGCAATGGCCCACTGCTGGTACTGCAGGAGGCCAGGGGTAGCAGCCATGGAGGAGGCCCCGGAATTAAGGTAAGTGGGACTGAGCTTGCCAGGGCCACTCAGGCAGGCCCCGGTGAGGGCATCAGAGGGGTGGTTAGTGAGGGCAGGGGGGGGGTCCTTTCAGCCAGATTTTCCCTTGCCACGGGGTGGGGGGAGGGGGGGAGTCACTCCATGGGCCACAGGATGTCTGATCAGGAGGGCCCCCCACCTCCCCCCAAGCCCACAGGGAGGCTGCTAGCTTTAACTGGGCAGCCTCCCCATGTGGCAGTGGACCTCCTTGCCGTTGGTAAAAAAAAAAATTTATTCATTCATGTGATGTGGGCGTCGCTGGCTAGGCCGGCATTTATTGCCCATAACCAGCGGCAATGGAAAAAAGCCCTTAGGTGACCCTTAATTGGCCACTTAAGGGTCTCAATTGGCCTCTGGGTGGGAAGGATATCCTCGCTTTTCCCCGCCCTGGTAAAATTCCATGGCATTGGGAAGGTCGCTGGCACTCCACCCCTGCCTTCCCTCACCATTTTAAGTCCCCACCCCACCCACAACACCTCCCAGTCTGTCCTTAGACAGCTGGTAAAATTCAGCACATGATATTGCAAAAATGAAGCTAATCATGAAATCAGTGTAGTTATAGCATTTGAATATTGTGCTTGTTTCAACAATGCTGTATGTGAGGTGTTTTTTTTAAAGTAGCTAAAGGGCAGTAGAATTTCTCAGACGCTGCTGGCAAAATACCCTCTAATTTTTGTTTGTAGTACATGGGCAATTTGTTTAATGTGCGTGCCCTTTTAATTTTTTTACATAGCTGTAAACACTTGGTAACTTAAAGGAAAGCAAAATACTGCGGATGCTGGAAATCTGAAACAAAAACAAGAAATGCTGGAATCACTCAGCAGGTCTGGCAGCATCTGTGAAAAGAGAAGCAGAGTTAACATTTCGGGTCAGTGACCCGAAGAAGGGTCACTACTGCCAGACCTGCTGAGTGATTCCAGCATTTCTTGTTTTGGTAACTTAAAGGACCTGACTTGTGCACGACCTGTGCGGGAACTTCCGGGTTGCTGTGCAGCCGCGTGGCCACGCAGCTTAGAGGGAACATTGCCTGATAGTAGTCTAATGCATTACCACTTCATATTGCTGACTATTGTCGAATTAAAGGCTAATCTTACTTTTGCCAATACATTTAAAGGAAGGAATTTTGGAAGCATATTAGTAATAGGAACATAGGACGATAGGAACCGGAGTAGGCCATTCAGCCCCTTGAACCTGTCCCGCCATTCAATAAGATCATGGCTGATCTGCAGCCTAACTCCATTTGGCTCATATCCCTTAATATCTTTGCTTAACAAAAATCTATCTATCTCAGATTTAAAATTAGCAACTGTTTGAGCTTCAACTGCTGTTTGTGGGAGAGAGTTCCAAACCTCTACCACCCTTTGCATGAAGAAGTGCTTCCTAACATCTCTCCTGAAGGGTCTGGTCCTAATTTTTAGACTATGCCCCCTAGTTTTAGAATCTCCAACCAGTGGAAATAGTTTGTCTTTATCTAGCCTGTCTTTTCCTGTTAATATCTTGAAGACTTCAATCAGATCACCCCTTAACCTTATAAATTCTAGCGAAAACAGGCCTAATTTGTGTAATCTCTCCTCGTAACTTAACCCCTGTAGTCTGAGGAGATCAGTGACTTTGTGGTGACTTCATGAGGTCCTGTCAGCATAATCAGGATGGAAATGATTTGTAGAAGTGTTATCAAATCTGGAGAGAATAATTACTGCAAAATATTATGAACAACAATTATTCATATATACCATATAGGACATTAACAGAGAGAAACATCCCAAGGCGCTGCATAGAAATGTAAGGAAATTATTGAAACCTGCAGCAAATAAGAAGATATTAGGAGGGAATGACCAAAATCTTGGTCAAAGATTTGGGTTTCAAGGACAGTATTAAAGGGGGAGTTGGATTTGGAGAGGAGTTGGGTAGGAATTCCACAATGTGTGGCCTATATGTCTGAAGACCCAGCCATCAATAGTGGGTGAAGGGAAGGGCGATGCACAAGAGGCCAAAATCAAAGGAATGGAAAGCTGGAGAGGGTTTGTATTACTAAAGAATGTTACATATGTAGGAAGAGACGAGGCCATGTAGAGATATAACCACAAGGATGGGAATTTTACATTTCAGGCATTGGAGAAGTGGGTGCCTATGTAGGTCAGTGAGGACTGTACTAGTGGGTGAGCAGGACTTGGTGCGGGTTAGGAGGGACAGCCGCATTTAGGATAAGCTTGAAGTTTATGGAAGATTGAGGATGGGAGATAGCCAGGAGAGCAATGGAATTGTTCAACTTGAAGTTGACAAAATCATGGATGTGGGTTTCAGCAGCAGGTGGACTTAGGGAGGAACAGTGTAATGGAATAGAAGTAGGCTGCCTTTGTGTTCGAGAGGCTATGGGGTCAGAAGCTCAGCTTGGGGTCTAATAGGAAACTGAGCTTACAAGGCAGTTTAATATATAAGAACATAAGAACTAGGAGCAAGAGTAGGCAATTTAGCCCCTCGAGCTTGCTCTGCCATTCAATATGATCATGGCTGATCTCATCTCAGCCTCAACTCCACTTTCCTGCCCGTTCTCCATAACCCTTCAACCCATTACTAATTAAAAATCTGTCTATCTCCTCCTTAAATTTACTCAATGTCTCAGCATCCACCGCACTCGGGGTAGTGAATTCCACAGACTCACGACCCTTTGACAGAAGTAATTTCTCCTCATCTCTGTTTTAAATCTGCTACCCCTTATCCTAAAATATGACCTCTCGTTCTAGATTGCCCCACAAGAGGGAACATCCTCTCTACGTCTACTTTGTCAATCCCCTTAATCATCTTATATACCTCAATTAGATCTCCTCTCATTCTTCTAAACTCTGGAGAGTAAAGGCCTAAACTGCTCAATCTCTCTTCATAAGACAAACCCCTCATCTCTGCAATCAATCTACTGAACCTCCTCTGAACTGCCTCCAATGCAACTACATCCCTCCTCAAGTAAGGGGACCAAAACTGTATGCAATACTTCAGCTGCGGTCTCACTAATGCCTTGTACAGTTGCAGCAACACTTCCCTACTTTTATACTCTATTCCTTTAGCAATAAATGCCAAAATTCCATTTGCCTTCCTTATTTTTTTTTATTCATTCATGGGAGTTGGGCGTCGCTGGCCAGGCCAGCATTTATTGCCCATCCCTAATTGCCCTTGAGAAGGTGGTGGTGAGCTGCTGAACCTGCACACTAGTTTTCTGCGATTCGTGCACGAGGATACCCAGATCCCTCTGCACTGAAAGCACTCTGAAGTTTCTCTCCATTTAAATAATAATTTGCCTTTCTATTCTTCCGGCCAAAATGGATAACCTCACACTTAAACACGTTAAACTCCATCTGCCAGATTTTGGTCCATTCACCTAACCTATCCATATCCAATTGTAAATTTCTTATTTCTTTATTGCAACTTACTATCCCACCTATTTTAGTGTCATCTGCAAATTTGGCTATAGTACCTTCTATATAGATTGTAAATAGTTGGGGCCCGAGGATCGAACCCTGTGGCACCCCACTTGTTATATCTTGCCAACCAGAAAAAGACCCATTTATCCCAATTCTCTGTTTTCTGTTGGTTAGCCAATCCTCTATCCAAGCTAATAAATTGCTCCTAATCCCATGTGATCATATTTGCTTTCCCTGCCTCTGATGGGAGATTACCAAAGTCATTATGATCTGGCTCTGAATATCTGATTTCCATTTTGTCTGGCAATCTAGCAAAGATGTACAAACCATGGCATTCCAGTATGCATTAGCTTTTCCTAGAGGTGCTGGGCAGTTGATTAGCTGGGCAAGGGACTCGGTCAGGGGTCAAAAACCTTTTTCTCTAAAGAGCCGTTTTTAAAAAATTTGCCCAAAATAAAAATTATTGGGAGTCACAAGACAAAAAAATTAAAGGAGTAAAGGCATATGAGGAACATTATGCACTTAATTGATGCTGTAAAATGTCAATTGCTTTAACTTTTCTCTGATACAAGAATGAGGGCAGCTACTACTGAAGTTCATGTAATTTCAGTCGTGTATACAGGTCAGGAAAAAAATCCAATGTCAACATCCCCGGACAAAGAAAGTTGAATCTTGATGCTACCCAAATCTTAAATTTGCCTTCAGCTTTAAAAATCTTTTCCTGGAGAATCACAATAGCATGTTTTCTTTCACTTTTCGGTGGATATTTTTCAGCAAAGGTTTTGAGCTTTGCTAACAATTGCTGTGCAGAATTCAATTCTTTGTTGACATGAAACATTTCATCCCATATCTGACAAACATGAGCCCTGTTTGGCTTGGTAGCAAAACAAAGTCTAGTCATCTCAGCTGTGGTGATCTCGGTACTGAAGTGAGGCTTAGCCGAGTTCAGTAAGAGATCTGAGACAGTGACAGAGACAGCATGCTGTTGAAACAATGGATTCTTCTTTATTCTCTTTTACTTTCACTTTCCCCTTGCTGGCTCATATGTGCATGTATGATAGTCTCAAGCGAACAAAAATGCACAATGCAATTTCAAAACACTACACCCTTCCCCTTCTTAGTAACTGAGAGACATAGCATGTTTCAATGGTTTGTTTCCAAAAATGTAAACAAGAAACATAAATTGTTCACTCCTTAACATAATCACTTAAGTACGGTGCACATTTTCTCTCATGAGTAGAATATCATCTAACATCAGCTGTAGTCTCATTTGAATCATACTCTTTTTCTGAGATGTCGTTGTTGGGATCGGATTCAATGCTTACAAGTGGTGTTTTCAGTGCTTTGAAAAATAAAGCATTTTCTTGTGATGATTTGTGAACCGAAGTTAGTAGTGATCATTGATCTTTTTGTGTTGGTCATAACAAATGGCTGGATGTAATAGGTTGTTTGTTTTCCAATATGACCATCACATTTCACAAGAACTTTATATCCTGGCTTTAGCGGTGTGCTTCTAAATTTCATGTTGCGTTCTGCATTTAACTTCATTCGATCCTTCTGTTCTCAATCGCATTCATCTACAAGTTGATCATGAACTCCACGGGGTAGCTCAAGAAGACGTGTGCACATAGGATGTGCAAAGATGAGTGTAGCTGGAGGTTTTCCAGTAGTCGAGTGAGGAGTCGCTCTATAATTACAAAGAAAGTGAAAGAGCTCTTGCTTCCATAACTCATTCTCAGCTGTTGCTGTACGTATCACTTTTTTCAAGGTTCGCATAAATCTCTCAACCACCCCACCACCTGCCAAGAATGAGGAAAAATTAATTTCACCACATGAACATTGATTATATACTGTTGTTGGTGAAGAAAGAACTTGCTTTAAAAAGGCAATTGGAGACTTTGGCTGGAGAGAGACATTGACATATCAACAGACAAGTACTTCAAAGGACAAAGGAGTTATGCCCTGCTCCAATTTAATTCACAATGGACTTTTGATTACCAGACGTTGAAGGTGGAAAGACTAGCATTCCAAGTTAATTGCTAAGATGGCCAAAAACACAAACTGATGTGGTCGGACCAGATTACTCACATGACTGGCTGACTATTGGAGTTTTTTTGAATTTGAACTTCCAACAGGGATTTTGAACTCAGAAAGCTGTTTTCTCCTGGTTTGAGAACAACCTCTCTCCTGTCTGCTCTCATCTCACTCTCACCAGCTTCGGAATCCATTGAAGACATATGAACCCCAAGAGAGAACAGTCTCCTACAGTGAACAAGGTTTTAGAAGAATACTGGGCCCCAACGAAAAGCAAGACTACCTACAATCGAGGATCCTATAGAAAGCTCGAAGCACAGTAAAAAACGCTCTTCAGAGATTGCCTCAAACCTCTCCATTTTATTTTTCTTCTGCTCTTGACTTTCTCTATTTGCATGTGTGTATCGCGTGTGCATGCTAGCATGGGCACGTCGTATATCCGTAGGCGTTAACCGTATTACAGTTTAAGTTTAAGGTTTAATAAATGTCACTTTACTTCTTTAAACCTAAGAAGAACCTGGTGTGCTCATGTCTTTGCCTTATAACTGGAAAGCTGTGAACAAGGATTCACAAAGGGGGAGCTCAAAACACAGTGTGTTTAATAATTAAATCCTGTTACAATAAGACCAGGTGGAGATAGTAAAAGACCCCTAGACACCTTTCATACCTGGTCATAACAATTAGCTCTTGGCCAACCGGGTGTGATTTTTTAATGAGTGAACCGTAGGTAGATCGCAAATTTACTGAACTCTTCACTGTTGAACAAAGGTCCATTGTCACTTCTTACCATTTGAGGGATTCCAAACAAGGTAAAGTTCTGGTCAAGATTTGGGATGACTGCTTTCATTGAAGTTGACATAACTAATTCTATGATTGGCAATCTGCTTTAGTCATCAATGACACCAAGCAGGTGTTCACCCATGGGCAAATCTATGAAATCAACACTGACTTCAATCCATGGTCCTGGAGGTAGTTCAGACATCTTCAGGAGATCATGAAGATTTGACATTGTGGTTATTTGACATGGCAAACACTGATTGATTTTGTGCTCTACCATACGGTCAATTCCTGGGAACCATGCCTTTTCCCTAAGGAGTTTTTTGGTTTTGACAATTCCCAGGTGTCCTTCATGTGCTATAACAACAACACATTCCCTCAATGATTGTGGAATGACAATACAATTGTTGCATAATACGAGATCAGATGTGGTTGTAACGATGAGCTCATTTCGAACATTGTGAAGACCTTGTAGTGTGCTAACGATTTCATTTGTAGACACTTTCTCGATCATGTCTTTCCAGTTTCATGCTTCTATACCCTTCATACATAGTTTCAAAGCCTCATCTTGTTTCATTGCTGCTTTGAGGTCAGCTAGTTCGGGTGACTTTGGCACCGCATTTATGCTAATATAGTTAAGATGTTGTTCAGTAATCTTTTCTTCACAACTAGTAGGACTGACTGTCAGCAACGAATGTTATGAAAGGTAGTCCGCTGGGTTGAGCTTGCCTGGCTGCAACTCAGCATGGAACCCGTACTCTTGTATTTTGAGTATTCAACATTCTATTCGAGTGGGCGGTTTGCTATGTGGATTGTTGAACAACATGGTCTGTGATCGGTTATTACTTTAAACTCACTTCCATATAAGTAGAGATCAAAGTGTAACAGTGCTTCTCTCTTTGTTTGTGAATAATGTTGTTCTACAGGCATTAATAATCTGCCTGCCATCGCAACGATTGATAGGTTAACTGTCATGTCTTTCTGTACGAGAACTGGACCTAAGACAATGACTAGCTGGGTGGTTTTCTCAGGGTCGAAATAGATATTTGTGCAACTTGCTGACAAATGTCGTTTGATCTGGTGTACCGCCTGTTGGAGTGATTTAGTCCATTCCCATTTTTGTCAGATTGCATAGGGGAGCAGATAGCATAGTGAGGTCAGGTATGAAATGACTACAGTATGTGATGAATCCTAGCAGACTCCGGACTTCTTGCACAGTTGTAGGATCTGCAGCATTTGCAATGGCTTCAATTTTCCATGGATCAGGTGATACTCCTTCACCACTGAACACATGACCAAAGAATTCAATTTTGCTTTCATTAAACAAGCACTTATCTTTGTTCAAGGTGAGGTTACATTCTCTGAGACATTGTAGGCATGCATGTAGGCATGTCTCAAGTTCCCTTTCAGTGTGACCATAGATAAGAATGTCATCACTGATGTTCAGTGTGTCTTCAAGTCCTTGATGTGCAGATTGAATCATATGCTGAAATACATCAGTTGCTGAGCTGACTCCAAAGTTGAGACTCTTGTATCAGAAAAATCCGATGTGAGTGCAGAATACAGTAAGATTTCGCCATTCTTCTGCAAGTTCAATTTGATGATAGCCTGCACTGAGGTCACGTTTAGCCAAGTGTTTAAGACCATTCACTTTCTCTATGATGTCATCGATTGCTGGCGTCAAGTGTCTTTCTCGTTGTATGGCTTGGTTTGGTGATTGCATATCAACGCAGATTCTAATCTGGTTCTCGCTCTTGGGTTTCTTGATGACTTGTATGGGTGAGACCAAAGGGGTAGGCTCATCCCCAACTTTCTCAATAATATCAAGGTCAAGTAAGCATTGAAGTTCCTTCTCTGTCTGTTTCCTGGCATGAAATGCCAATCATCACTGTTGATGCACAACTGGAGGAACATTAGGGTCTACATGCAGCTTGCATGTAAAACCTTTCAGTTTGCCGATACCAGTGAAGTGGTCAGCATATGGTTCCAGAATGTTTTTGTCATGCGTAGAAATCGCGTATGTGACTGCAATTATATGCAGATTTGATGCTGTGTGGAAACGAATAAGCGTGTCACATTCACCAGATATGATATGGAATAGCGCATATGTTCTAGTGTCTTTGAATGAGACTAGAGTTTCAAAAGTCCCAAAGATTTTCAGCAATTTGTTACTGTTGTAAGGGAAAACTTTTGTTTTCCCTGGTTTGCAGAGAATGGGGCAATCCTGAATTTTGTTGAATGACAATGACCCATGACAATGACCGATGCTCCTGTATCTTTGAGACAACCTACATCCGGGCAGCCAATGATCACTGTCACACGTTGCTGTTTGCTGTGTCTGAGACAGAGGACAAAAGTATGTTCAGGGTCGGCCACCTCTATGTTAACTAAATTCTCTCTCCCTTTTGCTGTGGTATGCATGTGTGGCACCCTTTTGTTGTTATTGGTCTTAGTAGTTGATTTTGCTGATAAGCGACAAACACGAGCAAAGCTTGTTTTCCACAAGCTTTGCACTGTTTACCAGTGGCAGGACACTCCATCCAATGTGGGTAAGCACCACCACAGTGGAAACATTCTTTGGATAAGTCACAACTCTCTGAGATGGCTGTTGTTGCTTTTCAGATGGTTTCCCGGCACATGAGCGATGACTAGTGTTCATAGGAATTGAAATTGGAGTGTGGTAATTACTGTTAGCAGCCTCAATTTCAGTAGCTCTGGACTCTGAAAGCTTTAGTGATCTTGATAACTCCAACAGCTCTGACAGCTTTCTGTCTTTCTCGAGTGCATTTTGGTGTAGTTGACTAGAGAGACAGCCTTTGACTATTTGTGTTTTGATTTTCCACACGACATGTTCAACATCACCAAAGTCACATTTGGTTGCTAGCTGCCTTAATCGTATATAATATTGGCCAATTGTCTCATTTGTTTTTTGCTTAGTGCATCGGAAGACAATAATTTTGTATATGGTGTTTTTCATAGGCATAAAGTTGGTTGTTAGCGCATTTATTGCTGAGTTCTAGTCATTTTGCTCAGATGTAAATGACTCAAAAATACCTTCTAATTCTTCACCTCTATTGTAGAGAATTAGAACCTTTTTCCTTTTGTCATCGGTAATTGTGAAACCTGCCATCACACCTTCAAACTGTCGCAGCCACTTTTGCCAATGTGGGAATACAGATAATGGCTCTGAATGCACATCAAAAGGTAGCAGATTAGGCATAGACATGCTATATTAATCAGCAACACAGTGATATTGCGTGATCAAGGATTTGGGATTACGTTCCTTTCAGAGGAAACTTCTCTGCAATGGTCTGAGATTTTTTTTATTGGACAGTTAATTTGGAGAGAACAGTTTGTGTGTACACTCTACAAGCATCCTGTATGTTTCTAACACAGCCTCCAACTTAAAATGCTGTCTTCACAAAGCAGACATAAACCTTCCAAAAGTTTAATACCTGAAAGCAATGTTTCCTGTTTTTCACCATCCGATTTCTATTTACCTCAACATCATTTTGGTGTTCTTGGAACTGGAGTGAGGTTTAGTAAGAGATATGAGACAGAGACAGCATGCTGTTGAAACAACCTATCCTTCATTATTGTCTTTTACTTTCACTTTCCCTTTGCTGGTTCATGTGGGTGTGTATGGTAACCTCAAGTGAACAAAATGCATAATGCCATTTCAAAACACTACATCAGCAAATGAGACAAATCCCCAGTTGTAGGATATTTCTCCTAATATCATTTATATAATTTCGTAAATTCTAGCATTAAATAATTGTGAATGCAAAATTCTTATTATATCTATGAATTTAATCATGAGATAAACTCTCAACAACTAGGGGACTGCACTGTTAAGGGCAGTTTGAACTTTTAATTGATTCTTTTAAGACCATAATGAGCATATATTTTCCAAAATAGTCCCTAAAAATGCTATTTTGAAGCTTGACAGCCTAGAAACTAAATTTTTGATTAAGCAAATGAGTAACTCGATAAGGAAAATTATGTTGCCGTCTAATTATTTGATTTGTCATTTTCTTTGGCATAATTTTTTAGGCTTTTTTCATGATAACGCTATCCAACTAGAAAAGGTTGGGAGCTGCAAATGAAATATAAAAGAGCCGTAGGTTGCCAACTCCTGGATTAGGTGTATTTGCAATCTCTGACAGTGCAGAGATGAGCATACATCAATTCTTCCAAAAGTACAGTGCCAGATCTACTTGTGTTCTCTCCTGGTCTACTGGTGAAACAAACTGAAAGTTTTGTTGATGTTAAGGGGAATTCTGGAAAAACAGCCACAGAGAAACCATTGACTTCCACTTGACAAAATGTCAGTACGATGGATACAGCTGGAGCACTAAAACATAAGATATTGTCATCTACTGCTTTAAAGCCTTTAGTTTTGAAACATTTCAAGGGAGATCATTTATGTAGAGAGTGAAACGGGTTTCAAGTGAAATGTTTGTCACTATTCCATGAGCTGGCCAACAGAGCCTTATTAACTGACAATCTAATAAAATGGTGAAAGCAGAAGCTGTAGTTTATTCAGTGCTACTGAACAGTTCAACTCAAAATTCTAGTATTTTGAATACTGATTGAAAGGGTAACTCAAAGGCTTCAATTTAAAGAACATGCTGAATTCTTTGTTTTTTCAGGTTGTGATCCTGATTTCAAACTAACTCGACAAGAAATTGACTCTTTTCTATAATTAATGCTTTCAGAAGTATAATTACCAGAGTCAGTCATAGTGCAAAGAAAAGAGCTCTTTATGAGTAAATTCACTAACTGTAAGTGGAAGATTAGACTGCTGCTTTTCACTGTCAACAGTTACTTCCCTTTTCTCTACTCTCCTGAAGCCATGGACACTTGCAAAACACCAGTTTCACAGGTACCGCAGTCCCTTGAGACAGCCTTTTCATGTTTCTGGTTGAAAGAAGTGAGTGTGAGCCGGCTATTTCACCAGACAGTCCAATCCTGTCTATGCCAACTGCACTTTCCAATAGAAGTCACTTCTAATAAAAAAATAAATAAAATCACACTTCCATTTACTTTATCACTTCAAAATGTCTCCGAGCACTTCATGCAATGATATAATGAATTACTGAGCTGCATTTTATTGGCTCGCCAGCATTCTCGGTGGCGACTTGAAATAAGGCACAGTGCAGGCGCGACTTGTGCGCTGCTAAGCCCCAATAATATTTCACACGGGGCCTCATTTAAATGGAGTTGCAGAATGGCCGCCCCCAATGACATAGAGGGGGCAGCCGCTCCGACCCCAGCAATGGCATCCGGTGCCACCGCGCAGGCGCCGGCACCATTTTCAAAGGATTTCAAGTCCTTACCAGCAATTTAACTTTTTAAAGAGAACAGCACTTTTAATTTAAATAAAAACAGCCAATTAAACATCAAAGCCCTTCTTCCACCCCACCCCCCAATGATCAAGCAAAATATTTATTTCCCTGTCCCCCCGAAAAACTATTTTCGCCAGTACCGACCTTTCACCCCCAAACTTTATAATCTTTGCCCTTCAACCTCTTCCCACCATCCCCTCAGCCAATGGATAAAGTTTTCCTCATTCCCCTTCACCTGCCCTGAAAATGTCACTTCTCCCCTCTCCCCAACAGTGTCATGCCTCGGAACTCCGAACAGAGTTCCGAAGGTGCAGGAGTTCTGGCCGGCGGCCAGAATATCAGCATGGGACAGCCGTCGCTACCAGGTAAGTCATTATTCTTTAATTGTAATATCATTTGCATATTCATATGAAGACTTTGCTGCCGAGTGGTGGGTGGGCTGCACCAAGGCCTTGCCGTCATCGGTAAAATGCAGCGGGGCCTTCCCGGCATCAGGGGTCATGGCGTGCCTCTCCCGGAAGAATTTTCCAGACCCCCCCCCCACCCCCGCCAGAACCCCCGACATCGGGAGCCCACTGTTGGAGGGCAACCCCAGCTGATTATCTCTCCTTAGACCATAAGCATTGAGACCATTTGTTTCAAACCTACAGTTGCTCCAGCTGAGACAAATTAACGTAGCAAAGGCTGGTGATCAAATCTGGGGCCTTCCTAGTCTGTATGGGTCAGCACAACACCAGGCAGTGAATTCATCCACTGAGCCATTGAAAACAGATAGCAATTTTGTTACTACATTATAATATTCCATTCAACTATATGGTAAAGAAATTGAAGTATTAATTTTGCTTTCCTTATTTAAAAGGCTTAAAAAAAGCTGATTAAGCCATTTCACCAGAGTTTCCTCTGATTTTCGGCTGAAATCACAGTAGGAAAAACCCATGGAAATTCTCCCCAGGGAATTTTGCTGCACCAAACTTCACCAACACAGGGTTGAAATACAAGTTAAAGAGTGGCAATGAGCAGAGCTATGACATGCACAGGCAGTATTTGGATAAGCCACACCATTCTGGAATACACCTTTCAGAACCAGTTCACTGTTTCATTATTCAGAACATAGCTGTAAAGTTTATAATAAAGGGTTACAAGGTTTAGAGTACTAAAAGACTTTCTTAAAATGCAAAAATATTGCAGCAATGAGAGACCCTTATCCGTGGCTGAGTAGATTTCTTCAGCAAGATTGAGAGCCATTATGGTGGAGGGTAATGATCAGAAACAAGAATGCATGTTTTTCAGGCAGTAAGAATATAACTGAAAAAGGACGAGTCTTTCGATGGTTATTCAAATTATAGTTTGAAATAGGGTGATAGTTATTCATGTCACATGTACTGCTACATATATACAAAGGGACAATTTTCCAGTCTAAGGGTACAAAAGATTGACGCAGTAAGTTGATGACACGAATGAGACCAAAAGCTGTTAGATCAGCTGATCATTAAAAATCTAGCATCCATAAAATTCATGAATGAGAATTCAATACTGAAAGGCTTTTCAGTTCATTCGTATAATTCTAAATTCCGATCACTGTCCACTGATCCCCAGTCTAGAAAGTGCATATGCATTGATTTCGGGATCAAGCTCAGTATAATGCTTCCACCACCGCTATTGTCAAGTAGTCAGTTGAAACTCACAGGCTATGGTGACATATGTTGGATAACTGGTCAGGTATCAGTGTGCATAGCCCCAACCTAAGTCGCCATCTTTAAAAGAGGCTGTAAACAATACGGAAAAGGCCCACATAATGAAAAAGGCAAAAGAAATTGAGAAAATTGCCTTATCACCATCTTAACTTATTTTCAAGTACTTTTGTTGTTTAAGGAAGAACTTACATTCATATAACGCCATTCATGACTTCAGGACGTCCCAAAGTGCTTTTCAGCCAATTAAGTACAATTTGAAGCAAAGTCACTGTTGTAATATAGGAAACACAACAGCCAACTTGCAAGCTCCCACAAACAGCAATAAGATAGTGACCAGACAATTGTTTTTCAGTGCTGTTGGTTAAGGGATAAATATTGGCCAGGACACAGGGGTGATTCCTCCTGCTCTTCATCGAAATAGTGCCATAGGATCATTTACTTCCACCTGAGTGAGCAGACGGGGCCTCTGTTTAACACGTCATCTGAAAGATGGTACCTCCAACAGTGCAGCACTTCCTCAGTACTGCACCAGAAGTGTCAGCCTAAATTTTGTACTCAAGTCTCTGGAGCAGAACTTTCTACTATCTCTCCACTGCCTTGCTGAAATGTGATTTTATGTCATCCAACAATCTTGTAGTTTGCAGGTCATTCAATACATTAGGCTGGATTTTAAAGCCCCTCCGCCATCGGGAATAGTGGAGCGGGGGGAGGGGGCAATAAAAATCGGTGCAGCAGAAGCCTGCCACCAACCCCGATGATGGCAGGCCCTGTGCCAACCTCGGCGAGGCCTCATGGCGGCCACCCCGCCGGTCAGTGATGGAACGCTCATTTCAATATGTAAACTAATTTACATGCCTGATTTAATGAGGGTCCCATCACCTCCTTAATCACTGCACCAATCTTCATTTGAGTGGCTGACAATGCCGCGCCTTCGAATCCCCGTTCGGGGAAACGTGGCACGACACCTGTGGGGAGGGAGGAGGAGTATTTTTTCTCTGTGCAGAGGGGGGAGAGTGGAGCAACAACAATGCGGATTGGTCAGGGGGTGATGGGAAGGGGTAAAGAGAAAAGTTGCTGAACTTTGGGGGGGGAAAGATCAAATTCTCATTATTTGAATTCCAGGGGGCAAAAGGGCACGAATGTCTGGAAAAGCCATTGGAGGGGTGAGAAAATACATTTAAAGGTAATTTAATTCTGTTTTGTGGTAATTGAATTGACCTGGCCCTTTAATTTTTAAATCTCCATTGAGGGTTGCAAGCCCTTTAAAAATGGGGCTAGCACCTGCGCATTGGCGCCAGACGCCGTTACCGGCAACATCTCGCCCGCCCCCTCCACGTCATCGCGGGGGGCAGGCACCGTGGCCATGTAAATGAGCAGCCGCATTTGAAATCGCAGCGGCTCCTTGACGTAGTGCCCGTGCGGGTGGGGCGCATTTTTTTTACCTCTGCTGCCTACTTAGTTGGTGGACTCTTAAAATGCAGCCCATTAGCTTCATCTCCATGAGAGTAACCTTGACTTTGGACAACAGTGTAACTGGCTGTAAAACATTGACTTCAATGGAAAGGAAAATGGGGAGAGGTGATCAACAGGCAACCAAGCCAGTAATGTGCAATTTATACATTCAGTAATAATTGAAATTACCCCTCCACCCCCACCCAATATCTGGAATATTTGTTGCATCTTTCCCTGTCCTTTTTTTTCTTTAACACCACTGAAATAATTCCATATTTTTCTGTTTTCAGTTCAACAAAGGGTTGTGGCTAAAGCAATGAACCTGGCTTTTCTCTTTACAGAGGCTAACAGACTGGCTGTGTGTGAATTTGCAACATTTTCTGTTTTTGTTCCAGATCTTCAGCACTTGCAGATTTTTTTCTTTTTATCCGTGCTCCCTTACAATTTTTTCTTTTCATCAAATATATTGGACCTAGAAGTAGTTATCAGTAAGTTACCAGTAGCGAGAGAACAGCCAATGGTGTGTCAACAGCAGAATACAAGGCAATCCAGCCCTCTGGTACAAATAATGCCCTGTAATTTTATTCTTGAATCACATGTGTTCATCCAAAACAACTTTTTAATTCTTTCATTTTTTTTGTTTCATTTTCAGCAGTTTAGAGTTGAACCAGACAAACAATAATTCAACATCATTCACAGATTTTTAATCATGAAAAGTACACATTCCTTGTTTGACATGCTCCTCTTTAGGAACTTAATGAACAGCCGGTATTCATTAAAAATTCAAATATCAAAGGGCTTGCAAGAGGCATTTGCATTACTAATTCCAGCATTCCCAGCTGCCCCAGTATTTGAAACATTTCTTCACAATTGAGAATCCACTGGGGGAGATTTCTGTGGCTCTGCGCCCAGGTGCGGGGATTACCTGGGTGCAACTAATATCAGAAAGTCTGACTGATGAGATGAGACACCTGTAAAGGAAACTGAAGAATTTCCCCCGGTAACTTAAATGGAAGAAAAACCAGCTGGTTCCTTTACATGCATGAGCTCCACCCCCACCCCAAATTTCCATTATTCGCTCCGCCCAAACAGTCCAGTGTGCCTGCTGCAGACCCAAGATAATCTCTTCTATTTTCATCCATCTTTATATGCAAAAAACCTCTAAAGTTTCACTCAATTAGCTTGAGGTAAATATTGCATTTTTTCATAAATTGATATACTAAAAATGATTATATGAACAGCTCAACTCATTCACCTGTTTATCAACAATAACAATTTGCATTTATATAGCACCTTTTAAAGTAGTAAAATGTTCCAAGACACTTCACAGAACTGCTCGCAAACAAAAATTGATACCGGACCAAAGAACAAGACATTAGGACAGGTGACCATAGTCGTTTTATTGCCTGCAGTCCAAGAATAAATATATCAGGTTATAAATATTCATAATATTTCATCATTCACTATGATTAAAACACGGTCCAATGAAACCAGATGAGCATGACTTTTTGAATTTAATATCTTTACGAATGACAAGAGAAAGAAAGAAAATCATATAAGGTTTTGTTGTAAGAAATAGTTTGACACACTCTGTTTCAGATTTGTAGTTTAATGAATTCCTGTGCAAACATCAGAAATATTCATTATTTGCTTATTTGATGTCATGTCGATTGCCCCAGGCTATTCTGTCCCTTATTGAAAAGCTCCTTGACTCAACAGCATATGGCAGATGTTGCATATTGGGATATTCAATTGCACATTGCTGCTTCTCTCTAATGCAAACTGAATCAGATTTTCTATTTTATAATTTCATTTCAACTATAGGCTTCTTCATTACAAATGCAAATGTCTTCCCAAAAGGACCTTTAGGTTGAGAATATTTTTGCCCTTGAGTTTTAATTGGATTTTTATGACCAATGACCGCTCCAATTGAATCGGGCTGCTTCAGAATAATGTTAATGAGCGAAATATTGATATTAGGAACCCTATTTTGTTCATACATATTGCCTATTTTTTTCTACATGCCGAGCCTTTGCTTTTACAGGTGTAATTAAAAGTTGGATCTCTATTGTTCCTGGGAAGGGTCCTATGTGACTGTGGTTTTGTACATCTGTGTTGTGAATTCCTTAACAGCATTAAAGTATTGAGTGGGCAAAGACAAACAAAGACAATATAATTTAGCTACAGACACTCAAAATTCAGGTACAGTGCCACACAGGAGATTGGCCCACAGATTTGAAAGCATAGCAAGGGTGGAGTATTTCTGAAATAAATCAAAAATTGGATAAAGAAGGAAATAGCTAGTTGGGTGCCTCATTGATCAGTGCTGGGGCTATTGCTGTTTACAATGCATATAATTAACTTGAAAGCGTGAGCAAAACTCTTCATGTTTGCAGATGATACCCAACTTGGAAACAACAGGTAACAGGCTAACCAAACACACAAGAAACTGGGCAGATGGGGGAACTGGAAGGCAGATGTCATTTAACATGGGCAAAGATTAGGAAAGCATGAGATTAGGAAAGAATAATAAGCAGTGGCAATATAAAGTAAATGCATTACACTACAGGACACAAGTCAGGAGAGAGAGTGGGAGGCAGTAGTGGATGGATTGCTGAAGCCATCAGCACAGGGTGTGATAGCAGGAAAGAAACCAAACTCCCTACCCACAGTGCTGTTAGGAAGGGAGTTCCAGGATTTTGACCCAGCAACAGTAAAGTAACAGCGAGAAAGATCGGTCAGGATGGTGTGTGGCTTGGACGGGAGCTTGCAGGTGGGGTGGTGTTCCCATGCATCCGCTGACCTTGTCCTTCTAGGTGGTAGAGTTTGTGGGTTTGGAAGATGCTATCGAAGAAGACTTGGTGAGTTGTTGCAGTGCATCTTGTAGATGGTACACACTGCAGCCATTGTGCACTGGTGGTGGAGGGAGTGAATGTTGAAAGTGGTGGATGGGGTGCCAATCAAGCGGGCTGCTTTGTCCTGGATGGTGTCAAGCTTCTTGAGTGTTGTTGGAGCTGCACTCATCCAGGCAAGTGGAGAGTATTCCATCACACTCCTGACTTGTGCCTTGTAGATGGTGGACAGGCATTGGCAAGTCAGGAGGTGAGTTACCCACTGCAGAATTCCCAGCCTCTGACCTGCTCTTGTAGCCACAGTATTTATGTGGCTGGTCCAGTTCAGTTTATGGTCAATGATAACCCCCAGTATGTTAATAGTGGGGATTCAGCAATGGGAATGCCATTGAACATCAAGGGGAGATGGTTAGATTCTCTCTGGTTTGAGATGGTCATTGCCTGGTACTTGTGTGGTGCGCATGTTACTTGCCACTTTTCAGCCCAAGCCTGGATGTCGTTCAGGTCTTGTTACATATGGACACGGGCTGCTTCAGTATCTGAGAAGTCGTGAATGGTGCTGAACATTGTGTAATCATCAGTAAACATCCTCACTTCTGACCTTATGATGGAGGGAAGGTCATTGATGAAGCAGCTGAAGATGGTTGGGCCTAGGACACTATCCTGAGGAACTCCTGCAGTGATGTCGTGGGACTGAGATGATTGACCTTCCACAACCCACAACCATCTTTCTTTGTGCTAGATATGACACCAACCAGCAGAGAATTTTCCCCTGATTCCCATTGACTTCAGTGTTACTAGGGCTCCTTGATGCCATATTCGGTCAAATGCTGCCTTGATGTCAAGGACAGTCACTCTCACCTCACCTCACCTATGCAGTGCTACTCCAGTGGCTGCAGCATGGCTGGTGGAAGGCTTCTGACCTTCAGTAGAGGAGACTGCAGGTGGCCTTGCAGGATGTCCTTGAGCAGCTTTGGGCTTAGAAGGACCGGCTTCAGATTGCACCATCTTGGATGGCAGCAGCAGTCTTGGCTGGTTGGCAGTCTGGCTGACTGACTGACAGGCATCAACAAGGCTACTGGCGGAGTGCAGAGGTGGGATCACAAATGCTGTTATGTTGAGAGAGGACAGCAAGTTCGTGCTGTACTGAGCCACTGCCACTCCTTCAGGACAGCACCTCAGCAATCCTAGTAATCTATTGGAGGACAGATTGCTGGACTGCTGTAAGGCCCTAGAAGCCCTGTTGAGCACTAATACCCAGAGTCATGAAGCAGCTGTCTAAGATTCCACTGCAGCACTCAGACATTGAGTAACTGTTGCTTGTGCTGTAATGGAAGCTGAGACATCAGCCATCAGACACTGCAGCTGGTTGTATCAGCAAGAGTACTGATGGAGTTGACCACCAGATCCATGTTGGAAAGGATGGGCTCCAAGCTCCAAGCAAAGTCCCGTGCCAAGTTGGTGTTGGACACCTCCATGCTCCTTGACATTGAACGAAGGATTTCTAGCAGGCTTCCCAAAGAACCAAGCATTTTGCTGTGTACACCCATCAGCATTCTTCTGTTGGCTGCCCCTCATCTGAGTCCTCTGCAGCCGAAGTCGGTTGCGACCTCACCCTCCGGTGAGCTGACACCTGTGCTATGCTTGCCTCCTGGCCTACATGCAGAACACTCATGACCAGTGTCACCATGTACAGATCCCTCCTCTATGATATCCTTTATACACAGCGTCCACATCTGAGCTGGTGGCTACGAGTGGGAAATTGAGTGACAGTGCTTCATCATGACATTCAGCTTCTCTTCCTTCACTGCCTGACCAGGTTATAGTTCTTGTATATCTGAATGGATAAAGTCACAAGGTAAGACTATGGTGAGGGGAGAGGAGGAAGTAAGAGGTGCATCCTTACACCATCTGAAATTTGCAAATCAGAAGAGCGTGTGGGATGAGAGGGAAGCGGGATGTGTGAAGGAGAATTAATATGAGGATACCGCCAGTTTCAATGGATTCAACCCCACCATTGGTCATGGCCTCAGCAATGGCCCTTCCAATAATGGCCAGTATTTTCTCCGCTATAGTTATTAGAACATATAGGTGCATCTCTCCCCCTCCAGTTGGTTTTTGCTGCCTCTGGTTGTGTGCCATCCTCTCCTACAAGAGAGAGGGAAGTGTGTCAGTGAGTGTCATGCAATCTGTTTGACTGATGTGGCTGTCATGGTTCAATAGCTGGCAGCCTGTGCAAGGCATGAGATGTGGGTGTGAGGCTTGCAACAGTGCTAACTGTGTGAGAGTGAGGTGAAGCATATGTTAAATATGAGTTCTGATTGATAAAGATTGTTGGTAGGTGAGTGATGGAGGTGTGGTGATTTGAACAGTGACTCAGGCTAGTGGTGCAGTTATAAAAACAGAAAGTGCTTGAAATACTCAGCAGGTCTAGCAGCATCTGTGGAGAGAGAAGCAGCGTCAACGTTTCAGATGCTGCTAAACCTGCTGAGTATTTCCAGCACTTTCTGTTTTTATTTCAGATTTCCAGCATCCGCAGTATTTTGTTTTTATTTTAGTGGTACAGTTAGTAGTATGAGGTCATTAAACTTCTTGAAGCACTGCATATAGGACCATGGGGCTAAACTCCTGGCATTGACTTCATGGCTATCTGCTCCCATTGCTTTCTGAGCCTGTGTCTGGAGGGCCTCCTGCCTCTCTGAGGATACCTCCTCCAGTAAGGCCTCCAGTGCAGTGTCTGAAAACCTGGGTGCCCGTGCTCTCCCATGGTCAGCCATTTTTCACTCTTTCCCAGGTCAGATTCAGTTGCACAATGACTCCCACCACCTGCTCCAGCCAAATGCGCCTCCCCTTTAAGCGATGCAGGCTAGCTTTAAGTAGTGAAAATTACTATTGGGCCCCCTGCTGATGTGTGCAGCCAATTAACTCTGGCAACATGCAGTACTCACTATAATGAGCAGGCAGCATGAAATTGGCATGCTCCCTGCATTGCACTGAACAGGCGTGGGTTAATCGTGCATCGTGATCCACACATCCATCGAATTTAACCCTCTTTGTATTTGCAAATGTTGGCCCATTAGTTGAACGCCTGAGAAAGAGATATCCTTCAAGAGCTCCCAATTTCAGATGTGTTCTGTTATGTGCCAGTTGCTACATCCTTGATACGATTAGCATGAATATGATATTGTGACAATTAAAGTCTGGCCTGAAACTACACATATTTCCACTACATACAGATCACTAAAATTCACTGAAGCTCCAACCCTGGAAACCAACAATCATTATTTTGAAATCCAGAGGTGGGAAATCTACTGGTGACCTCTTCACTCGGAGATGAATTTCTACATTTGAAAGCATTCCCTTCAGTATCCCATGAATGCTTGATAATTTTACTTTTCCTGAAGCTGAAAACATACAAGGACAGACAGGTGCTTGCTTCAAAGTGAACTTCAGTTTTATCTATTTTTGTATTTTGTAGTTTTATACTCACCTTGATCAAGATACAGTCCCCCAGCAGCCGCATACCATCAAATACCTTTTCTTGCTTTGCCAACGTAGAGGTAGAGCCTATTCCAGACAGTATTTGTAATGTCAGTTTGGAGCCTTTCAACAAAACAATAGACCAGCTTTTAGGCAAAGTTTGGATCAAGCTTGCACTATATTTTCCTGTTTGTTAACTTTAGTGGGAAAGTAGAATATGACATTAGGAGAAAAATTGGATAAGACCTGAAAACCGGCACGGGGATCACAACACGTTGCTTCATTGCAATGTTGAAGCACACTAACTTTGTGCTGCCTGCTAATGTAAATGAAAGCGGCACAGTGGCGCAGTGGTTAGCACTGCAGCCTCACAGCTCCAGGGACCCGGGTTCGATTCTGGGTACTGCCTGTGTGGAGTTTGCAAGTTCTCCCTGTGTCTGCGTGGGTTTTCTCCGGGTGCTCCGGTTTCCTCCCACAAGCCAAAAGACTTGCAGGTTGATAGGTTAATTGGCATTATAAATTGTCACTAGTATAGGTAGGTGGTAGGGAAATATAGGGACAGGTGGGGATGTTTGGTAGGAATACGGGATTAGTGTAGGATTAGTATAAATGGGTGGTTGATGGTCGGCACAGACTCGGTGGGCCGAAGGGCCTGTTTCAGTGCTGTATCTCTAATCTAATCTTAAAAAAAAGCGGCATGCAGAACAGTGCTAAATGTGCTGCTGAGTAGCTGCACGTATTAGCAGGGGGCCTGAGTTCATGTGAGGCTAGCACTACTTAAAGTTAATCTCCATTACTTAAAGCCAGACTGCACCTCTTAAAGGGGAGGTGAATTTTGGCTGCAGCAGGTGCTGAAAGTGGCTGGGAAGAATGGCTGGCATAGAAGAAGAATGAATATACTGCAACATGGCAGCGAGCATACTCCAAGGCCCTCAGATGCTGCACCAGAAGCTTTGGTGCAGGAGGTGAACAGGAGGAGAGCTGTGCTTTATCCATAGGGGGCCAGGACAGACACGAGGAAGACAGTGGGAGCAGATAGCCATTGCGGTAAATGCCGGCACTCCAGGCACTGATGCCCGTCCTCATCCTGTTGGAGGAGACGATGCAAGTCATCATTGGAGCACCCACGACTGAGGCTGCAGCCAGGGATGGGGCTGAAACCATTGAAGCGGAAGGTTTTTTCATAGCTGTGAGCAGCTTGTATGCCTTTGTGTTGCCTTTGCTCAATCGCCCTGTCATGCTAAGGGGGATGGTAACTATAGCACCCATGACTGGGAGCAAATGATCTGATCAGAACCCTTGAAGTCAAAATCAAGACCTTCATCACATTCAACACTACCCTACTGACTTCATAATTTTATATAGAGGTAGAAAAGTCACAGCATTTTTATAAACTTAGACAGAACCAGTAGAAATCAATCAGTAACTAATGAGAAATTAGATGATGATCCATTGAAATAGCACTTGTGGGGTGGGGAGTGAGGTGTGGGTCCTTTCTGCTGCTGCGCACTGATTCAGCTGTCCAAGATCAAGAGAGGGCATCAGCTGGAGCAGCAAAGGCAGAAGTGGCAGCTTTGGCACCAAATCAGCATTACTAACGTCATGAACTATCTACCCTGCATACCTCTATCATACCCTCCTAACAGCCGTGTTCTCACCAAAATGGCATCTGGTGTGGGCTGCACCAAAAGTGTGTGCACTCAGCATGCATGCCATTTTGGTACCAAAACACTACCCATAGCACTGAAACTACAGGCGTACAAAGCCGAATTTTTCAGCCATCATCTTATACTCATGAACTTTTTAAAACAGATTATCTGGTCATTATCACATTGCTGTGTGTGGGACCTTGCTTTGCACAGATTGGCTGCTGCATTTCCTACATTACAACCATGACTACACTTCAAAAGTACTTCATTGGCTGTAAAGCACTTTGGGCCAAGCTGAGGTTGTCAAAGGCACTATATAAATGCAAATCTTTCTTTTGTAAAAAAAAAATAAGCAAGGGAAGCAAATACTCCCAGAAAGTAGTTCTCAGAGAAAGAGATAAGAGAGGGATTGCAGTTGCTGATCTGTAAAATAAAAATCAATTACAGAGGTTATAGCAGCCTGAATTTAGATTGATTGTCTTCATTGCTAAAGCAGAAAGTAATGATTGATTTCATTCTTACCTAGCAATAACAATGCAGCCAATATCATCCTGTGTACTACACTATTTGTAATGACTTAAGCTGTCAGTACTGAATTGATCAATATATAGATAAAAACATAAAACCAACTTTAACTGTGTGGCATCTATTTTGTTTTTCCTTCCAATTTGCACCCTTTTTTTCCTTTTCTCTCCTGAAGGTTCTGGCTGATCCTTAGATACGGGTCCACAAATGCACGGCACCCCTTGGATTCTTCACCCAAGTGACTATTCATGACAGCGCCTTCATATTGAGTGTTCGCAAGTCTTTTGTCGTGGCAGCATTACAATTGAGCCCAGACCTGTTATGATCCAATATTAATATGCATGCACTTTCCATCGTGCATCATTGACTAACAATCAGGAGTGATAACCATGGCTGATTTTTTTGTCTCCTCCCTAGCTTAGTAGCAATTGCAATGCTCATGTTGCTGCCCTGATTGAGATCAGCTCATTTGCAACAATAACAACTTGCATTTATGTAGCAACTTTAACGTAGTGAAACATCTCAAGGTTCTTCACAGGAACAGAATTAAACTCCGAGCCAAAGGAGGTGACATTAGTGCAGGAGATCAAAAGCTTGGTAAAAGAGAAAGGTTTTAATGAGTGCCTTAAAAGAGGAGAGAGAAGTGGAGATGCAGAGATGTTTAAGGAGGGAATTCCAAAGCTTATGGTCTAGATGATCTTGGTGATATAGAGGATATGGTGTCGAAAGTTTGGCTCAATGTCAAAGAGGACATTGAAGTTTCATCTGGTCGGCCTGAGACAATGGCCAGGGAGGCTGGGGAACAGAGTTTGTGGCAAGGCCAAATACAGTGGCTCCAGTCTTCCCGATGTTTAATTGGAGGAAATTCTGGCTCATCCTGAACTGGATGCCTGACAACATGGAGGAAGTGGATGGCTTGAGAGAGATGGTAGTGAAGTCAAGCCGGGTATTGTCTGTGGCAAGCAGAAACTAAGGTGGTGTTTGTGGACGATATCACTGAGGTCTACCGTGTAGTTGAGAAATAGGAGGGTCCTAGCACAGGCCTGAGTTATATTCTATTGCAGAAAGCCAGCTGGTGAAGGATAGAATCACAGCCAATCTTTACACACTTTTATATTTATTTGTAGAGTTACACATTACAAGCATACACCTCCCGACCCAACAATCACAGTTTCAGTCTGTGTCTATTTATAGTGGGCTTAAGTAAATGCCCAGTTAATGCCCACCTGCATACAATTAAACACAATTAATACACAATTAACAGAGTAGATCATGAGACCTTCCTGGTTGGTACGACTCAAACTTACACCACATAGCGTATTTACCCACTGAACATTCAGTGAAGCTTTTTTCTGAATATTATACCGAAACTTTTTTATGGCCTGTTTCTCAGTTCTGTTGGAGAAACCAAAAGGAAGTTACAATACAGTGGAAAGTTCCCTCAAGGTTGAATGGACTACTGCATTTCCCTTTTCTAAAAGAAGTGCTTTCTAAGCTGAGGCTCTGTTTCCAAATATGAAACTCATTTCTTTATGATTGAATAAAAGGGAAATCCATTTAACAGAGAATGGATTAGCTTGTGTTTTTACAATGCCAGACTGGATCGCCATTATTTTACAGTTTAGTTGTAAAGTAGCAATTAACACATGGAAGTGAACCAATTTAATGGTGAGGGTGGGAATTATTAATTTTGAAGCCTTTGTATTTCTTTTTTGCTTTACAATTTAATGAGAATCAGCAATTTAGAAAACATATGTTAATTGGTATAATAATATCTTGTGGCTAATGACCAGTGAATCAGAGCTTGTAAGATGCTATAACTGTCTCTTCCGAATTTTCCTTTGATTATGCATCTTTAAATTGGAGCACAGGGGTTTCAGTATACCGGCAATCTGGTCTTTTGTGGCAGCTTGATTGGACTACTCCTGGCACCTGCATGTAAAAACCTTAAATGTTCTGATTTAATCAGCGCTCCGAATCCTTAGCATTGACATGCTGTGGCAGAATACAGTGTATTCAGAACATTAAGCATTTGATCAAGTGGATTTTCATAATGATTATAATTTCTATATTGACTTGCCCACATGGTAAAAAAAATGTCTTATTCTCTATAAAGGCTTAAGAAAAAGTTAACCCATGAAATGAGGGGGAAGATGCATATTTCCTTTTGTAAGGTAGGGGAGGGCAGAGTACTGGAAAAGCTGAATTTAGTAACTGGATGTTTGATTGGCGTGACACATTATTTTATATAGGTCTGCAGAAGTACTGAATTGTAAAGATGCTGTGAAGAATAAAAAATGATAATAAAAATCAAAGATCTTTATATCATTTGAAGAAGGAATCTAATGACAATAATATAGATCAGAGTTCCATTTGCAATGTGAATTGACATCCAGGATCATTGGCACTTATTACAGTGAATGATGGGACGGCAACATATTCATACTTGATAATAACACTGATCTCATGAAATGGGTCAGTTATTACAAATAGGTGAACCATGGTCAGAATTGAATGGATCCCTTTAAAATATGATATAAGCCCTGATGAAGGGATGGGCTATTATCCAGTTTCTTGAAACTGTTTGACTTATAGAAAGTGAGCAATCTGTGCTCCTGCAGAGTCCCACATCACATTAGCCAGATTCAGTTCACTCATGGTTCACTCATTCCTACAAACGGCATCATGTTTCACTTTAAATGCTTTTAGTGTAAATAATAATGTATTGAGCTTCTAAAAGCTTTTTTTTATAAAAAGATTATCTTGAAAGCTTTATAAATGGAGCTGCTTGATTTTATCTACATTTAAACATACAAGGTACTGTATTTTTTTCCCTAGCTACTATAAAAGTTATGAATTTTATAATATTACAATATAATTTATACAAAAAGCATGACACCAACCTGGCTAATTTGTAATATTCCCTTCAGAATTTTCTCATTAAAAGTTTTTGAGCATTTATCTGACAGACAGCGAGCAATAGTTTAATAGTAGCCCAGAGCACTTTCCTCATGACTGATTCTCGGCTGTTATTTGTCTTTATTACCTCAAAAGAGTTTCAAAGAAATTCCTCAGTTCTAAGCAACACTGATTAACCAAAGGCACAGGGATGCTCTGTACAAGTGAACCTACCACTGCAAAGGTCAGCAGTCACTGAAGATGGTCACCTCAGCTATTAACTCTTACCATTCGCTAAACCTGAAACTGTGATCAAGCAAATAGATTCTCTGCTTGCTCCTCATATTTAGCAAAATATTACACATAAAGAACATCTGCCATTTTACTTGAAGCAAAGCAATTATAAAGTTTGAAATGCTTTCTCCTGCATTAAAACACATCGCAAAAGTGAAGGAGATGAGAAGTAATATTGGAGAAAGAGAATGACAGTAGAATTTGTAAATATTGTGCAAAATCCTATCTAAAAAATAAATAAAGTATTAAACATGCCAGCTGTCAACAATTGGTTCAACAAGCCCTTCTAGTGATGAATGATGAAAAAATGGAATTGTTTATGCAGTTAAACAATACGAACTTTACTTAAAGATGAGGTTGGCAGATCACAATTTTGAGTCTTTTTAAATGATTTTATAGACATTGTTATGACTGGAACTAGAATTTTCAGTACTGGCTGATTTTTCTTCATCACGTTCCCTAATTAAAACCCCATGCAAACCATGCAAAAATGGGAGGGAAGTCATAAGTGCATGGAATTATGATAATCATGACTGATTGTTCCCTCTAATCTTCAGAAAACTAGCCTTCATGGAGGTTTGACATGCACCTCAAAAACCTCAGTTTGTATTGCTTCAAGCAGAGAACTGTAACAACAAAAACAAGGGTCAGCATGAACATTTTGTTTTATTGAAACAGGATGATCCACTTAGTTAGGAGGTTAATCTCATATGAAGACTTGTTTGGAAAATCAGCACAAAAGACAAATGAAAGGAATAACAATGCACTCACTCCACCAATATCATCACAAAATGCCTCAGATTATAACGTGATGCTCTGCAAAAGCATTGAGATCTTTAAAATTAAACCTGGACAAATTTGAAGATTATTTACGTCAGTTAAAACCGAGTCCTCAACTGAATAGCAGAAAATGTGAATGGAGTGCGACAGAAATTGTTTTGACAGGGAACAATCTGCAACTTGAGTTGATAGTAACACATGCAATTCTAGGATGCTTACTGGAAAAGAAAAACAAAGGCCTTTAGGCCTTTTTCATGTTAATGCTTGCAGGGGGAAAAACTTAATTGCAAGATGGAAGAGTATTTTTAGGAATAAGAGTGGAGACAGGTACATTTGATATAATGTATAAAATAAGATGAATATTGAGGTACTTAAGAGGATAAAAGAGACAAAGGAGGTGAAAGCGACAGACTGAGGCAGTGACCATAGGCATAAAATGGGCAGAAGAGGCTGCAATGAGCAATTTGAATTACTAGGTGACCTTGTGTTATAGAGCGATGCTGACAATAACTGAGATAGCACATAGACAGCTTAGAAGGAGCAGCATTGTTAAAATATTTAAAACTCAGCCCTCTCAGACAAGCAAACTGTCAGCCATTTATTTAAAGTAAACATGCAAAATAATCTTATCCCAGCTGATTGCCATAAAGCAGCCTGGAGCTGGAATATGACTTAAAAGCTTATTCCTACATTAAAGAGCATTCATTTCCACAGCACTGTTTTTGAGTTAAGTTCATATATCAATCCTAATATTTTCAGATGACAGTTCAATATCAAAGTCAGATAAATCAAACATCTACATCATCCAGTCATCTAGCTGCTCAAGCATTAGGTGCATTTGACTTCCATCCAGAAGGGCATCAGGATGTCAGGATGACCTGGCATTTCACCTTGCTTAGGTTGGTTGGAAAATTTCATCAAGGCTTTGGTTGAATGTGTAAGTGAAATTGTGAGTGATTGTGTGGTTATGAACAATACAGTGAATGAAATATTTAAAATAAAATCTCTAATTGTGTAACCAGCAAATCCAATACCTGAATCTATTTTCATAGCACATTGTCACATGGAAGGATCCAACCCCAAAATATGAACTTGTCTGTTCTCTCTGCGGATGCTGATTGATGTATTGTGTGTATCCAGCATTTTCTGGTTTTATCCCCATGTCAAAATCTATCTTATCTAGGACATTGCAATGTTTTCCTATAATGATTTCCTATTTTCTGCTGAATATTCCTCTCTATAAAAAACAGTGTAATCAAATAAATCACACATACATTTCGCAAAGTAGAAAAGAAATGCAATTTTAGCATTGCAGGAATGACAATGTTTAGGAATGAGGAGAGACTAGAAAAGGTTTCATTAGAACTAGGAACAGATCTAATGGAGGTGCTCAAAATTAAAAATGGTATTAATAAGTTAAGTAACAAAAACTAAACTGTAACTAGTAGGCATAAATTTAAGATCACTTAAGATCTAAAACTAATATATTTTTGTGGTTCTGTGACATATCTTTCATCAAAGATCTATCACTTTATTAATATTGATATACATATATCAAAGTTTCGGGCACCCAGCACACTCCAGACTTCATACTTCAAAGTGTCAAAAGTAAATGTCAATAAGAACAAGTCTTCTGATTTGAAGAATCTGGTAACCTTAAAATCTCCCGCATGAAATGGCAATTAAGTTCGAAGTCCCTCCATAACTTACCTGGACCAATTTCCCATCGGGTGCAGTGGCCTTAAAGGGACAGGCCAGGTTAATAATTAAATAACCAGACCGTTCTCCATGCTTCAACAACAACAACAACTTGCACTTATAAACCATCTTTGATGTAGTAAAACACCACAAGGCACCTCACTAAAGGGTTATCACAGAGCCACATAAGGAGATATTAGGGCAGATGCAAAGAATTAGGTTTTCAGGAGCGTTTTAAAGGAGGAGAGAGAGGTAGAGAATGTCACACTCACGCAAGGAGAATTTATGTACTATATAATGAACTTATGAAACAAACCCAAAAACACTTTTCCTACAAAACAAAATTGGGTCAAGCGATCAGGTGACCTTATCCTGTACTGCGAATACACATGGAGACTGCACTTGGAGAAGGCATTAAAATGTAAACGACCCATTCTGTGTTAATGGCTACTTCTCTCCAACAAATTAGGTCAACAATGGCGTTGAAGACTTGGTGACTTCAAATTCAAGAGCGTGGGCTGGATTTTACAGCGCCCCCCCCCTCCCCCCCCGATGTTGGGGGTCATGGTGGGGGGGTGCTGGGAAATGCCTCTGGCAGAGGCCCACCACAGGCCTCGACGCCAGGAAGGCCCGGCCTGACATTGCCGGTGGTAGCGAGGCCTAGTGGCAGCCCCCCAAACCACTCAGCAACGGAAGGCAAATTTAAATATGTTAAATAATGTTAATGACAGAATTAATTATTTACGTGCTCCAGCCATCCGTTTTGCAGCGATACTGCTGCCGGAGGCCTGCACTCCTGCGTCTTTGGATACCAGTCCAGGGATCCGATGCAGGACATTGGTGGTAAGTATTTCAGTGCAGGGGTGGGGGATGTGGCGTAAGAATGATTTGATTGGTGGAGGGGCTTGTGCGAAGGGGTAAAGATTAAAGTTTGTGAACTGCGGGGGGAAGGTCACGTGCACAAGGTAAGTATTTTTGCAGGGAGAGGGCAAGGAATGAATTGTATAGTTAATGGTTGGGTGGTGGGAGAGGGGCGAGAAACATTTATTTGATTTTTTCGAATAAACTTTACATCAATATCTCTTTAAGGTTGGCGGCGAGCTTATAAAATCAAGCCCAATGAATGTTAGAAAACTCTATCAAGATGGAATAAAGATGAGTGACACACAGACCCCATTGTCTACCAATGGCCTCACCATCAGACACCATTTATGAGAACAATGAGAGAGAAACCCTTGTCACATGACAGAAACCAGGTTTCTCATATGCAGTTTTAATAATAGTCATTTTGGGCAGACAAAGAAGAGAGGGAGATCCATCTATGCCATCGAAGAGACAGGACCCTGCCTAAGAACACCATCTTTAAACGACAAGTATGCAGAGACTGGAAGTGGTCTTGAACTCCATAACTGAGAAATCGTACAGGTATTTTTTTATTCGTTCATGGGATGTATGTGTCATTGGCTAGGCCAGCATTTATTGCCCATTCCTTATTGCCCTTGAGAACAAAGAACAAAGAACAAAGAACAGTACAGCACAGGAACAGGCCATTCGGCTCTCCAAGCCTGCGCCGATCTTGATGCCTGCCTAAACTAAAACCTTCTGCACTTCCGGGGACCGTATCCCTCTATTCCCATCCTATTCATGTATTTGTCAAGATGCTTCTTAAACGTCGCTATCGTACCTGCTTCCACCACCTCCCCCGGCAGCAAGTTCCAGGCACTCACCACCCTCTGTGTAAAGAACATGCCTCGCACATCCCCTCTAAACTTTGCCCCTCGCACCTTAAACCTATGTCCCCAAGTAACTGACTCTTCGACCCTGGGAAAAAGCTTCTGACTATCCACTCTGTCCATGCCGCTCATAACTTTGTAAACCTCTATCATGTCGCCCCTCCACCTCCGTCGTTCCAGTGAAAACAATCCGAGTTTATCCAACCTCTCCTCATAGCTAATGCCCTCCAGACCAGGCAACATCCTGGTAAACCTCTTCTGTACCCTCTCCAAAGCCTCCACGTCCTTCTGGTAGTGTGGCGACCAGAATTGCACGCAATATTCTAAGTGTGGCCTAACTAAGGTTCTGTACAGCTGCAGCATGACTTGCCAATTTTTATACTCTATGCCCCAACCGATGAAGGCAAGCATGCCGTATGCCTTCTTGACTACCTTATCCACCTGCATTGCCACTTTCAGTGACCTGTGAACCTGTACGCCCAGATTTCTCTGCCTATCAATACTCCTAAGGGTTCTGCCATTTACTGTATACTTCCCACCTGCATTAGACCTTCCAAAATGCATTACCTCACATTAGTCCGGATTAAACTCCATCTGCCATTTCTCCGCCCAAGTCTCCAACCGATCTATATCCTGCTGTATCCTCTGACAATCCTCATCACTATCCGCAACTCCTCCAACTTTTGTGTCGTCCGCAAACTTACTAATCAGACCAGCTACATTTTCCTCCAAATCATTTATATATACTACAAACAGCAAAGGTCCCAGCACTGATCCCTGCGGAACAACACTAGTCACATCCATCCATTCAGAAAAGCACCCTTTCACTGCTACCCTCTGTCTTCTATGACAGAGCCAGTTCTGTATCCATCTTGCCAGCTCACCTCTGATCCCGTGTGACTTCACCTTTTGTACCAGTCTGCCATGAGGGACCTTGTCAAAAGCTTTACTGATGTCCATATAGATAACATCCACTGCCCTTACTTCATCAATCATCTTCGTCACTTCCTCAAAAAACTCAATCAAATTAGTGAGACACGACCTCCCCTTCACAAAACCATGCTGCCTCTCGCTAATAAGTTTGTTTGTTTCCAAATGGGAGTAAATCCTGTCCCGAAGAATCCTCTCTAATAATTTCCCTACCACTGATGTAAGGCTCACCGGCCTATAATTTCCTGGATTATCCTTGCTAACCTTCTTAAACAAAGGAACAACATTGGCTATTCTCCAGTCCTCTGGGACCTCACCTGTAGCCAATGAGGATGCAAAGATTTCTGTCAAGGCCCCAGCAATTTCTTCCCTTGCCTCCCTCAGTATTCTGGGGTAGATCCCATCAGGCCCTGGGGACTTATCTACCTTAATGCTTTGCAAGACACCCAACACCTCCTCCTTTTTGACAATGAGATGACTGAGACTATCTACACTCCCTTCCCTAGGCTCATCATCCACCAAGTCCTTCTCTTTGGTGAATACTGATGCAAAGTACTCATTTAGTACCTCGCCCATTTCCTCTGGCTCCACACATCGATTCCCTCCTCTGCCCTTGAGTGGGCCAACCCTTTCCCTAGTTACCCTCTTGCTCTTTATATACGTATAAAAAGCCTTGGGATTCTCCTTAATCCTGTTTGCCAATGGCTTTTCATGACCCCTTTTAGCCCTCCTGACTCCTTGCTTAAGTTCCTTCCTACTGTCTTTGTATTCCTCAAGGGATTCGTCTGTTCCTAGCCTTCCAGCCCTTACGAATGCTTCCTTTTTCTTTTTGACTAGGCTCACAATATCCCGCGTTTTCCAAGGTTCCCGAAACTTGCCAAACTTATCCTTCTTCCTCACAGGAACATGCCGGTCCTGGATTCTAATCAACTGACTTTTGAAAGACTCCCACATGTCAGATGTTGATTTACCGTCAAACAGCCGCCCCCAATCTAAATTCTTCAGTTCCTGCCTAATATTGTTATAATTAGCCTTCCCCCAATTTAGCACCTTCACCCGAAGACTACTTCACCCGAGAAGATGGTGGTGAGCTGCCTTCTTGACCCACTGCAGTGCATGGGGTGTAGGTACACCCACAGTGCTGTTAGGAAGGGAGTTCTAGGATTTTGACCCAGCAACAGTAAAGGAACGGCAATATAGTTCCAAGTCAGGATGGTGCGTGGCTTGGAGAGGAACTTGCGCGTGGTGGTGTTCCCATGCATCTGCTGCCCTTGTCCTTCTCGGTGGTAGAGGGCGTGGGTTTGGAAGATGCTGTCAAAGGAGCCTTGGTGCATTGCTGCAGTGCATCTTGCAGATGATACACACTGCTGCCACTGTGCATCAATGATGAAGGGAGTGAGTATTGAAGGTGATGGATGGGGTGCCAATCAAACAGGTTGTTTTGTCCTGGATAGTGTTGAGCTTCTTGAGTGTTGTTGGAGCTGCACCCATCCAGGCAAGTGGAGAGTATTCCATCACTCCTGACTTGTGCCTTGTAGATGGTGGACAGGCTTTGGGGAGTCAGGAGGTGAGTTACTCACTGCAAAGTTCCCAGCCTCTGACCTGCTGTTGTAGCCACAGCATTTATGTGGCTGGTCCAGTTTAGTTTCTGGTCAATGGTGACCCCCCGGGTGTTGATAGTGGGGGACTCAGCGATGGTAATGCCATTGAACATCAGTGGAAATGGTTAGATTCTCTCTTGTTTGAGATGGCACTTGTGGGGCACAAATGTTACTTGCCACTTAGCAGCCCAAGCCTGGATGGTGTCCAGGTCTTGCTGCATATGGACATGGGCTGCTTCTGCATCTGGGGAGTCGCAAATGGTGCTGAACATTGTGTAGTCATCAGCGAACATCCCTACTTCTGACCTTATGATGGAGGGAAGGTAATTGATAAAGCAGCTGAAGTTGGTTGGGCCTAGGACACCACCCTGAGGAATTCCTGCAGTAATGTCCTTCACATTGAACTGTGACTGAGAGATTGTCAAAGAAGTCTGCAGCAGTGCATCTATCTTCCTAAACCTCCCAAGTCTGTCTTCAGTGAGCAAGGAAAAGAATACAGGCCTGTACCATTTCAAGTCTTCACTCCAGGGAAAAGCAAGTTAAACAGAGGTCACTTTTAAACCATCAGACCTAAATGCATGTTATCATTTAATCTCTATCTTTTCTTGTATGAGTGTGTAAATCTGTATACATGTGAGAATGGGTGAAGTTGCATACATTTTCGGGTGTTGTATAATAATCATTTATCTTTCTTTTAAACTGACAAGAAAACTCGTCTTTTGTCTGTTTGTTGACCATTAAAACACTCAGGGACAAAACACTTTTTTCTTAAACACTGTCTTCGGTCAGCTGAGAGGTGAAAAAGGGGAAATCATCCTTATCAACTCCCACCTGTCTGTAACAAGAGGCCGAGAAGTTTGCGGGGTTGGGGGGGGGAAATTCTAGAGCTTAGAGCCCAGGCAGGTAAAGGCACAGCCACCAATGGTAGAGTAATTAAAATCAAGGATGCTCAAGAGGCCAGAATTGGAGGAGTACAGAGATCTCAGAGAGCTGTAGGGCTAAACCAGGTTACAACAGTAGGGAATGAAGGGCTTTGAAAACAAGAATGAGAATTTTAAAATAGAGGCGTTGCCAGACCAGGAGCCAATGTAGATCAATGAGCACAGAGGTGAAGGGTTAACAGGACTTGATGCAAGTTAGAATACAGGCAGCAGTTTTGAATGGACTTCAGCCTACTTATGAGCAATGTCATGGAATATCAGCTAACTGCTTCAGTAAATTTGTTGCAGCGCAGTGTTGACTGAGCCACAGGCATGTTTAGGTGATAACAAGTCCTTGATAATCACTTGATGCCCTGATGATCCATGTGTAATGCAACTGGAGATCTACTAGTACTATCTCCAACTGTCCTGAAAAGTTCCTCACTTGACCTCTAACTGTCTGAGCCAGTCAAGCCAATTCCTTTTTTCCATCTGCAACATCATTATAAATAATAAAGAAAAGCGTTCAAAGAAAATGAAAAAAAAACAATTTTTTTTTTAATGCTGCTCTGATTTTTCTCCAGGATTGCTCACAGCACTGTCCAGGAGATTAATTTTTAATTCCTGGTGATTCCAGGACAAAACTGGAGGGTTGGCAACCCTAACTTGTACATATCAGTTTAAAAGTCTTACATATGTGCACACTTCTTGTATTTACAAGGAGTCTCACATCACGCTATCTCCATCATGCTTAGCTGGGTGTCATGCCTAGATTATGGTTTAAACTGTCAAGTTTAAATTTTCTTCAAACCCAATTTACATTTCCACAGTAGGTGGCACTGTGCTGTGCTTCACAGTGTCGCCCACTTCACATTCATTTTTAGCCTCACCCAATCCAGTATTCACCTTTAACTATTGACCTATTTGCATGTTACAAGATTGTGACGATAAGAAGCTAGCCTGGTCTCCTGCTTTTAAGGCCCTTAATAGGCAAATCCAGAAAATTGCAGCCACTTATAAACTACTGAGGTCAATCAGAGGGCGGTTGTAACTGTTTGTAATTTCAGGCTGCATGTCAATGACTGCCATTCTTTCTTTTTTTAAAGGTTGTTCTGCATCTGCTCATCCATCACTCCTAGTCCTTGCTAACCCACTTTGACGTTCCTATCCCTGGTTATGTTAAATTACATATTTTTATCCCTGTTTAAATCCATCCGTTGGGCTAACTCTTCACTCTCTCTTCAACCTCCCTCAGCTTCACATCCCCTTCCATGTCTTGGTCTTCCAACTTTGGCCTACTGCTCAGCCTATGCCATTTTGCCCCACCAGTAGTGGCAGAGTTTACAGCTCTACTTTCTTGATCTCCCTCGCCATACCCTTCCACTCTCTACTTTCCTGTCCTCATTTAAAAACATTCACAAACCCAATCTTTTTGGCCTGCCATTCAGTTATCTCTCCTCACCTTTCTCTCATGACGTAGGATTCAATCTTCTCCATAAAACATCTTGGGATGTTTTGTACATTAGAGGAACTGTATACATTCAAGTTGTCATCATATATTTCCAGCATCCCTTGCTTTTGTTTCACATTTCCAGCACTTTCAGTTTTTCTTTATTTTAATTGAGATAAATTTAGTTCGAAGTTAATATCATTTGCCTCATTCCAATCTGTTTGCATTCCAGTGACATGCAGAGCCATGTGTTTAACTATCAGAATGAAAGATCTGAAATGTCACTATAAAAAAATGATGGCGAGCAAGTGAGACGTTCACTTTCATCAATTCAAAAAAAAGTTTCTATTCAACTCCAAATTCCACTGTGGGCATTCCTGTTTAGATGATTTTACAATCAGATTAAACAAGGAAAATTTTCATATTTTGATAGTAAATCGATTATCTGAATCACATGATTTGATACATGAGAAAACATTAAAAGGATGCTGTACCCCTATGCAAGGAGAGTCCAGAGGTTGTCCTATATGCAAGTTCTTAAAAGGCCTTCCCTTTGACTTCTATGAAACAATTTCAAAACTGTCCTATCCTTATAGTGTCATATGTTGCCATAGAAGCTGATTATAGAACTCAGCCTAAGCAAGTATCTACTGTCAAACTATGAGGATTTCCTTTGTTTAATATGGTTATAAAAACAGGTAAAACAAGAGAGACAGGAATGCATATAATTGGAGGAAGTAGAATTTTTGTCGATTGACTTTTTTTGGATTGACTTTTATTTCTCCCTCGGGTGTGAGGGAGGAGAATGTGCTGGTGTTATGCTTTATCCAATGTCCATGTGACTGATATCAGCTGGTGGTAATAGCTGCGGGTTATGTGCATTGAGCAGATGGTCTTTGTCAATGTTGTGCTGCCTTCCTGTCAGCCTAATGATTTTAATTCTATTAGAGTTATGTTTTCCTTTCCTTGGTGTGTTTGTAGTGCTAGTTATAGGTTAGGGTTTGTGCACTCTGAGTGTAATCTGAGAGTGACAAAAAGTGTCACAAGTCACTGGTATCGAGCCAGTTAGACTGCCATCCACTCAGTAAACTCAGTTTAAATAGTTTTATATTAACCTCCTCCTTTCAATCCCTCCCTCACCCCAGAGAAATACCAACCATCCACCAGTATCATTATGCTGCTGAAGCACAATATGGAAATGTAGACTCAGAGGAAAGTAGCAGAGCAAGTTGGGGAGGAGCAGGAGTACTTCTCTGGGCCCCACAAGTACTGTTTAGGCCACCCCTGCCCTGGTCTACTCCACATGTCCCCACCAACCACAATTCAGATGCTCTTCCAAAATACTCTTCCCATCCCTTACCGACAAGCTGCGGACTGTTCCTTCTGTCCCCAGTAGTGATCACCCGCTGCTTGGCGTTGTGCTCCCCCCGTTGGCCCACTGCCACGTAGCAGGTTTCAGGAAAACTAACCGGAGATATGGAGATAAGGCCAGAGAGTTAAAACCTCCTGGGCTGCATGCTGTCGAGGTGAGATCACTGTGACATAAAATAAAAGCAAAATACTGCAGATGTTGGAAATCTGAAATAAAAACAAGAAGTGCTGGAAATACTCAGCAGGTCTAGCAGCATCTGTGGAGAGAGAAGCAGAGTTAACGTTTCAGGTCAGTGACCCTTCATCAGAACTTGGGATCACTGTGACACCCCATTTTAGTCTCTGCATATATGATTCCCCATCTCGACTGAAAGCTGGACTTAGAAGTAGAAATGAAAAGAAAACCTATGAATTCTGGAAATCTAAATAAACAACAACGCTCTGAAAGATTAAAATCCATTATTGTTTTGGATGGGACCATTCAGTTAACTCTAATGAGGTCCTACGATCTGGTTCACGAATGTTGTTTAAGGGAAGAAAATCTGCTGTCGTTACCTGGTCTGGCCTACATGTGACTCCAGACCCACAGCAAGGTGCTTGACTCTTAACTGCCCTCTGAAATGGCCTAGCAAGCCATTCAGTTGTCAAGGGTGATTAGGGATGGGCAACAAATGCTGGCCTTGCCAGTGATAGCCACTTCCCATGAAAGAATAAAATAAATACTTCAGAATCTAAAATTTGTTTTGTAACACACTGGGGCTAATTTCTCCTCTTCTCACCACCACCAACTTTACAACTTGAATGGATCTAATCCTGCCCATATTTCAAGTCATTAACCTGTTATGATCAACCATCAGGCAGGCCACACCTCTGGGATTGTGTATTCACCCAATACTGGGAGGGGATACATATACCCCTGCAGATGTTAAAGGGATCCGCTTAAAGGGAAAATGGCATTTTGGTAGGATGCAGAAATGATCTCTCATCCAACATCTTGTCTGGGAGCACTCTGGGGAGATGCAGGGCACTATCTCAAAGCAGGGGTGTTGTGTGAGCCAGCTGATGCAGCAATGAATGTGGTTGGAGTTGGCAGATTCCATTAGTACAAGCAACATTGTGCAGAGGATGTGGCTCCGTTGTTGTGAGAAAATCAAAGACCTTCCAAGAGGCAAGATAGAGGGCCACAATGTAATCTCATATTTATGCACTGTACTGACAACTACTATCATAAATTGTTCCTTCCACTCATGTAGTCCTTCACTTTATCTCTGCCTTACCATGGGTACGTATAATGCTGCACTTTGCATTTACCAGCACCACCTGTTTCATGAGGAGGTTGCACAAAACAGCCTTCTGGTAACTTCCTTTATCACCAGCTCCTGTATGCTGTGTGTTTCTACCTTCGCAATGCCTACCATGAGCAAACTAACAGACAATTTTCCAGAAATTTATACCATCCAATCAATACATGCTTCTGACAGTACATAGCAAGAGGGACAGATAACCAGCTGAGGAAGTTTGACCACCTTGCATTGACTGACCACATTCAAAGAGCAGGACCTCCAAATCATGGGTGATGATTTAGATGAGGAAGCAAGAGAGAGAGAAGCAGGAGGCCCCCAGTCAGGTTTCTCCACTGCTTACCATTCCTTCACTCACCATCCTATTTAGTTTATATGGGCAGTATTAGTACATGACCAGCGTTCAGGAAGAAGAACAATGAGGAGGCCATTTTGACATCCCTTCCCCTTCCTTTGCATGCAGTTTAAATGCCAGTGCCTGATTTGTTGCTAGAAATGGGCAGCAAACAAACACTAAGCCCAACAATCCCAGCCCTTTTTTCCTTCCCTAGCACCTGAGAAATAAGGATGCCAGGCAGAAGAAAGTTGGCCCTACTATTTCAGGCAAACAAGATACTTTGGCATTCGCAGCTGTTTAGAAAGCTTTTTGGCTACATATCTACATTTCCAAAAATGGTGTTGTAACATAATAATTGAAAGATCCACAAGTTGGTCAATTGTCCAATCTAACCAGAGCAATATGGGGTAGATTTTTCCCGTGTTCACCCACCGCAAATGAATATCAGGCAGTCATGAGCAAGCTGCCCATCATCCTTTGTCTTGTTAGTTGTGAGCTAAAATGGTCGCTGAAGTTTCAGTGAGATTCATGTTGTAACTATGTCAGCAATGATGCTGGAAAGCAACTGCTTCTGTTTGAGTGGTGTGAGGCTGCAGCACACAGTTAAACTGCTGGTGTCATAGTGCTCCAAAGTCAGGGCAGAACAGCACTATGGATACATGTACTTCAACACATGCATAGAACTCTTGTAACCAGCATCCTCCACAAAATATACAGTGTAATTGACTGATCCATTACATCTGGATGTAATTAGCAGTTTCAACAGCACTGTCATCTCAGATTTCAATAACTATAATCCAAGCAGCCACTTGTGACCCTACAGGTCAGTTCCCTTTACTATGTTCTTCTTGACCTGACCTTTGGTGATCTGAATCTCCTGTACCAAGTATCCTCAAAGTTTCCAGTGACTCATTTAGAAGAAAAAAGCCTTAAACTAGGAACAATTCATTATTATTGTCACTGAAACACAATTGAAATGAAATTGAAATTCATTTACTATTTTCTGTATTATATATTGCTCTAACATATGTTTTAGTCTCCAAAATGTGCCCGTTGTAGGGTTTTTACAGAGTACTGAAAATGAAAGCAGGTGTCCTAAGCAGTCATCACTATGTTAGAGACTGTTCTGTAGCTCTCCAGGGTGTTATTCACAACCTGGTGTTGTAAAATAGTGCCCACGATCATAACATTGTCCCTTTATCATCATCAACATGTTGGCCTTGCTGACAGTGACCATAATTCCTGATGGTAATAGATTGATTCTATTGATCCACAACATCAACTGTAGTGACTGTTAAATGTTAAAAGCTTTGTTTGTCGCTGAATGATAGATAACACACAATTGTACCAGCTCAAGCTTAAGTAACTGACTGAGCATAATGTTCAGACATGAAAGATACAAAACTACTGTAGGGTCACATATTGAAGGTAAAATGGACCAAACCACCATCTCTTGCCTTATGTGTGCCTGATCTTTGCATTTGAGAGAATTGAATCTGCTGAGAACATCCTGGTAGAATCTGAGCAAAAAGGAACCGCACTTTGTTGCAACAAATGTCGTAGTAGTTTAAAGAAAGTGATCTTTCCTGATGGATGTAGTCGCAATCCCCTCCCAAAGTAAGTCATTTATTCAATAACTCAATTTTAAGCAGGAAGATTGGTTTAATCTAAAAAAAGATTGAATTGTAGTTTTTCTCTATTCACATGTATGGCTCAGGCTGGAAGTGGGAAGCCATGCATTAGAAGTGAAATCTTATAAAGATATTTGGCTAGGGACCCTATTTCTTCCACTTGGAGATGCTGAGCTATCTGCCACCCTCCATGGTCTCTGTCAACTACAGGATTTGTTGCCAGCATCAGAATTTTAATCAGCAGTGATGTCCAAATTGGAGGTTTCACGACTGCCAAGAGACAACAATTAGGATGCAGATATTAAAACTTGTCTTTCCAGATGTCACTTTTGTTTACTCCCACTGATGCTTACTCACCTTGTTATGGATGCACACAACCTTGAACTCATCTTCTAGAATAATTACAAAATGACTATGTTAGAATTCACTTTGAGTATAGCCAACATACCCTTTGAGTTGGGAAAAAGGAAATGATTACTTGCAATATTCAATGTCTAAAACAAGGAATGCTTGTGCAAGAACCAGTATAACTTTTCCACT
This sequence comes from Heterodontus francisci, assembly GCF_036365525.1. NCBI lineage: Eukaryota > Metazoa > Chordata > Chondrichthyes > Heterodontiformes > Heterodontidae > Heterodontus > Heterodontus francisci. Next base: position 50,068,853 of record NC_090379.1, on the reverse strand, counting down.
TCCTACTAGTTAGAAAACTTACAACAGATATATTAGTATTATATAATAAATCAGGTTGAGATATTGATGGTGACAATATAATGGCATCATACACATGGAGCCACTGACCGGCATGTAACTTTAAAGGGGACATGGACAGAGGTCCAGAGAAGCTGTATGATTTTAAAAAGAGCAGAAAGTAAATCTTGAATATCAATGTAAAGTAACAGTACTGAATACATATACACATGATGAAAACTAGCAGTTGTTGAAGATATATGCCAAAACACTGCATTAACACAGAGAAATCTCTACAAGGATGTAGCAGGTAAGGTGGTAAAAGTGAAAATAACAAGGTTACAAAAGCTACATTTGACATGACATGAAAATAAGGAGAATGTTCTGCAGGGAGAATTTTCCATGGGCCAATCACAATGTCTTGACAGAAGCATAAATGAGCAGGTGCAGCTGCCTAAAATGGAACTTTCAGTTCCTGTTCTTGAAAGTGGTCATTTTGCCAGGAATCTGCCAGCTCCAGGGAGCCGGGAAAACTATTCCGATACTGCACTGGAGGTCAAGCTGAGCATAATGATAGCAAGGGGGCCTTTTTTGTTCATGAGGATTACTCTCTTCACCAAGCTACAGTGAGAGTTGCCTGGGAAGGGTTGGCCAAGCAAGTTGATGCTGTTTCTACAATAGAGGTCATACTCCTAAATAAGAAAGGGATTCAACAGCTTGAGGAAGTTTGCAAAGTACATGCACACACTTCCCATTCAGATAACTGTATACTTAAATGGATGGCTTCCTTATGCAGGCCCCCTCACTCTCTCTAATGCTACCACAAGGTAACCCAAATTCAGGCATGCCGCACCTTTCATTATCTCTTCAAACTTATTACTGCTATCGCTGATGGAGGTTGGCATCATATCATACTTCCCAACCCTCAATTGGATATTGCATGTTCCTATGTATTATTTTGGGAAGCAGTGGCCAATAGTTCTGGTAGATCACAGGAAATGGTCAATATTTGATGAACATCTTCAAATCCAAGCAAATAAAGTTAGCAGTAAGAGGGAGAAGCTGAAAACTGGAAGACATCCCAAATCTAAAGCCATTGACATCTCAAAGAACTTATATAGTGGACTCTCATTCCATGCTCTTCCTTCTTTCATCCTTCTTCTAGATATCCCGAGGATAGGAAAGAAATTATATAGAGACAAGTATTTTTCCTTCAGTTTTTTGCTTCCTTCAAGAATTAAATCTTCACTCACTCATTCTACCAATAGGCAACTTGGGTGCTCATGCTGTCCATTATATTAATTACAACTACAACAGCAACCTGTATTTATATAGCACAGTTAATGTAGTAAAACATCCCAAGGCACTTCGAAGGAGCATTACCAAACACAATTTGACACCGACACTTAAGGAGATATTAGGGCCTGTCACGAAAAACCTGATCAAAGAGATAGGTTTTAACGAGCATCTCAAAAGATGAAATGCGGGTAGAGAGTCAGAGAGGTTTAGGGAGGAAATTCCAGAGCTTAGGGCCTGGACATTGAAGGCATGGCTGCCAAAGATGGAGTGATTAAAATCGGGGATGTTCAAGATGCCAAAATTGGAAGATTGCAGCTTGGAAGGATGGAGGAGATTTCAGAGATAGGGAGGGGCAAAATCATGAAAGGATTTGAAAAGAAAGATGAGAATTTTAAAATCAAGGCATTGCTTCAGCGGGAGCCAATGTAGGTCAGTGAGCACAAAGTTGTTGGGTGAACGAGACTTAATGCGGGTTAGGATATGGACAGCAGAGTTTTGGATGACCTCAGGTTTGTGGCGGGTAGAACAGGGGAGGCCAGCAGGAGTGTGTTGGAATAGTCAACTCTAGATGTAACAAAGGCATGAATGAGGGTTTCAGCAGCAGATGAGCTGAGACAGGGGGCGGAGTCAAGTAATGTTCCAAAGGTGGAAATATGTGGTCTTAACGATATGGGGTTTGCAATCAAATATCATGTCAAGCTTGCGAGCTGTCTGCTTCAGCTTCAGACAGTTTCCAGGGAGAAAAAAAAGTTGCAGCTATGAAGAAAGATTGGATATGCTAGGTTGTTTTCCTGAGAACAGAGGAGGCTGAGGGATGACTTAATTGAGGTGTACAAAATTATGAGAGGCCTAGATAGTGTAGACAGGAAGGCCCTGTTTCCCCGAGCGGAGAGGGCAATTACCAGGGGGCACAGATTTAAGGTGATTGGTAGAAGAATTAGAGGGGACATGAGGAAAAACTTTTTCACCCAGAGCGTGGTGGGTGTCTGGAATTCACTGCCCGGATCGGTGGCGGAGGCAGAAACCCTCAATTCTTTGAAAAGATATCTGGGCATGCACCTGAAGTGCTGTAACCGGCAAGGCTATGGACCAGGTGTTGGAAGGTGATATCAGACTGGGTGGCTAGTCTTTTCGGCTGGCACGGACACGACGAGCTGAATGGTCTCCTTCTGTGCCCTACTTTTTCTATGATACTATGGAACAGAGATTGTGACTGGCTTCGGCCTTCTCAATATTTAGTTGGAGGAAATGTCTGCTCTTCTAGAACAGCAGTATGACAAGTTAGAGACATTGGAGGGGACAAGAGAAGCGGTGAAGTAGAACTCCATGTTGTCAAGGTACATGCAGAAAGTTCGCTGTGTTTTCAGATGATATCGCTGAGGGGAAGCATGTAAATGAGAAATTGAGCAGGCCAAGGATAGATCCTTGGGGAACACCAGAAATAAAAGTGCAGCAGTGGGAATGAAAGCCATTGCAGGTGACTCTCTGGCTATGATTACCATTCCCTCAACTGTGGAATGCAATGAAATTTTCTGTCCAATATAGCACACATTTCAAAGAAGCAACCTTCAAGACCCTTTAGCCTTTAATCCATTGGATAATGTAATTTATTGACAGTACTGAATCAACGCTACTGCTTCTTCCACTCTTTGATTGAAGACATGCCATCTGATCTCTACACCCGTCTCCTCCTTCACAACTGCTTCAGTCATGCAATGTATTCACCATGAGGTCTCAGTTGGTAGCTTGCCTTTGAGTCAGAAGATTGTGGGTTCAAGTCCCACTCCAGAGACTTAAGCACAAAATCTAGGCTGACAATCCGGGGGAGTGATGGTGCTGTTTTTTGGATGAGATTTTAAACCGAGGCCCTGTGTCCTATCTATGGTGAATGTAAAAGATCCTGTGGTACTATTTCGAAGAAGAGCAAGGCAGATATCCCTGGTGCCCTGACCAATATCTATCCCTCAACCAACATCACCAAAAAAAACGATTATCTGGTCATTATCTCATTACTGTTTGTTGGAACTTGCTGTGCGCAAATTGGCTGCAGTTTCTCTACATTACAGTAGTGACCACACTTCAAAAGTACTTCATTAGCTGTAAAGTGCTTTGGCACATCCTGTGGTCATGAAAGGCACTGCATAAATGCAAGTTTTTTTTATCTAGATCCTTCAATTTGTACACGACATCATAGCGTCATAGAGAGATACAGCATCGAAACAGGCCCTTTGGCCCAACAAGTCCTCGCCGACAATCAATTACCCATTTATACTAATCCTACATTAATCCCATTTTCCCTCTCACATCCCCACCTTCCCTCAATTCTCCTACCACCTACCTACACTAGGGGCAATTTTTTTACAGTGGCCAATTTACCCATCAACCCGCAAGTCTTTGGCATGTCTAATATTGTAGGATGTATAGGCGCAGATGATTCAATCTCTGAGATGGCATCCTTCCATCTCAGGAGACAATGAACTGTGCCTGGGATCTATATCACTTCTGGATTGAACATTGTCTATTGTGTCTGTAGAGTGGCAATCCCTTCCACAGCTGGAACAGATGAATAATGTTGACCCTAGGTTGACTGATGTTTTTTTCCTTCCGCTGGGCTCTCTTTTCCGCCATCTAGTCATTTTTTTTCTCCTCTGATTTTTCCATGCTTTTTCTGACTGCCATTCTCCAGGCATTCCAGTCAGCGACAAAGAGTTCCCATGCATCGACTCCGATCCCGGTCAACTTGAGGTCTTGCTTGCAGACATCCTTGTATCGCAGACTTGGGCGACCTATTGGTCTCATGCTGATAGCAAGCTTGCCATAGAGCATGTCTTTGAGGATGCGGCTGTCATCCATTCGGCTCACATGACCCACCGATCGGAGTCGGCGCTGACTCATGGGGGTAAACATGCTAAGGATCCCTGCATGCTGGTGTACTTCCATATTTGGCACTCTGTCCTGCCGGGAGATGCACAATATTCGTCTGAGGCAGTAGAGGTGGAAGCTGTTCAGCCTCTTTTCTTGGCTTGCATCAGTTGTCCGTGCTTCACTGCTGTAAAGGAAGGTGCTGAGAACACAAGCCTGGTACACGCGGCGCTTTTTAGTTCTGGTTAGTTTGCTTTTGGTCGACATTCGCCTTCTCAGGGTTGACGTGACAGCTGCAGCCTTGGCAATCCTGGTGCTGATTTTGACATCAAGGGACAGGTTGCTAGTGATTGTTGATCCAAGGTATGTGTATCCAAGGTATCCAAGGTTTTCGACCTCCAGAGTGAGGTTGTCGATGTTGGTGGAGGTGGAGTTTCTACGTTCTGGCCCATAACTTTGGTCTTCCTGATGCTGAATCTCGTTCCAAACTCCTTGGAGGCTCAGGGGAACCAATCTACAAGATGTTGCAAGTGAACTTCATTATGAGATGTCAGCGTGGCGTCATCAGCAAACAGCAAATCACAGACTAGGACTTTACGCACTTTTGCAGTCTTGCCAAGTTGAACAGCTTGCCATCAGCTTTGGTTCGCAGGTGGACATCCTCATTTGAGTACCCGAAGGTGTACAATAGCAGCATGGAGAAACATATGCCAAACACAGTTGGTGCCAGGACACAGCCCTACTTTACCCTGCTGCTGATCTTGAAAACATCTGATGCTACTCCATTGTAACCGACAGAACTGTGCATGTTCTTGTGGAAAGAAGAAATGACGCCCAGGAGTCCAGGAGCGCAGCCTATTTTCCACAGTAGATTGAATAGTCTATCTCTGCTGATGAGATTGAAGGCCTTGGTGAGGTCTATGAGGCAATGTAGAATGGTCTGCGCTGTTCACGGCACATCTCCTGTAATTGCCGAAGTGAGAAAATCATGTCGGCTTTTGATCTGCCAGCTCTGAAGCCGCACTGAGATTCAGGATAGACGCCTGATGCTAGGGTCTGTAATCTGGTCAGAGCAATACGAGCAAAGACTTTCCTGTTTTTGAACAAGGTGACTATGTTTGCATCACACAAGTCTTGAGGCACAGATATTTCCTCCCAACAGAGACACAAAAGTTTGAGAAGATGCTGCAGCAGTGCCGGTTTTCTATTTTTAATGATTTCAGGTGGAATGCCATCATTTCCTGAGGCTTTACCACTGGCGAGATAGTCGATGGCCTTGTTGAGCTCTACTATGGTTATCTCGCTGTCCAGATCCGCCATGGAAGGAAAATCTGGAATGGCACTGAGAGCTTCTTCAGTGACAATGTTCTCCATTGCATAGGTAATGCTCCACATATGTTTCCATCTGCTAGGTTCAGTGATGATCAACCCTGTCTTTGTCTTCAAGGGAGCTGATTTGGTTGCTGCTGGGCCCATTGCTTTCTTAATTCCTTCATACATCCTTGTAGCATCCCCTGATTCAGCAACAGATTGTATGCTGTCGCAGAGCTTCAACCAAAATTGATTGACACTTTGCCGAGCAGTCTGCTGAGACTTGTTTCTCTCAGCTCTGAGAGCATCTAAGTTTTGTTTGCTGGAGATTTGCTTGAAGTTCAAAAGGGCTCTCCTCTTGTTTGCAGTAACTGACTCCATTTCAGTCCAATAAACCTTAAACCAGTCAGCATTCCTCCAATCTCTTTTCCCGGATGCTGTAAGTACAGAGTTATAGCTGGTGATGTGCAGATGATCCCATTTTGACACTGCACTCTGGCCTTGGGCATTGTTGAGGATCTCCTGGGTGCTTTCTGGGCTGGTGCTCAGCATGTGTTGATCTGAGGACGATCTTTCTTCTTGAAGTGGTATATCTTCCTTGGCTGAAGCCGGACCTTGCTACACACCAGGGAGTGGTCAGTATCACAGACAGTGCTGTGATATCTACAATTGACAAGGACACTGTCGAGGGTGGTACATCTGGTGATGATGAGGTCCAGCTGGTGCAGGTAGCGCGATCTCGGATGTCTTCGGGACACCCTGTGGCATGGTTTGATTTGGAAGTAGCTGATCGTCACACAGAGTCCATGGTAACGGCATAGCTCCAGCAACCTCTGTCCATTTTCATTCATCCTGCCAAATCCCTGGTGCCCTATGCACATTGGCCAAGCTGTGTAGTCCACAAACACTCTTGCATTGAAGTCCCCCTAGTAGGTACAGTTCCTCAATACTGGGAATTCTGTTGATGGCAGCATTGAGTGTCTCATAGAACTGATCCTTGACGTCTAGGGTGGAGCGGAGTGTTGGGGTTTAGATGCATATGAGGTTAACTGAGCCCATGCTTGTTGACAAAGAGTGAGAAGTTTCTCTGAGCCATCTCTAGGGGGTTCAATCATTGCAAGTAATGTGTTTTTTAACCCACCCCATGCTCATGTGTTGCCTCTTGAGCTTTCCTCTGCCAGAAGAACGTGCAGTGTTTCTCTTTAAGGGATCCACTTTAAGCAAGATTAGTTTCTTGCACAGCAGCAATGTCCACATTGAGCCTTGTAGGTTCTTTGCCTTCAATCTCTGTACTAGAGGTAAACCCTGTACAAAGTGGAATATGTAATGAAGTTTGTTCCAGGTGTAAATTAATCTGTGGGAAGAAGAAAGATGATTATTAGTGATGAATCACATTGCCCCAATTACCACATCAGCAATAACACAAATACAAACGTAATTCGGATCTGTAGCGCCACTGGAAATGGTGCTGCAAAGGTCACTTGCCCTCCTTGGGGTGCTCTCTGCTGTACCAGCCGCACAGCAAGGCCTGTACAGGCGTCCCCTGCAAGCAAATGAACCAGTTCTATCATGATGTCACACAGCTCAATTGAGTGGTGAAGCCCATTTTATAAATTTGGACCATGCAGGTCCGTTCAATTAATTTGCACATTACTCACCAAAGATCAAGCATTGAGCCACACGAGGGGCCCAGCACTAGAATTATTTGAAGTGCCAGGCACCCAACTTGCAGGTAAGATAATTTTGAAGAGCTTCTGCTATTGCAAAGTGTCTGGAAGTATTCTGGAATGTTTTGGAGGTACTGTGATGAGTTCCTGATTTGGCAGGGAATGTTTCTGCATCCTCACAGGGAGGGCAGAGGACTTTTATTCGTTCATGGGATGTGAGCGTTGCTGGCTAGGCCAGCATTTGTTGCCCATCCCTAATTTCCCTTGAGAAGGTGGTAGTGAGCTGCCTTCTTGAACCGCTGCAGTCCATGTGGTGTAGATACACCTAGTGCTGTTAGGAAGGGAGTTCCAGGATTTTATTTTATTTTATTTTATTTATTTAGAGATACAGCACTGAAACAGGCCCTTCAGCCCACCGAGTCTGTGCCGACCATTAACCACCCATTTATACTAATCCCATATTCCTACCACATCCTCACATGTCCCTATATTCCCCTACCACCTACCTATACGAGGGGCAATTTATAATGGCCAATTTACCTATCAACCTGCAAGTCTTTTGGCTGTGGGAGGAAACCGGAGCACCCGGAGGAAACCCATGCAGACACAGGGAGAACTTGCAAACTCTGCACAGTACCCAGAATTGAACCCGGGTCCCTGGAGCTGTGAGGCTGCGGTGCTAACCACTGCGCCACTGTGCCGCCCTAATTAATAGCAATCCAGGAGAGGCCATGAAATCTGAGGAGGTGGGTATGAGACTGGCAGCAATGGTAGGGGTATGAAGTTAAGTTGGAGTGCCTGGATGTCATGTGCGAGTCCTGAGAGTCAGCGAGTGTAGCTGGGTGAGTGATGGGGGTGTGTTACATTGAGCAGTGTGAGAGATTGGTGGTGTTGTGGGTAGGATGTGTCATGTGAAGATGCATTCACTGACCTTGACCACCCCAGTGAGGTCATTAGACTTCTTGTGGCACGGCTGTCCTGGCACAAATGCCAGGAATTGACCTTTCTGGCAATCTGCTCCCAATCCCTTCTAAGGGTTGTACTTGAGGGCCTCCTGGCATGCCCCCCTCCCCACCCCAGAACCATGGCGGCTCTCCTCCAGTCCACCTCCTCCATTAAGGCTTCCAGCATCTCATCTGTGACCCTGGAGCCCTCTCTCTACCCTGGTGTTCCATTTTCCTTGTTTAGAATTGCAGCACTGATATTTATCAGCAGCCTCCTGTAATTCAGTGCAGCTTTCCTTTAAGAGGGACAGACTGCCTTTAAGAACAGAGGCTGGCTGTATCATGTACTATTAGCACACATGCTCGGCTTTCTGCTGAGCCCTGTTGCAGCCATCAGCACAGAAGACACTCAGTCCTTCACTACAATCATGTAAATGAGGTGGCAGCACCAAATTTGTGTGCAGCCCACCTCGACTGGAACAAGTCCAGGCAGGTCGCAAATCGTGACCCCCGCACCTGAATAACAGTGCAAACCAGTTTTAAGCAAATGAATCACGGGTACTATATGACATAATGTACAACATCTACATTCATACCGTTTTAATTTTCTATGAATAAATCCTAACACCTGATGGTACAACATGGCAAATACATTCAGGATGTCCTAATCAAATTCAGAAATGGTGACTCCCACACTAACTTCTGACACCAATTGCAAACATTCTAAACTAAAAAAGATTCGAAGAGTTCCTTCGGCAGCTCTACTCTCCCCAGTTATTTTCCTGCTTATGTGAAACACAATCTCCTCCTGGCTTTCATGGCCTCAATATTTTTCTGATCTTGCTAGATTGCTTTAATTTCACAGATTATGCAACCAAATCCAGGCCTGCCTCTATTTGGATGGATGTGGGTACATTATGTTTGAGCTAGTTATTATGTATCCCTTGGCGATCAGCTTCTCCAGATTCAGGCCCAACTTTTGTTCACTGAATATGGCCTTATTCCACACAGTTACCATTTTCTGACCATTGCTGCCATTCGCATTAAGACCCAAAACTGGTAATGTATAGGTCTAATTTCCAACTGATTGAGTTGCTTAACAACAATTATTGCTGCACGTTGATAATTAGATGTCTCAACTTACATGACGTGGTACCTTTCAATGGAGTAGATTACAGAATTAACACTGAAAAACAGTGGCCAGGTCTCTGGCACTGAGCCTGGCTCAGTGGCTCAGAAGGGAAGGGGGGAGAATAGGAGAGCGATAGTGATAGGAGATTCAATGGTTAGAGGAATAGACAGGAGATTCTGTGGTCGCGAACGAGACTCCCGGATGGTATGTTGCCTCCTGGGTGCCAGGGTCAGGGAAGTCTCGGATTGAGTCCACAGGATTCTTAAGGGGGAGGGAGAGCAGCCAGAGGTCGTGGTACATATCGGTACCAATGACATAGCTAGGAAAAGGGATGAGGACCTGAAAAGCGAATATAGGGAGTTAGGTTGGAAGCTGAAAGGCAGGACGAGCAGAGTAGTAATCTCAGGATTGCTACCGGTGCCACGTGCTAGTGAGGCTAGAAGCAGGGAGCGACTGAAGCTGAACACGTGGCTACAGAACTGGTGTAGGAGGGAGGGATTCTGATATGTGGATCATTGGGATACCTTCTGGGGAAGGTGGGACCTGTACATGAAGGACGGGTTGCATCTGAACTGGAGGGGCACCAATATCCTGGGCGGGAGGTTTGCTAGAGCTCTTCGGGAGGGTTTAAACTAGTTTGGCAGGGGGATGGGAACCGGAGCCACGGATCAGTGGATGGGGTAGCTGTTGAACAGGCAGATACCGAGTGCAGAGAGTCTGTGAGGAAGGTTAGACAGTTGACAGGGCAAAGTTGCAGCCAGTATGATGGGTTGAAGTGTGTCTATTTTAACGCAAGAAGTGTCAGGAATAAGGGTGATGAACTTAGAGCATGGATCAGTACTTGGAGCTACGATGTTGTGGCCATTACGGAGACGTGGATATCACAGGGGCAGGAATGGATGTTGGATGTTCCAGGGTTTAGATGTTTCAAAAGGAATAGGAAGGGAGGTAAACGAGGTGGGGGAGTGGCATTGCTAATCAGGGATGATATCACAGCTGCAGAAAGGGAGGTCGTCGAGGAGGGTTTGTCTACTGAGTCATTATGGGTGGAAGTCAGAAACAGGAAAGGAGCAGTCACTTTGTTGGGAGTTTTCTATAGACCCCCCAATAGCAACAGAGAGATGGAGGAACAGATTGGGAGGCAGATTTTGGAACGGTGCAGAAGTAACAGGGTTGTTGTCATGGGTGACTTCAACTTCCCTAATATTGATTGGAACCTCCTTAATGCAAATAGTTTGGATGGAGCAGTTTTTGTCAGGTGTGTCCAGGAAGGTTTCCTGACTCAATATGTAGATAGGCCGACTAGAGGGGAGACTATGTTGGACTTGGTGCTTGGCAACGAACCAGGCCAGGTGGCAGATCTCTCGGTGGGAGAGCATTTCGGTGATAGTGATCACAACTCCCTGACCTTTACTATAGTCATGGAGAGGGACAGAAGCAGACGGGATGGGAAAATATTTAATTGGGGGAGGGGGAATTACAATGCTATTAGGCAGGAACTGGGCAGCATAAATTGGGAACAGATGTTCTCAGGGAAATGCACGACAGAAATGTAGAGGTTGTTTAGGGAGCACTTGCTGTGACTGCTGGATAGGTTTGTCCCGATGAGGCAAGGAAGGGATGGTAGGGTGAAGGAACCGTGGGTGACAAGAGATGTGGAACAACTAGTCAAGAGGAAGAAGGAAGCTTACTTAAGGTTGAGGAAGCAAGGATCAGACAGGGCTCTAGAGGGTAACAAGGTAGCCAGGAAGGAACTGAAGAATGGACTTAGGAGAGCTAGAAGGGGACATGAAAAAGTCTTGGTGGGTAGGATTAAGGAAAATCCCAAGGCGTTCTACACTTATGTGAGGAACAAGAGGATGGCCAGAGTGAGGGTAGGGCCGATCAGGGATAGTGGAGGGAACTTGTGCCTGGAGTCGGAGGAGGTAGGGGAGGTCCTAAATGAATACTTTGCTTCAGTATTCACTAGTGAGAGGGACCTGGTCATTTGTGAGGACAGTGTGGAACAGGCTGATATGTTCGAACAGGTTGAGGTTAAGAGGGAGGATGTGCTGGAAATTTTGAATGATATGAGGACAGATAAGTCCCCGGGGCCAGACGGGATATACCCAAGGATATTACGGGAAGCGAGGGAAGAGATTGCTGCGCCTTTGGCGATGATCTTTGCGTCTTCACTGTCCACTGGAGTAGTACCGGATGATTAGAGGGTGGCAAATGTTGTTCCCTTGTTCAAGAAAGGGAATAGGGATAACCCTGGGAATTATAGACCAGTCAGTCATACGTCGGTTGTGGGCAAATTATTGGAGAGGATTCTGAGAGGCAGGATTTATGATTATTTGGAAAAGCATGGTTTGATTAGAGACAGTCAGCATGGCTTTGTGAGGGGCAGGTCATGCCTCACAAGCCTTATTGAATTCTTTGAAGATGTGACAAAACACATTGATGAAGGAAGAGCAGTGGATGTGGTGTATATGGATTTTAGCAAGGCATTTGATAAGGTTCCCCATGGTAGGCTCATTCAGAAAGTAAGGAGACATGGGATTCAGGGAAAGTTGGCTGTCTGGATACAAAATTGGCTGGCCCATAGAAGTCAGAGGGTGGTAGTAGATGGAAAGTATTCAGCATGGAGCTCGGTGACCAGTGGTGTTCCACAAGGATCTGTTCTGGGACCTCTGCTCCTTATGATTTTTATAAATGACTTGGATGAGGAAGTGGAAGGCTGGGTTAGCAAGTTTGCCGATGACACGAAGGTTGCTGGAGTTGTGGATAGTGTGGAAGGCTGTTGTAGGTTGCAACGGGACATTGACAAGATGCAGAGTTGGGCTGAGAAGTGGCAGATGGAGTTCAACCTGGAAAAGTGTGAAGTGATTCATTTTGGAATGTCGAATTTGAATGCGGAATACAGGCTTAAAGACAGGATTCTTGGTAGTGTGGAGGAACAGAGGGATCTTGGGGTCCATGTCCATAGATCGCTCAAAGTTGCCACCCAAGTTGATAGGGTTGTTAAGAAGGCGTATGGTGTGTTGGCTTTCATTAACAGGGGGATTGAGTTTAAGAGCCGCGAGGTTATGCTGCAGCTCTATAAGGCCCTGGTTAGACCACACTTGGAATATTGTGTTCAGTTTTGGTCGCCTCATTATAGGAAGGATGTGGAAGCTTTAGAGACGGTGCAGAGGAGATTTACCAGGATGCTGCCTGGACTGGAGGGCATATCTTACGAAGAAAGGTTGAGGGAGATAGGGCTTTTCTCATTGGACCGAAGAAGGATGAGAGGTGACTTGATAGAGGGGTACAAGATGATGAGAGGCATAGATAGAGTGGATAGTCAGAGACTTTTTCCCAGGGTGGAAAGGGCCATCACCAGGGGGCATAATTTTAAGGTGATTGGAGGAAGGTTTCGGGGAGATGTCAGAGGTAGGTTCTTTACACAGAGAGTGGTGGGTGCATGGAATGCGCTGCCAGCGGTGGTAGTAGAAGCAGATACATTAGGGACATTTAAGCAACTCTTGGATAGGTACATGGATGATAGTAGAATGAAGGGTAGGTTCATCTTAGTTTGATCTTAGAGTAGGTTAAAGGTTCGGCACAACTTTGTGGGCCGAAGGGCCTGTACTGTGCTGTACTGTTCTATGTTCTATGTTCTATGTTCTAAAACCGTCAAAAATGCTTTTCCATCCAACAGTACATAAATAAGGCTTATTATGCTTTTTGGGGTGAAATTATATCTTCTTAATAGATTTGAAATTACTCTGTATTGCTGAAAAACAATCCTGATAAGCTATCGTGTAGCTGCAGAAGATGTATTTTGTGGGCACAAATTTCACAGAAGTACTTGAGCTGCTAAATGAGCTGTAGGATTGCGGAGTAATTACATTAAACTGAATTGCCCTTCAGATTATAACTCTCACAATTATGAGTTCTGACATCAGTCGCAATGTCCTGCGATAAACCAATAGGAATTGATTTTACACACGCACATATAAATATACATATATTTCACAACCCAATTGGTCATAACATACTCTTTGATCCCTATTGAAGTCCAATATTCTTCGACCAATAGTTGAATTTCAAAGGCAGCCTTGTACAATTGTCTAAAGTGACCTCAGATTAAAATGTTTATTCATTAATGCACAGGTCTGGTTAAAATTAAAGGAACCTTTAATCTGTCTTCTATTTCCGATATTGTGTTGCAGTTACACCAAAAATTTTATTGTGTTTCCACTATGTGTGTAAGGTGTCACCTCCCATGCATCCATGTTATATTTTCAGAGTGCTTTGGCCTCATCTACGAGTTGAAGTGCCCCAACAGGTGTAAGCACGCATGGTTCTGAACATTGAACAAAGACTGAGGGCTCAATGTGTGCAGCAGATTTCCATATTCAGTGTAGTTACTATTTGGGTCTACTAGCCAGTGGGATAGGCCTTCTGTTGGTAGCTAGGCTGACAGAAGTGCATTGATGTTATGCCAATTGCACCTGCTGTACTGGAGCTGCCATAACATGAACATGCGCTCATACTCTGGTTTTCTGGGGCTGACAGAAAACATAACAGGGGACATTGATTCAGGGAAAATCGGCTTACCCTTTTGTTACATTTCCAATTTGCTGATGGATTCATGCTGATACTGGAATAAATCCGGCACTCAGTTGGCAGTATAACAACAGCATAAGAAGCAGAAGACTGCAGAGCAGTGATAAAACTGGAACATGGCAGCAATCCATTGTTTCTTTTGTTAGCTCAAAGCTGTTGCTAGGTGTCAGAAAATGTAAACGATAAAGAAAAACAAAGAATCAAAGAGAACATTTTAAAATATTGAATTTTTTTTATTTGTTGCAACAAAGAGATGACTGATATGCAGCAATAGGACAAGAAATTCAGTTTCTGCAGATTGAGTATTATGTAGATACTTGTTGCAGATCACTGGTTTACATTCAATGCTTTATGCCACTGCCAAGCCTCATCCAGAGACTTTAACAAGTGACAAGAGTTGGTTCATTTAGGTTTGCTTCAACCATTAACTCCTGTCATATGTACTCTATATTTGAAGATCTTTTTATGTCAAAAATAAACTAAAGCTTTTACATTTTTTGCTATTCTTGGCCCACTTTACATAATGTCATCAGATGGATTCTCAATAACTCTGGCACTCTTTCCAAAATGATTGATGGGAGAGTTTATTTTAATTGTCATATGCATATTATAAATTGAATGCATTGTGTTGGAGAATAAATCACATATGCCTTGTGTGTTCTTGTTTTATTTTTACCAGTGCTGATTTGCATCTGATGGCTCAATATCAAATTTTGTCTGATAACGCTCCTGTGAAATGTTGTGTTTTGCTGCATGAAAGCCACTACATAAGTTGTTGATGCATCCTTCTGTTCAGTCCAACGATGTATTGTCGATTTTTCTAAATACTTGTAATTCTTTGACATTAAGCAAAATTATGAACAGTAAACATGTAATAGACCCAAGCTCCTTCTTAAAACTGTCTTTGGAAGTCATACAAAAAGCGCAATCTAGTGGAGTACAAAGGTGTTTTTTTTTTATTAACTGCCAATCCACAAGCAATGTCTGTTAATGTGTAATTCATCAGAAAAAGTTACAGTGAAGGACTTTCGTAACCATGGCACCCAATTTTTTGTCCTGGTGAATAATAAAAAATATTCACTTGTAAAATTATTGCCATGGGCATAATTCACGATTTTCCAAGATGATGGGAAAGATACAACTTCAAACTCGTTTCCAGCTCAGTGAAGTGGGAAATGCAAAGACTGTTCCAGTAGCCAGTTTCTGCCACTAAGCAGATGGTGACTGCTGGAAGCTGACAGCCCCAAACCTGGTCAATGAAACTTTATTGGGAAAGACCTCCAACGTGAATAAATATCTTTAGACGGACTAATTAAAAAAGATCTTTTCATTAGTTGGTGCCATCTGTTTAACTAGAGACATGATGGAATTGGGTACTGGTTAAAGTGAATGTACGTGGGCAATATAAAAGATTGTAGCTAAAGTCCTATAAAACTATTGTCTTTCAGTGAAGACTGATGAGCTCTCTAATCAGCTGTCTTCCAACAATGAATTCTAAAGTGCAATTTATGTTGCTAATATTACTGTTACTTTACATAGTCTTACAAACTTCAAAACAAGGTCAATGATCAGATCAATGTTTCTTCCCTTTTGTTGCAGGCAGGTTGATCTGTTCTCTCTCATATGGAAAGTGGCATGGTTCCTGTAGCAGCCTAGAATAGTGATTACTTGATTTGCTCTCATGAGCGCAGTCATTTCAACTCTTTGAAAATATAGATTTAGCAGCTGAAAATTATCTACCAATTTCTGTTAGCTTGTCGGTAAGTTCAGTACTTTTGTGATCTGCGTGCATGAAAACACTCATGTTTGCTCAGAGTAAACCCTAAAGATTATTTGTGTATGTAATTTATTGCAATAAATGTGTTTATGCTTCAAGATGTCATGATGTTACATTACATAGATATCAAGATACATCTAAAACCCATGAAAATCATGATAATGCATTCTTGCTGATCAGTATCATCATTAGCTATGATTTCCTTGTAATTATGATGAATGAAGATACAAACTGTTTAAGGGAAGGAAATATAATCGCTTTATTGCCTGAAATATCAGGATCAATGGAATTCTAAAATATTATGAATATAAACATCTTAAATTATTTTAAAATAATTATTATATTGTCAAGAAAAATATACCATCACATCCTCACCTGTCATTCAACATAACTGATGAAATAATAATCAATTAAGAAGCTGATTATTGTTTTAATAATAAATCTAGTTTTAACAATTAGCTTGTACTGTACTATAACCAAATAAAAGTTACTGTGCATTTTTTACAAAATAACATCAAACTTGTACTTCAGGTTTCTAGTATCAAACATCTCAAGATCAGCTGGTAAATACATGAGGGGGGCGTTAGTTTGTGAAATTAGGCTGTCCTTCAGCCTGATCAGCTTACGGAGTTTAGTGTATTCTTCGACTCTGTCTGCCAGGCCTACATCACGAATAAGGTATTGGGGTCAATAAACTGTGCCCACTTAATGGTGGCATTAATCATTGAGGCTTTGTGTACTTTAATATTTATTAGTTTTAATTAGATTTTAATAATAAATTATACTCCAGCTTGAATAATTATAAAACCATCAACTAAGTATATTTCCTCTTTTGCTTCCCTCTTAACAGCAGCATTATCAGAAGATGAAGGAAAGAGACAGTGCTTTTTAAGCCACTGTACTGGATTGATGTGCTCATTGAACACCATTTTGGAAAATCAGTTCCTCGTAGGTCAACTTGAACTATTTTCAAAAGTAAAAATCAGAATTAACATTTCCAATTTGAACACAGCAGATCATTTCTTGTAATTTTGGAGGTGGTTTTCTTTGAAAAGGTCTGTATGGAAATAGTCAAGACAAGTACATTGTACCTATATTCAGAATTAAGCTTTTATTCCACCTGAACTGTTCCCTTTAAAAATCATTTCTTTTTGTTTTTTACCTTCAATTATAGCCAATTTGTCTTCACCTAACTGACAAAATCATTTTAAAAAATCATGTAGCAATGTAGCATTATTTTAAAAGCTAGACTTTTCCAAAGCATTTCTTGCCAGTGACACTCTTTAAGTTAACAGGAGGCTCACTTGTTAGAAGAGTGAGAGGATCAAATGTCAGCATTCCCTTTAGGCGGTTATCTCAACTTGCGTCAACTGTTCTTCCGAGCCACCTGGCTGACAAGTGACAGGGATAATCGTACATGGAGCCAACAGAACTCAATGTCAACTACTGCTGCGATGCAAACTGTGACCACAGCAGTAACACATGAGTAGCTCTTGTACAACTGTACAAGTTATTACATTTTTATTATGAATCATGATATCATTATTAGTGCATTCTCTTGTGTATTTCCTAGTTACATGACGCATTCCAAAACTAGAGAGGCTTGTCTCCTATAAGACACTCCTTAAATGCTCATTAAAACTTACATCTTTGACTAAGCCTTTGGTCATCTGTGCTAATATCTTCTTATGTGGGTCAGTGTCAAATATTGTTTGATGCCACTTCTGTGAAGCACCATGGAACATTTTACGATGTTAACAATGCTAGTTGTTGTTGTTATTGTTGGGACGTCATGTTACAGTTGTACATAACGTTGGTTAGGCCGCATTTGGAGTACTGTGTGCAGTTCTGGTTGCCGCACAACAGGAAAGATGTAATTAAGCGAGAGAGGGTGCAGAAAAGATTCATAAGGATTTGCCTGGTTTGGAGGGCTTGAGTTATAAAGAGAGATTGGATAGGCTGGGTCTGTTTTTCCTGGAGTAAAGGAAGCTGAGAGGGGACATGATAGAGGTATATAAAATTATGAGAGGCATAGATAGGGTAGATAGCCAGAGTCTGTTTCCCATGGTAGGGGTGAGTAAAACTAAAGGGCATAGATTTAAGGTGAGAGGCAGGAGGTTTAAAGGGGATCAAAGGGGTAAATTTTTCACACAAAGAAAAGTGGGTATCTGGAATGAGCTGCCTGAGGAGGTGGGGGAGGCAGGAACAGTAGCAACATTTAAGAGGCATCTGGACAGGTACTTGAATGAGCAAGGCATAGAGGGATATGGACGCGGTGGGCCGAAGGGCCTGTTTCTATGCTGTATGACTCTATGACTCTTTAAAAAAAAGGGTCTCACTTCCTTCTAACATCCTGACCCCGGACTGAGTATCAATCACACGAAACAGACTTTGGATATAACACCTTTATTAACTCACCAGGCAATAGTATATACTTACAACACCAGTTGCTTAGTAGACCCGCGTACAGGAGCTCATTCCCGGGCGGTCAGGTCCACTGCACAACTTCTCCCGTATGACTTCCTGTGACTGACCAAGTCACACTTCCCAACTGCAGCAACAATGTCCTTGTGAGCTGTGGCTTTATACCCCTTTCTGACTCTGTTCCCTTGACATATCATGTAATGTTGAATTGGGTCAACCGACTGGGTTTCAGTACCTTATCAATCCCACCCTGGGCATCCAAGACCACCTGCATGTGGTCATATCCTGCTCTCAACAGATATCTGCATCTTGAGAAGGCAAGAAGGAAACCATTCACACATATTTCAAAAGGCCATTGTCCATGAGTGTGGTTGTAGACAGGCTATTTGATGTTTTACCAGCCCAGGCTACCACAGCATGTCCTGACTTATCTGTCCTTGTGTGTATGTCGAGGTCCTTGTTCAGTTAAATTGGGCTGAATTTTATGAGTGCGCTGCAGTTTGCGGTGGCACTCTCGAAGAACGGCGTGCATCCAGTGTGGATGACCCATCCCTGAGATCCCGCAATATTACGTGCGGGAACTCATTTAAATAGAGGGGGCGGCCTCCACATCCCTGGCAATGGCATCCGGTGCCACAGCACAGGTGCCAGTGCCATTTTTAAAGGGCTTTAAGCCCGCACAAATAAGTTTAATTTTTAAAGGGCATAAAATAAAAGATTTTTAATACATGGAAAGGTAAGTGATGGAGGCCCTTCCCCAACCCCCCCAATGGTCATTTCAGACAATGAAATGACCACCAGTTGTTTGTTCCAATACCCAAACCTCCCCCCCCAACCTCCAATCTTTTGCCCTTCAAACCTTTCCCACTATCCCCACATCCAATAAAAGTTGATTTCCCAACTCCTCCACCCCTCCCGCCATATAAATTTTATTCCTCCCCCCTCCTCACCAGGTTCTCGCCCGGAACTCCGTACAGAGTTCCAAAGGCGCGCGGAACGCGAATAGCAGCCATAATATCGGAGTGGGACGGCCGCCACCTGTAGGTAAGTTTATTTAAATATTTTACATGGTCATTTTTTTTTTAATAAATTAAAAAAATAAAAATAAAAATAAATAAAACTAAATATTTACATATGCTGATGAAGGGCCACCGCCAGACGGCAGGGGGGCCGCACAGAGGTCCCACCGCTGCCAGTAATATGCGGCGGGCCCTTCTCGACGTCGCGGGTCGAGGCGAGCCTCTCCTCGTAGCATTTTACCAGCCCCCACATCGCAACCTGCGGCATCGAGGGGCCAGTAAAATTCAGCCCATTGTCTTTTATTTTTAAAAAGTCCAATATGAACCCCAGCGATGATGTCTTCAGTCAGAATTCTTCTCCCTTCATCCCGATGTCCTTCGCCTCCACGTTTTTACCACCCCCACATGCAATAAAAGTTGATTTCCCCGCTCCTCCACCCCTCCCGTTCCACATGCTGGTCTACACCACAACTGGTTACATTTTACTTATGAACGGAAATGCAGGAAATATTAACAAATGCCTCACAGCATAACAAAAATACAAGAGATATCTAAATGCCTTACATTATAAAACATATTTCTCTCATTTTTTTCTCTACTGATATTAATTACTTTGAGTTCCTCATTCTTATTTGCCCATTGATTACCTTCTATTTCCTGTACATAATTTGTGTCTTCTACTGTGAATCATTCTCCATGATAATTTCTTTTGTCTCTACCTCCAAGGGACCAATGTTTATATTAGCTACTCTCCTCCATTTTATATACTTATAGAGTCATAGAGAGATACAGCACTGAAACAGGCCCTTCGGCCCACCGAGTCTGTGCCAACCATCAACCACCCATTTATACTAATCCTACATTAATCCCATGTCCCCTACCCCATCCCCAATTTCCCTCAATTCTCCTACCACCTACCTACACTAGTATAAAAGCTCTCACAATCTGTTTTTATATTCCTGGCTAGTTTACTCTCACAGTCTATTTTTCCCTTTTTATCAATTTTGTTGGCTTCTAAATTCTCCCAATCCTCAGGCTTACTAATATTCTTCACAACATTTTGGCCTCTTATTTTAATCTTAACACTATCCTTAACTTCCCTGGTAAGCCACTAATGGATCTTTCTTGCTGAGTTTTTGTTTTTTAATGGAATGTATTTTTGTTGAAAATTTTGAACCATTTCTTGAAATGTTTCCCACTGTTTACATAACAACATGTCCCGATGTCAAGATTGGCGGCGAGCAAAAACAATGGCGTTCCGCCTGCGCGGGCCGCATGTTGCGGAGTCAGCGCGGCGGCTCACTTAAATATCCAGGGCGGACCACCCACCCATGGCGTGGCGGGGATGGGCTGTCCATCCCCGGTAATGGCGTCAGCTGCCTGTGCCCAGGTGCTAATGCCATTTTTAAAGAGCTTCGAGCCCTAACTTTCAATTCACATATTTAAAGAAAAATTTAATTAAAAAACTAAATTCATTTATTCTGCCCCCTCATTAACAATTCAATTAATTTCTTACCCTCTTCCCCCCCCCCAAAACACTTCCCTTGCCCACCTGACCTGCTCACTCCACAAAGTACATAAACTTTACACTATAATCCTTCCCACCATCCCCTACACCAATAACATTAGTTTGACTCCGCTCCCCCCGACACCCGCACTGAAACTTACCTTCTCCCCCCTTCCCACCAGTGTTACACCTTAGTTCCTCGAACGAGGATACAAAGGGACAGGAGTGCCGGCCACCAGCATGAATATTGGAATGGGACAGACGGAGGGGATGTAAAGGTAGTTAATGCAGTGGTTTAAATTAATTTGCACATATGAATGACAGTCCCGTAGCCGAGCAGTAGGTGGGGGCTGCCCCGAGGCCTCTCCGCCACCAGCAATATCGGGCCAGGCCCTCACGGTGTTGGGGTGTGTGGCGGCCCTCTCCAGCAGGCATTTTCCGGCCCCCCGCCACGATCTCTGACGTTGGGGAGCCTGTAAAATTCAGCCCCATATCTTTTAGTCTATTTACTTATCCAGATCTTCCCTCATACCTATGTAAGTGGCTTTGTTTACATTTAAGATTCTAGCTTTGGACACAATGGGGAGAGGCCACATAGACTTAATGGCACAGTTCTAAAGACTATGCAGGGATATAGGGAGCTGGGGATGCATGTGCATAGACCTTTGAAGGTTGCAGCACATATTGAGAGAGTGGTTAGCAAAGCATATGGGAGCTTGGGCTTCATAAATAGAGGCATTGAGTACAAAAG
Organism: Heterodontus francisci; assembly: GCF_036365525.1. Classification (NCBI taxonomy): domain Eukaryota; kingdom Metazoa; phylum Chordata; class Chondrichthyes; order Heterodontiformes; family Heterodontidae; genus Heterodontus; species Heterodontus francisci. Next base: position 50,047,570 of record NC_090379.1, on the reverse strand, counting down.
TAGGGAAGGTATGCTAAATTTTTATAAAGCTCTGGTTAGGCCTCAACTGAAGTATTGCATCCACTTTTGGTCACCACAATTTAGGAAGGATGCGAGGGTCCTTGAGAGGGGGCAGAGATTTACCAGAATGGTTCCAGGGATGGAGATCTTAGTTACAAGATTAGGCTTGAGATGCTAGGGTTGTTCTCCTTGCAGCAAAGGAGGTTGTGGGGAGATTTGATAAAGGGGTTCAAGGTTATGACAGGTTTAGATAAGGTAGGCAACAGAAAAGCTATTCCCATCAGCTGATGGGACAAGAACTAGGGGACATAGATTAAAGGTTTTGGGCAAGAGATACAGGGGGAGATGTGAGAAAAAACTTTTTTATGCTGCAGGTGGTAATGACCTGGAACTTGCTGCCTACAAGGATGGTGGAAACAGAGACATTCAATGATTTCAAAAGGAAGAAAATAAACTTGCAGGGCTAAGGGGAATGGGACTGATTGGATTGCTCCAGGGAGAGCCAGCATGGGCTCAATGGGCTGAATCACCTCCTTCTGTGCCATAAATGACTCTATGACTCTATGATTGTGTTGCTCTCAAAATTAATATGGAATTCAATTGTATTATGATCACTTTTTCCCAGAGGATCTTTTGCTATGAGATTACTAATTAACTTTGCCTCATTGCACAATATTAGATCCAAAACAGCTTTATCCATGGTTGGTTCCACAATGTATTGTTCCAGGAAATGTTGCAAAAGCATTCTACAAGGTCATCTTCCATATTATCTTTGCCAACTTGATTTGTCCAGTCTATATGCAGATTAACATCCCCCACAATTATTTAATTGCCTTTATTACAAGTTCCAATTATTTCTTCTTAATGATCTGTCCATGCAAGGGGCCTATAAACTGCTCCCACCAGTGTTTTCTGAACCTTGACATTCCTAATATCCATGCATACTGATTCTACTTCCTGATCTTCTGAGCCAAAATCCTTTCTTACCATTATCCTTATGTCATCCTTTATTATCAAAGCTACTCCTGGCTTTTTGAAATATTAAGTATCCTGGAATATTTATTTCCTAACCTCGGTCACCTTGCTACCATAGGCTGAATTTTAATAGCCCTCTAGGATGGGCAGGGAGGCAGAGGGGCTCATAAAACAGCAAGGGAAGGTGGGGGGGTGGAGTGCCTGTCGCCTTCCCTACACCACTGAATTTTGTCAGGGGCCAATTGAGGCCCATAAGTAGCCAATTGATGGCCACTTAAGGGCCTCTTCTCGCTGCCGGTGGTATTTTATCTGTGGCTGGTGGGAGCCCTGCCACGTGGGGACACCATCTAGCAAAACCAGGTGACCTCCCTGTGGGTTGGGGGAGGTGGCCTTCTTGCTTGGGCAATCTGTGTGGCCCACAGAGGCCCCCCTGTGACAAAAGACACCCCTGCATCAACACCTTCCTCTGCCCTCAACAACCAGCCCCCGCAAAATCTCAGTGGAGCCTGCCTGACTGGCCTCAGAAAACCAGCCCCACTTACCTGCTCTCCGGGCCTCCAGCACTGCTCCTGGTCCAGGGCCTAATGCAGTACCAGCATTGGCCACCGCTTCTGGTGACTTCTGGGACTGCTGAGCTACAGGCCCTCTGACTGGCTGGCAGCTCTTGGAGGCGGATTCCCATTCTTCAAGGGATGAAGACCCCGGCGCCAGGCAGTTAATTGCCTGAACACCGTAAAATGCTGCGAGAGCAGCGTTCCCGTCACCTTTCTGGCCCGGCATCGGGACCCTGCCGCCAGCGTAAAATTCAGCACCGTATTTCTATAATGACGATTATAACAAATCCATTTAAGTCTATTTGTGTCATTAGTTCATCTACTTTGTTACGAATGCTTCATGCAGGGGATAGATTGCCTCTCTATTTGAGGAATTATGGATGGGACTGAACACTGTGCAATCATTAGTGAACCTCCCCACTACTTACATTATAACAGATGGAAGGTTATTGATGAAGCAGCTGAAGATAGTTGGGCCTCAGAGGAACTGAGGAACTCCTGCCACAATGTCCAACAGGCTGAGATGATTGACTTCCAATAACCACAACCACCTTCCATTGTGTTAGGTGTGACTCAATCCAGTGGAGAGTGTGCCCCCAGATTCCCATCAACTTCACTTTTACTAGGACTCCTTGATGCCACACTGGGTCAAATGCTGCCTTGATGTCAAGGGTAGTCACTCTCAGCTCACCTCTGGAATTCAGCTCTTTTGTCCACATTTGGATCAAGGTCTGGAACCGAATGGTTATGGCAGAGCCCAAACTGAGCATTGGTGAGCAGGTTATTGCTGAGTAAGTGCTGTTTTATAGCACTGTCAATTACACTTTCCATCGCTTTACTGATGAGTGAGAGGAAACTGATGGGGTGGTAATTGGCCAGATTGGATTTGTCCTGCTTTGTGTGGACAGGACATATCTGGGCAATTTTCAACATTGTTAGGTAGATGCCAGTGTTGAAACAACTTGGCTAGGGGCACGGCTAGTTCTAGAGCACAAGGCTTCAGCACCACAAGTAGGTTGCTATCAAGGCCCATAGCCTTTACTGTAACCAGTGCTTTCACCCATTTCTTGATATCACGTGGAGTGAATCAAATTGGCTGAAGACTGGCATCTGTGATGCTGGGGACATCAGTAGGAGGCTGAGATGGATCATCCACTCAGCACTTCCAGCTGAAGATGGTTGCAAACACTTCAGCATTGTCTTTTGCACTGACATGCTATGCTGCCCCATCATCATAGAGAGTTTGTGGAGCCTGCTCCTCCCACTAGTTGTTTAATTGTCCACCACCATTCATGACTGGGTGTGAGAGGACTGCAGAACTTTGATCTTATCTGGTGGTTGTGGGATTGCTTATCATAGCTTTGCATGTTTGTAGTCCTGTGTTCCTGTGTTTCACCAGGCTGGCACCTCATTATTAGGAATACTTGGTGCTGCTGCTGGCATGCTCTCCTACACTCCTCCTTGAACCTGGGTTAGTCCCCTGGCTAAATGGTAATGGTAGAGTGAGGGATATGCTGGGCCATGAGGTTACAGATTGCAGTGGAGTACAATTCTGCTGATGGCCCACAGGTCCTCATGGATGCCCAGTTTTGAGCTGCTAAATCTGATCTGAATCTGTCCCATTTAGCACGGTGGTAAGTGTCAACCCACACAGTGGAGGGCATCCTCAATGTGAAGATGGGACTTTGCTGCCACAGGACTGTGCAGTGGTCACTCCCACCAATATTGTCATCAACAGGTAGATTGATGAGGGCAAGGTCAAGTAGGTTTTCCCTTTCTGTTGGTTCTCTCTACCTGTCGCAAGCCCAGTCTGGCAGATGTGTTTTTCAGGACTTGGCCAGTTAGGTCAGTAGTGGTGCTATCGAACCACTCTTGGTAATGAAGTCCCCCACCCAGAGTACATTTTGTGTCCTTGCCACCCTCAGTGCCTCTTCCAAGTGACTTCATGAGGTCCAGAGTCAATGTTGAGGACTCCCAAGGCCACTCCCTCCCAACTGTTTACCAGTGTGCCCCATCTATGATTGGTCTGTGCTGCCAGTGGGATAGGATATACCCAGGGATGGTGATGCAGGAGTCTGGGACATTGGCAGTACGATATGATTCTGTGAGTATGACGATGTCAGGCTGTTGCTCAACTAGTCTGTGGAACAGCTCTCTGAATTTTGACACAAGTCCCCAGATGTTAGTGAGGAGGACTTCGCAGGGTTGACTGGGCTGGGTGTACCTTTATTCTTATATGACTTTGCTGTAGCAGTTTTATTCAACTGAGTGACTTGCTAGGCCATTTCACAGGGCAGTTATGAGTCAACCACATTGTTGTGTGTCTGGTGTCCCATGTAGGCCAGACCAGGTAAGGATGGCAGATTTCCTTCCCTGAAGAACATGAGTGGACCTGATTGGTTTTTACCCTTATCTAGTAGTTTCATGGTCATCAATGCTGAGACTAGCTTTTTATTCCAGATTTATTTAATTAATTGAATTTAAATTCCCCCAGCTGCCATAGTGAGATCTGAACACAAGCCTCCAGAACACTAGTCCAGACCTCTGGATTACTAGTCCACTAAAATCACCACTGTGCCATTCTGCCTGGCCTCATCTCCTCACATTCCTCCTCCAAACCAAAAGGGACCCCATGAGCAACCATTCCCTTTCTCCTATTGACTTTTATAAGGTCTCCAATAAGATACAGTAGCACAGCCCTGATTCATTTTAGGTGAAGCCCTCAGTAAATTTCCAAAAAATATGCTATGTTGGTGAAATCATGACAAAGTGTCCCAGAAATTCTCCCGATATGTATTAAAAGTCCTGTTTGAAAGCAATGCAGTCAGTCGATATGTATCAGTAAGTGAACAGTGAAAGCTGAGAATGGCTTTAAGTAGCACTCACAATCCTAACCAATGACTTCTTTTCTCTGGTTCAGCTGGTCGCTATTAGGAGAGGTTGCTAATTGCAGTGCTAGCCAGCAAAATGTCGTACAGCCTGTTTAATGTGCGTTAGGAGCCAATTTAATTGGTAATCAGAAGCTTAATCATCCTCGGGGTGGCCGTTCATAGCATGCCTAAACTCCTTTATCAAGATGGTGCCTTGCACCAAAGGCAGGTTAACCTGGCACTGCAGCTCAAGGCCCCATCCTGGCCACCTCAGAGACTTTTTATCACCTAAAATGCCAGCATTGCAGCAGGGAAAATAACCCCAAGAGAGTTGCAAGACAGGGAAAACTCTCCGCTGGTTGGAATCATACATAGCGCAGAGGAAGATGGTTGTGGTTGTTGGAGGTCAATCATCTCAGCTCCAGGACATCACTGCAGGAGTTCCTCAGGGTAGTGTCCTAGGCCCAACCATCTTCAGCTGCTTCATCAATGACCTTCCTTCAATCATAAGGTCAGAAGTGGGGATGTTCGCTGATGATTGCACAATGTTCAGCACCATTTGCGACTCCTCAGATACTGAAGCCGTCTGTGTAGAAATGCAGTAAGACCTGGACAATATCCAGGCTTGGGCTGATATGTGGCAAGTAACATTCGCACCACACAAGTGCCAGGCAATGACCATTTCCAACAAGAGAGAATCTAACCATCTCCCCTTGACATTCAACAGCATTACCATTGCTGAATCCCCCACTATCAACATCCTAGGGGTTACCATTGACCAGAAACTGAACTGGAATACCCATATAAATACCGTGGCCAGAAGAGAAGGTCAGAGGCTAGGAATCCTGCAGTGAGTAACTCACCTCCTGACTCCCCAATGCCTGTCCACCATCTACAAGGCACAAGTCAGAGTGTGATGGAATACTCTCCACTTGCCTGGATGGGTTTAGCTCCAACAACACTCAAGAAGCTTGACACCATCCAGGACAAAGCAGCCTGCTTGATTGGCACCCCATCTACAAACATTCACTCCCTCCAGCACCGACGCACAGTGTGTACCATCTACAAGATGCACTGCAGCAATGCATCAAGGCTCCTTAGACAGCACCTTCCAAACCCACGACCTCTACAAACTAGAAGGACAAGGGTGGCAAATGCATGGAACACCACCACCTGCAAGTTCCCCTCCGAGTAACACACCATCCTGACTTGGAACTATATGGCCATTCCTTCACTGTTGCTGGGTCAAAATCCTGGAACTCTCTTCCTAACAGCACTGTGGGTGTACCTACCTCACATGGACTGCAGCGGTTCAAGAAGGCAGCTCACCACCACCTTCTGAAGGGCCATTAGGGATGGACAATAAATGCTGGCCTAGCCTGCGACGCCCACATCCCATGAATGAATAGCAAAGAAGTCTAATCAAGACACAGAAAAATATTATGATTTTGAACTATGGGTTTCTTTAGTTAAATAGACGTTATACCTAAATTATTTTAATGTTACCTCCTTAAGAGGTGGCCATGTGTGGAGATGTCTTTCTGTTCGTGACACTGGGGCAATCCAGTCTCCCCTTCATTGGCTCATTTATATTTGCAGTCTCTGTCCCATAGGTGTTGTAATATTATGGCCTCAAGCATAAATGTAGGGTTTAAAATCCATCCGTTTCCTGGCATTTTGCCTTGTTATACACCAGCTTGTTTCAATTACTGGGATTTAGTGGATGGGTTTGGTGAGGTTTTATGGGGATTGCTGAACATAAAGCTAAAGCATGGTCTTTGCAATGAAGCCTGGAAGAAAGCATCACCTCTTCCTGCATATTTTAAGAGGCATAAACTGCCTCCAGCATTTTTTATAATGCCACCTCCTTGGTTCCCTAAATTTTCTATTAACTCTTCTGAAATTAAGAATAGGTGGGCTGTTATAAGGCTCTTCTTGGTTCGCTTGACACACATCAATGAAGCTCAAGCTGATACTGCAAGTGAAGCAGTTTTGCCTCTGGTCATTTTTTACAAGTAAATCCTATTTGGGAGTATGAAGGTAATAGCTGGTAGCCTTTAGGCACAAGCACTCAGTAAGAAATACTTTCTTTTTCTATAATGCCAGTTTTGTTGGTGCAAAATTAAGAAAATGGAAGATACACTTGTTTTTTTAAATTTAGGATTAGCTTTAATCATTATCAGACTTCCGCCATTTCCTCCTTTTTAATCAATCCTAGAAGTTTACTAGAAGGCCATACAGAGCTGATTACTTTAAGTTACCTCTCACCCTTAATTATACCAGCAGGATGAAAGTATATAACCCCAGCCTCCTTCCTTTGTGACCTTCAGTTTCTGTATGGAACAGCTATTCTGCAAGTGCTCTTTTAATGAGTGTGTAGCCTGCTTTGTGGAATTCTTTGATCTTAAACCTTGTTTACATAAGGACCAGGCCTATCATTCTCGACTTAAATCTCTCTAGTCTAAACAATATATTAATGGGTAGTTTCCATCAGGTCTTTGATTTATTCTTACCCACTTTAACAGCAAACAAATTATTTTTGAATGAAAACTGTTTTTAATGCATCCTTTTTAATGCATTATACAGCATCATACAAAAGCAAAAAAAAAATGTAGGCATCCTGTGTTCTCTTGTTGTATTTCCAAATTTGCTAATGAACTGCCTTTTTAGTATGTGGTTTGCCCTATGTGTTACTAAGGGTGAATTTACACAACAACTGTAATATCAGAAGTGAAGAAGTTTCATAGTGTGAATATCTGGAACAGGAGGCTGAATTTTCGTCACAGAGGGTCAGAAACCCACCCCTGGTGGGAAACTGATTAAAGTTCAGATTTTCATGGGTGTGAGCCCTTAATTGGTATGGAGACAGATTTCCTGTCTACTTAGAGCCAGTGGGGGCGGGAATGGAGTGGGTTAGATGAAGTGTGGGACTCATTTAAACACCTCATGGCAACCATCACTGAGGCTGCTGGTTGTCCTGAGGGAAAGATCTGTGGTTTGTGCCAAAGTCTTCCACTTCACCAGAGGGAAGCAAGATGTCACAGGGGAGCTGGAGGCCTGGAATCCGGAGCAGAACAGACCCTCGTTTCTTTGATGCCGAACTGGACCTAATGCTGGAGGCTGTGAGGGAGAGGAGGAAGGTCCTCTTCCTGAAGAGTGGCAAGAGGAGGCCACATCATTGGGCAGCAGGGGCATCCTCTCTGCTCAACGTCATCTCCCTCTGCCTCAGATTCCTCCTCCTCTCTTGCTTCCTGCTCCTTCCCCAATGAGCTGCCTGGTTTCAAGGCCTCACTATCCTCAAGCTCCACACCTCTCTGGAGGGCCATGTTATGGAGGACTCAGCAGACAATCTGAGCCCCTTGCAGGAGAATATTGGAGGGTACCACAAGACCGGTCCAGGCACTAGAATGACATCTTCAGAAGTCCAATGGCCTGCTAATTGGTTGTCATGCTGAGCAGGTGACATTGGTTGGATCGTTATACTGGGGCTCCAGTAGACAGGTCAGCTGGCATCTCTTCAAGGGATATCCCTTTTCCCCTATGTCCTATCCATGCACATTGGGGACTGGAGCGGAGATCTAAGGCAGCCTGGACTGGTGGAGGATGAGGGAGTCATGGCAGCTGCCAGGAAAGCGAGCGCACACATGGAGGAAGCTCTTGTGGAAACCACAGACCAGTTGAACATTGAAGGAGTGGAAGGCCTTCCTGTTGATGAATTTGACTGGGCAGTCACTGGGTGCCTTGATGGCCATATGGATGCAATCTGGGGGAATACACCAATGGAAACGAAACCCAATGCCCTCTGTCCCTGCGAGGCTGTGTCTGCCATTAAATGAATGTGCTGTCCAGCTCTAGCAAAGAGGGCATCAGTGACCAGTGAGATGCGGTGGTGTGCAGCTGTTTTTGAATGCCACTAAGGTCCGCAACTGATCCTTCTAAGGAGCCAGAAGTGAAGAATTTCAAGGCCACAGTGACTTTGATGGCCACTAGCAGGACATGGCGACCAGTGCTATGAGGTGTGAGGTCTTCGGCAACAAGGGCACAGATGTCTGTGACCATCTGTCTGGAGATTCGCAGTCTCCTGTGGCATTGGTTCTCGGTAATCTCCAGACAGCTCCATCTTTGGCAGTCAGCCCTGTATTGAGCGTTTGTCTCCATTGCCTTCCTGTCGTTCTTTTCTCTCCCTGCCCTCCTGATGCCTGAGGTTCTGACCTTCCTGTGGAGGGTGTTTCCCCTCATCGCCAGTGAGCTCAAAATCAGACAGTCGTGCCCTCATTCCGGCTGGAGCGTTCCTTCCAGGCAAGAGGGGTCCTATTGTCCTTGGCAGCCTTTCCCCCTGCTCTTCTCCCTCTGTGATGGGGATGCTGACACGGGTCAAAGCCCAGGCGCTGAGTAACCTGTGCAGCACCAAGGGGACCCCATTACCAAATGCCAGTCCTCCCTTGCCCCACTAGTCCTCTTATGGGGCCGGGGTGATGCCCTGGGGTAGTCTTGACTGCCTCCCCATTGTGTACCCGCCTCCCCTCAGCTGTTCAGAAACTGACAATTTCTAAAACCTGTTTGCCCCTTTAAATATTGCATCCTCCTCCTTCAAAAAGCTCTAAATGAGCCTTTTAACCAGTTTAATTGGCCTCAATGGGAATGAGAGCAGGATTCCTGTCCTGCCCTTTCCCCACCCTGCTGATTATTACTGGCACCAAGATTGGCACCTTGAAATGGACACGGGACCTGGCACCGATATTTTCAGGGGCCCACCGCCTCTGTTCTCGACTTCGGGCACCCTGAAAATTTAGCCCGAGAAGTCTCACTCCACATCACTGTGAGTTCAGACATTCACAGCTAATTTACACTTCAAGTTTAGCATCGCTTGACTTGCAGTGTGGGAATGCACTGTTAAAAAATGTGCAACAAATTTACTCAGCAACTTATATAGTTCAATGATAGTCAATAGTTATCATGTAACATATCATAAGCTTTTCTATACATATTCATTAAAGTGAAAACAATTTGGGAAGTGATTGCGTGGCTAAAACTCTTCCCATTTCAGTGCCAGTCAGTATATTAGCTTCCTGTGTAGAACTTGCCTTAGAAACTTAGGGCGGCACAGTGGCGCAGTGGTTAGCACTGCAGCCTCACAGCTGCAGGGACCCGGGTTCGATTCTGGGTACTGTCTGTGTGGAGTTTGCAAGTTCTCCCTGTGTCTGCATGGGTTTTCTCCGGGTGCTCCGGTTTCCTCCCACAAGCCAAAGACTTGCAGGTTGGTAGGTAAATTGGCCATTATAAATTGTCACTAGTATAGGTAGGTGGTAGGGAAATATAGGGACAGGTGGGGATGTTTGGTAGGAATATAGGATTAGTATAAATGGGTGGTTGATGGTCGGCACAGACTCGGTGGGCCGAAGGGCCTGTTTCAGTGCTGTATCTCTAATCTAATCTAAAATAAAAACTAGTGTCTTGATAATAATACCGTATTGCCATGTAGCTGGAGATAATGAGGCGTTCCTACACAGGTCTCTCTTTATTCCATCAATCATGCTCATTTCCTATTTATTTGTTTTTTCCTCTTGAACCACTGTGCCATTATTCAAGCACATAGTGCAATTCTTTTAGCCTAATCTAACTTCATTGCGTAGTTTTCAGGCTAATTGAGATGAAAATCATTGAAGGGCTGCATTTTTGAAATAAAGGCAACAGTTTCGCAAATTATTCAAACAGTAATTTGCTTCCCATCAACTGGCTGTGTGAACTATTCACATTCACACTGTTAGGGATGATTATTGCTCCATAGAAATTCGTTTTCAAGTTTTTGCTTCATGGAAGCATAAACGCCATTAATTCTAGAAGGATATTGTCTTGAGTTAGATTAGGTTAGATTAGAGATACAGCACTGAAACAGGCCCTTCAGCCCACCGAGTCTGTGCCGACCATCAACCACCCATTTATACTAATCCTACACTAATCCCATATTCCTACCACATCCCCAGCTATCCCTATACTTCCCTACCACCTACCTATACTGGGGACAATTTATAATGGCCAATTTACCTATCAACCTGCAAGTCTTTGGCATGTGGGAGGAAACCGGAGCACCCGGAGGAAACCCACGCAGACACAGGGAGAACTTGCAAACTCCACACAGGCAGTACCCAGGATTGAACCCGGGTCGCTGGAGCTGTGAGGCTGCGGTGCTAACCACTGCACCACTGTGCCGCCCTTCTTTGGGGAGCACAATAAATTACTTGCTATTAGAACATTACAGCGCAGTACAGGCCCTTCGGCCCTCGATGTTGCACCGACCTGTGAAACCATCTGACCTACACTATTCCATTTTCATCCATATGTCTATCCAATGACCACTTAAATGCCCTTAAGGTTGGCGAGTCTACTACTGTTGCAGGCAGGGCGTTCCACGCCCCTACTAGTCTCTGAGTAAAGAAACTACCTCTAACATCTGTCCTATATCTATCACCCCTCAACTTAAAGCTATGTCTCCTTGTGTTTGCCATCACCATCCGAGGAAAAAGACTCTCACTATCCACCCTATCTAACCCTCTGATTATCTTATATGTCTCTATTAAGTCACCTCTCCTCCTCCTTCTCTCCAACGAAAACAACCTCAAGTCCCTCAGCCTTTCCTCGTAAGACCTTCCCCCCATACCAGGCAACATCCTAGTAAATCTCCTCTGCACCCTTTCGAAAGTTTCCACATCCTTCCTATAATGCGGTGACCAGAACTACACGCAATACTCCAGGTGCGGCCTCACCAGGGTTTTGTACAGCTGCAGCATGACCTCGTGGCTCCGAAACGCGATCCCCCTATTAATAAAAGCTAACAAACCATATGCCTTTTTAACAGCCCTATTAACCTGGGTAGCAACTTTCAGGGATTTATGTACCTGGACACCAAGACCCCTCTGCTCATCTACACTACCAAGAATCTTCCCATTAGCCCAGTACTCTGCATTCCTGTTACTCCTTCCAAAGTGAATCACCTCACACTTTTCCGCATTAAACTCCATTTGCCATCTCTCAGCCCAGCTCTGCAGCCTATCTATGTCCCTCTGTACCCTACAACATCCTTCGGCACTATCCACAACTCCACCGACCTTCGTGTCATCCACAAATTTACTAACCCACCCTTCTACACCCTCATCCAGGTCATTTATAAAAATGACAAACAACAGTGGCCCCAAAACTGACATTGTGCTTATTTATCAAACAATTCTAGGGTACATCAGTTCCTCTTCTATGCATCGGTGCAACTTTTTTTAGGTTTCATCCTCCAACATCTTTACTAAGTTCTTTCATTAGCAGAAACACTCTAGGCTGGATTTTATGCTTTCCTCCATGGTGAGTTTGAAGGCGGGGAATGCATTTAATCAGGCGGGATGGTAGCACATGGTGACCCCGCCACCTTATTGCCTCCATCCCAAATAAGTCTGTGACAGGAAGGCCCATGGACGGTCCTCCTGCCCCGCTGCTAATTGAGGCCCTTAAGTGAGCAATTAATGCCCAATTGAGGGCCGCAACCTGGTGCCGCCAGTGTTAGCCCAGCACTGAAATAAAAACAAGAAATGCTGGAAATACTCAGCAGGTCTGCCAGCATCTGTGGAGAGAGAAGCAGAGTTAATGTTTCAGGTCAGTGATCCTTCTTCAGAACTAGCCCAGCGCTGGGTGGGCCTGTCACCACACAGAGAACACAATAGGCAAAACTCTGTGGCTTGCTTACCAGCTCGCAGGTGGGGGGCAGCAGTCCCTGGTTCAAAGGCAGTGCCTGATTGAGGGATCCTGCATCTGAAAGGGGGAGCCCACTGAGAGCCACTCCCCTGCCCTTACTGCTGACCGTCCTACACACCTCTCCTCTGCAACCCCCACCCTGTGAAACCCCTCCATCTATTGCTCATCTGAGGCCTGGGTCCATCGACGATCGTGGGCTTCATGTGGGTGCTTTACTGGCAGCAGCCACCACCTCCACTGTGGCGCTGCTGATTAAAAGAGCCGCCAGTCTCTGATTGGCCAGCAGCTCTCAGCGGCGGGACTTCCGCCGCCGGGGTGCATAATCCCAGGGAAGGCTCGCTGCTGCCCATTTAAGTGCCTGATTGATACGTGATGTGGTGGGCCTTCCCATAAAGAGGGAACGCGGGGCTCATGCTGGCTCTTCAGCCGGTGGCTGATACCTTGCTTCATTTCTGCAATGGGCAAACCAGGAGAATTGTTCTATAAAAAAATTAAGCTGACCTTTAAACCACACAATGAATTAAAGTGCAATTTATGAAAGCATTGCCTGTTACAGATATGCTAAAGCTAAAATAAGGCTTCGAACAAGGAGCTTAAGCAATAATTCCAACTGCATTTATTTATTTTCATATGTAAAATTGTCCTGACTTTTATCCGTAAGGTGTTCATTTAATTTTTGCAAATTATTGGTTCTCTTTATTTTATTAGTACCAGAATGATGTCACTGTAATAAATTGCGATGATTTTAAATGCTATAATTAAAAGAGACCATCATTCTCAGCATCACACTTTAGAAATACAAGTGGTTCCATGACTGTGGAGAGGTGAGTTTAAAATGAATTATGACTGACTAAAAGGTAGATCGATATTTTAGTTTAATTATTCCTCTTTGAATGTTAGATTATCACTTTTTATACAACTTTATTATTTTAGATTTTTTGAATGTGTCTACAATCATGTTTGCATCACAGTTACTCTCTGGTTCAGAAGCCCCTGCCTTCATAAATTTCTTTCAGGGAGATATCCTTCTGTTTCTGATTTTCTTATGAATTAGAACCGCATTTATCCTGTAATTTGCCTGCAAATCATTGAGTTTAGAAGGTTTTGGCATTGTTGAGCACTGAGTTGTGTGATGGTGACAATAGGATTATTCTGGGAAGTCCTCACGTATCAGACTCCGATTCCTCCAGTATTCTTTGCACCTATATTTTATTTCTCTTTATTTAAAATTAAATTATGCTGTATGACCAATATTATAATCAAGTTTTCAATGTAATATGCTTGCAGAACAGAAATTATATTTTAGTATAATTCATATTATAGAATTATCATTTAAAGAGCAAATCTCAAAGAAGTTACAAAGATTGTGATTAACATTAGCATCTTTTGTCCATTTCAGTTAATATTTTGTTGCAGAATTTTATTTGACTAACAATTGCTGATCACATCATTGGAGGAGTTTTTTTTTCGAAACATTATACTGAGCCTAAAACTTTAAGGGAGTTGGACTAACAGGCACAGTTTATGCCAAATAGTGCCAGGGCTTATGACAGTAATTCCAGTATACTAATTCCACTGCCCATCTGTCTCAGGAACGTCTTCAAGTCTGTTCATGTTTAAACCAAAGCTCACAAAATGGATGGTATTAAATTAAAGGGCATTAAAATTAGTCATATTTTATTGTAACTGATTTTAAAAGGAATCTGGATATTGATTCTGTTAAATGAAATATATCAAAGCGCTTCATACAGTATATTATTTTTAAAATAAAATGACTGCTGTTATACAGGCGATTGCTTGTAAGCACTGAGTATGTGATGTCCATGGGACTGCAGTGAGGTTTAGTTGAGTTTAGTATTTGGTATGATGCAAAGACGGTGTTACGTCAATGGCTTTGTTGAATGATCATTTTCTTTAATCCACTGACTAGAGATCTGAATTTATTTTTTTTTTTAAACATTTAAAAAGGAAAAGTTTAGGATAGTCACCTAGTTTGCAACACTGTATCCTACACTGCAATGCCTGTGAGGAGGGAGACGAAATATCTGCATTTCCCAGCAAGAACCAAGACCCAGGAAGTTTAAAGGAACTACCTGTCCTCTCAGCAAGCAGAGAAATGCTGCTAACTGCTATGTTTGAATGAATGAGTGACTGTCATGTGACAAGCCCCTCTTCCTCTGTGGTTTTAAGCTGGTGTTTGTTCTGCAGCAGAGGAGAAGCAACTGGACTCTGACATGAGCAGACGTTAAGTGGGGTGGGGGGGTCCCTCTCTCTCTCTCTCTCTCTCCATTCCAGCTTGAAAGCTTTCAAATCCTGCTTGTTGACTGACCACCTTTGCACACTCTGGCTACAATCAGAAATCCCATTGGAGGAAATCATCGGCATTGCTATCTCCAAGAAACTCACCAAACCAGTCATCTACCTCTTCAAACTAAAAGCCTCAGACTGCTGAATTCAGCTAGAAGCCAGCTGAATCAGCAAATTCCACAGACTGTATACCTTTTTTATGGACTTGAACTCAACCAATCTATCTTTCCTCACTCTGTAATCTATTTGTGTGTATGTAAACCTCTAGTGTGTGTGAGAGAATGAAAGTAGGAGCATTGTTTATTATTTTATTAGTTCGGTTTAGGTACAATAAGGTTAACATCTTTCCTCGTTAACTTAAGAAAACCTGTCCAATTGGTTCTTGTTATGATCATAGCAAGTAAGTAATAAACACCAACTGAATTGGCCAATACATCCACTTTAAGAAAGAATTTAACCTGTTGTGGTCTAATAAGGAGAGGGAAAAGAGGGAAGCCCTCAAACTCTCCTCTCTTGACTGTAACAATTGATACAAAGACTGTAGCAGCTGAACATAAAGGCTTCTCTGTTTATTCTGTCTCAGTTTCACTTTTACTTTGCTGGCATGTGCATTGTACAGCAGCCTCTAGAGTACACATGCAATTGCAATTTCAAAACACTACAACTCTACAGAGTATGGTGGATTGAAATGTTCAACCCCATTATTGTGCTAATAGATGTGTTTCAAAAAGTAGTTGCGGGGAATTTTATGGAGTCTGCCGCTGCAGTTTTGGTGCCCTCTGGGGCGATATAATTAGGCAGGAGGTGCATTTCGGATTCCCGACGGCGGGATATTTTAGAAGAATTAAGTCACCGGTGGGTTTGCAGTGTTCCAGGGTTCCCCCAGCGCAGTGGTAGATTGTAGCTTTGCCTTCATTTACATGCCATGAATACTCATTACCCGACACATAGTTAGGATTTAGTCCTACCTGCCAGATTAACTGAATGGCAAGCGATATTCCTGTGCCATGTTGATTGTTTCAATGTGGCGTACAACAGTCAGATTTGTGCAGTTGAGTCTCAGGACTGTGCTCTTCTCTCTTTCACCCAGCCACTAAACTAACAGCAGCATTGGAATGGATGTTTGCCTCTAGGCTCAGCACCAGCAAGGGTGAATCATCTCAAGGGATGGTGGTGGCGTCATGGGCGGAGGCTACATGGAGGAGCAGGGGAGGGTATTCGAGGAGGACAGGCTGGGGTGTCAGGTGCATGGAGGAGCAGGGGAGGGAGGAGGGCAGAGTCCAGGGTGTGTAGTGGCTGATTTTAACGATGAGGCTGGCTGTATGCATTTGCAGTGGGTGGTGGGTTGATATGTTCCTGTCAGAAAACTGATGGTCATGAGAGGCCTAAAAGCATGGAGGATCGCTGTCGTCAACGGTGTCCTGTGTGTCCACATCAGGGTACTGGCTGTCAAAAGGTGCGGTCACAGTCACAGGGGGCAATTGTATACGGTAGGGGGGAAGGTTAAGACTTAGGGTTGGGTATTCAAGGTCATCATAGGGAGGGGTTTGGGAATCTGTAACTATATCAAGGTGGACTCTCGGAGGTTCAAGGGTGAGAATCGGCAGTTGGATGGTGATGGGAGTAGCGACGGGGGGAAGGATGGTATGTATAAATTGATGATGGTAATGGGGGGACATTCTATGGTAACGCGGGGAAGGGTGAAGGTTAGGTCGGGTGGGTCAAGGGTGATGGGTACAAGCTGGAAGGTGGCAGGAGGAGGTTGGTCGTTGGGCAAATATGCCTGTTTTCGCAGACGCAACATTTTCTGGAAGAAGAATGCAAACCACGTGTCCAATCAAGGAATGCAAGTCGATTGGGAGGAGACAAATGATGGCAGGTGGGATTTCCTGCTGTATGCAAATGTAAGGCACATAACAGCGATCGGCTCATGACTATTATGGTTCTGCTGGGTGGCAGAAGAAGGACGGTTTTACAACACTCTTCTTATCTCAACAATTGAAAAGGTGCAAAGACACGAGTCTCATACACACAATTTGTCCTCTAGCACACAAACAATTGCAGAGGGGAAGACTGAGGAGGGATCTTGGCGATCAACGGATGATGTCTCAACAGGAGCAGTAGACAGCACCAGTGGGTGAGGTTGCTCAGAATGAAGCCATCCAGGGAAGGCATTATTGAAGACAGGCGCTGACATGTCATCGCATCCTCAGGACAAGGACACATTACCTTCAGATGTCAGAGAGGCAATGCCAGAGAAGAATGATGATGTGACTTGCAATGGCGCCAGAAATGTGTACGATCCTTCAGCATTACCTGCAGCCGCTTGTTTTCATTGGGAACCCCATGCCACTTACTCTCAAGGCTGCTATGGCACTCAATTTCTTTGCTACCATAGATCACCAGGCGACATATGTGGCATCTCGCAGTCTGCCACCCAGTCTGCATCAAAGAGGTGACTAATGCCCTTTTACAACATGCCAATGTCGAAATGATTTCATCTACTTACCTGGAGACGAGGTCAGCCACGCAGCGAGGTCTGCGGCCTTCAGTGCCATCACTGGCTTCCTTAGAGTGCAAGGGGTACTCATGTGACCATTAGAGCTCCCTGGGACCAGCCTGCTGTCTTGGTCAATCACAAAGGCTTCCACTCTTTAAACATGCAACTGGTTTGTGACCACAGGAGAAGATTCATGCACATTTGCTCACATTTCCCAGGGAGCTGTCATGACTTCTACATTTTGAGGAACTCCCAGCTGCCAGCAATTTTTGAGGAACCAGCTGAAGTGGATGGTTGTATCCTGGGAGACAAGGGTTAATGACACCAGTATGTCATCCCAAAGCTCTGCTGAAGAGAGGTACAATGCTGCATTTACATCCACCAGAGCCATCATTGAACACATCATTGGCATGCTGAAAATGCAATTCTGTTGCCTTAACCAGTCTGGAGAGACTCTTCAGAGGGTCTCACGAATAATTGTTGTCTGCTGTGCCTTGCACAACCTTGCAATTAGACGCAGCAACATTCTGCAGGCAGAGGAACAGGAGGAACACCAGTCCTCCTCAGATAAGGATGACTATGAAGAGAGTGAAGAGGAGGACAACAATGACAATGATGCCATCATCGATATGACAGCCATGGAGAGACATGTAAGGGACATCAGGGAGAGCCTAATTTCTGCACGTTTCAGCCAACAATAAGCCACATCATCAAGGAACGTTGAGAGGAGAAACATAACAATTCCCCACAGAAACTCCCTTTTGCATGAGGTCTTATTCATCGCTGCAACCTTAACGAAGCGTGGCTACACTTTCATGTGATTGGCATTTGAAATCATCCATGGGCTACGATGAATGCGACTACACACCACTGCAAGCAGCATTAAGTTATGACCATAGAAAAAAAAAGTAAGGCATGGCAGTATTGGGAAAAATTAGTGACCATTAGTAGGAAAGCAGCCATCATTGAAGATTGAAGGCTAAAATTCCAATAAAATATGGACACTGGACATTTCAGATATGCTTTGCAAACATCATTGTGTTCCTGCCATAAGCCTCCAAAAAACCTCTTTATATCCATCTGTAACCAAGCAAAACATTACTGAGAATGGATCAAGTTTTGCAAGAAATAAAAATGATTTAATACATCTTTGCATTTGTAAACATTTCTACACCACCCGTGCCACCTTCATGCTCAAAACTGTTTCAATTTTCTTTTCCTGCCACTACATCTAGGTGCTACCTTGACATTAGCAGCTGAGGTGGAGGCAGTTTGCTCAGTGCGCTGCCCCGTTGTTGTGAATGCCAGGGGTGGGCATCCTCTGGAGGAACGGGGCCTTGATGGCTCCATCCTACTGGGAGTGTGTAGCCATGGTGCTTGAGTATCCCCCATGTGCTCACCTGCTGGAGGTAAGGAGGGTCAATGTCGGGGGGAGGACGAGACGCTGCTTTCCCTGGGGGTATCGTGAGAGGAAGGCCCTGGGGCAGCTGGCCTGCACTGCTCCTCCATCTGTGTGCACTACGGCATCTGCCTGTCTCCCTAAAGGGAAGAAGCACCTGGAGGGAGGTCCAGGTTTCTCATCCCCCTCTCACATACACTCTGCTGCATGGAGCCCACAGCAAAAGCGAAGGAGTGCAGGACAGATCACATATGGCTCGAGTGGTCAACCAGACTCGCCACGGAGCTTGTCAGTCTCTACTGAAGAAGCCATATGCTCAAATCCCTGGGACATGGAAGAAGTCATGGCACACGCAAAGCCACGCATGACCTCAGGCATCTCTGACATATTTTCCATGTGGCTTTGTTGCACATCCAGCAGACTTCCTGTGGCAAAAAACAGTGGATCATCATGAGCGTGGGGTTGAGCGGGGGTCTGATCCCCAACAGTCCTCTGATTGTCAGGGGACCCAGTTGAAACATGCTCCCTCAGCTGCTGGGACGTGTCTGTGTCGTGCACACCAGCTTGTGGCCCAGATTCTAATTTTAAACCTCTCGTGGACCATATGGATGTATCTGTGCTGGCTGATGTGGAAGAAGTGGCAGGTGATGGTGCAACCTCTGGGGCATTGGCTTCTTCTTCCTCCCCAGAGGAGGATTCTTGGGCCACACGGCATTCTGTTACTCAAGTGTGGGCACAAAATAAGGTATTTTAAGTGTGTGTTTCACATGAGTTCACACAATTTCGTTCAGTTTCCACATAAGGCTGCAAGAGCAGAGATGACACTTCATCCTTACGCCTTGTGGCTTCTGCCTCACCATCTCCACTCGCCCTGCCTCACTCTTCTCTCTCAAACTCCAACGCCTCCTCCTCAGCCGTGATCAGCAGGGGACCCCTCCTCCCATTGTAGCATGGACACGCTGGTTGTGGTTTTGCTTATCCTGCATCACAACCATTGCATACATGCATCAACATCATTCATTCTGCAGTGGCTTTCACACGACACCTCCAATCACATAAACAATGCCAATCTTCATCTTGTCACAACATCATTTAGTGAACTGCACCAAGGCTGCTCAGGCATTCCACTGCATTCCTTGTGTCCTGTCCGCCTTAAAGACACGGAGCTATGGAAGAAAACAATTGAGCTGCTTTGCCAGGACCCTTACTATCGCCGATCTGATTTGCTGGCAGAACTGCACCCATGTTCTACGAGTTACCCCACGGTTCAAGACCTCCTCCGCTACCTCCATCCAGGCCACCTTGGTGAGGAGGGAGGGTCTTCGCACTCCATCTGCAGGGAACAGGACCTCACACCTCTCCCTGATGGTCTGGAGGAGAACCTGCAGGGAGGCGTCACTCAACTGTGGGGCGGGACGCTGCCTGCTGACTGACATTTGATTCACTTTGGCTGGAGGGAAAATAAATGATATGAAGTTGGTACTGAGTTTCACAAAATAATGGAGGCAAACACATTTTGATTTAAGTGAAAGTTTCAATTTAAGTTATTCTGAAGATACTTACATGAAAGGAAGGCTGCTGTTCCTTGAGGCTGCAAGCACAGTATGTTTTATATCTGTGGCAATCATGGTGCTTGGGGCAGTGACGGCAGGTTTCACCAATGAAAGGCTGCACCCGCCACACAATCCCACGTGTTCCCGTGCCCGCATGGCTAATTTAAATACAAAATCACGTGGGAAATGGGATTTGCGGCGGGAGCAGAAGTTACAATTACTTCTGACCCTGCCATCGAGAACGCCACAGCACTCATAAGATTCCACCCATTGTACTCTTTTAGATAATTAAAATAGACAGACAGAATATATTTCAAAATTTTATGCGTAGTTTTTCTTTCTATCTTATCTGATTTCTTTTTAAGCCAATGGAAGTTTCCTCAAGTCATATGCCTTTGACATTTCATTGCTTTTTGTCATTTACTTATGTCTCTTTCACTCGTTATGCTATTTTCTACATTCTGTTTTTTTCCCCTGGCAAAGTCACACTTTCTTCAAAAAATTTGCTTTTGTAAACTGGAGGTCATGCAAACATCAATCAGGGAATGGATACAGTCAGTCCCTGAGGAAACAGCACTGCTGAATGCAGCCAGACTTAAAAGGAAATGGCTGGTGTAAATAAAAGCATACTCAGAGTGGGTGGCCTCAGAGGAACTAGCCGATGGTGTTGATTTTGATGGGGTTGGAAGAACAGGCCGGTGTACATAGTGTAGTGCCGTAGTGTGGCCTGGCCAATATTATCCCACAATCAACATCACTAAATTTAGATTGGTCATTTCCACATTGCTGTTTGTGTGACCTTGCTGTACACAAATTGGCGGCTGTGTTTCCTGCATTGCAACAGAGACTAAACTTCAAAAAGTACTTCATTGGTTGTAAAGTGCTTTGGGATGTCCAGGTGCTATATAAATGCAAGTCTTT
This sequence comes from Heterodontus francisci, assembly GCF_036365525.1. Taxonomy (NCBI): domain Eukaryota; kingdom Metazoa; phylum Chordata; class Chondrichthyes; order Heterodontiformes; family Heterodontidae; genus Heterodontus; species Heterodontus francisci. Next base: position 50,026,754 of record NC_090379.1, on the reverse strand, counting down.
CTTTCTTCTTAAGATACTGGTGCATTAGAAACTACCTGAACAGCAGTGGAAACAAAAGATGCTGACACAGCCCCAGAATGGTAACTGACTGGTGGGAGATATATATCGGCCGAGAAGAATCGGGGCAGATTTAGAACCATGGAAGTTTGTAGCACAGATGGAGGCCATTGGGTCCTTCATGTCTATACTGACTCTTTCCGAGAGCAATCCAAAACCAGCCGCACTGTCCCATGCTCTCCCCATAACCCTGCACCTTCTTCTACTTCAAATATGTATCCAATCTTTCTCTTAAACTATGCAATGACCTCTACCTCAACCAGTTCCTGTGGCAACGCATTCTATGCTCCTTTGCGTTAAAAAACTGTCCTAACCTCTCTCCACACTGTCAGTGATCATTTTAAATCATTGCTTCTCATCACTGGCTCCCCAGGCAGAGAAAATAGGTTTCCCTATTCACTATCAAAACCCTTCATAACTTAAATTTTTTAACCTTTTGTACTCCAGTAAAAATAGCTCCTCATCTTAAGTCTCTCCTCATAACTAGTTTCCCCATCCCTGGAACATTCTGGTAAATCTATGCTGTCGGCTTTCTACAGCTTTAGTGTTTTCTTCGATAATGAGCCCCCCGAACAAAAACGCTTTGCATTTGTCTGAAGACTTTAACACAGAAAAACATCCAATAGTGCTGTAAGGTGTCATCTTGAAACTGGACTCCAAGACTAAGAAGATGTTAGAAAAGGTGGCCATACAATTAGCCAAAGAGATGCATTTTAAGAAAGTTGATAGGCAGAGGGGTTTAAGGAGCGAATTGCAGAGCATGAAGCCTAGACAGCTAAAAGCACTGGTACCAATGGTGGGGTGAACGCAGGTGTAGGATGGGTGGTGTACAAGTCTCCAGAGTCGGAAGAATGGAGAGTTCAAGGGAACAGGTTATAGGACTGGAGAAATCGATAGGGAGATAGGGAGGGCTGAGGCCATGAAAGGATTTAAACGTGATAAATTTAAATTTATGGCATTGGGAGAAAAAGGAGCTTGTGCAGGTTAGCAAGGAGAGGGATGATGGGAAAGTGGGACTTTGGGCTGAATTTAGTTGAGTCGGCAGAGGTCCCTTTAAGGACAGGGATCCTGCCTCCCAAAGCAGCCAGCCAATCAGAGGGCCGGCATCTCAGTAGTATTGGCAGTGCCTATACTTGTTTTACCTTGTTTTATTGCAGGGCGACTGGATGGCGATGGCCCATGCTCCCACCACCACCTCCCCCCCACACCCTGCCTTCCGTCGCTATTCTACAGCAACACCACCACCCACCCCCCCCACCCCACCCCCGTATCTCAACCCATCTCCCGAGTACCCATTAAATTCTGCAACTTGTGTGAGATGGAATATTGACAATTTTGTGTGAGCTAAAGTGTGCTGAGAGTGGAAGAAAAAGGAGCCCCAAAATGTAATTTTTGAAATTACCTGACCAGACCTCCACTAGCTGTCAGCCAGATTTTGCTGAGCATGCACTCCACTCAGAGAATTATAGAATCATAGAATGGTTACAGCACAGAAGGAGGCCATTTGGACCATCATGTCTGTGCCAGCTCTCTGCAAGAGCAACTCAGCTAGTCCCACTCCCCTGCCTTTTCACCATAGCCCTCTTCATATAATTATCCAATTCTCTTTTGAAAGCCATGCTTGAATCTGCCTCCACCACACTCTCAGGCAGTGCATTCCAGATCCTAACAACTCGCTGCGTCAAAACGTTTTTGCTCATGTTGCCGTTGCTTCTCTTGCCAATCATCTTAAATCGGTGTCCTCTGATTCTGGATCTTTCCACCAATGGGAACAGCTTCTCCCTATCTACTCTGTCCTGACCCCTTATGATTTTGAACACCTCTATCAAATCTCCTCTTAGTCTTCTCTTCTCCAAGGAGAACAGCCCCAGCTTCTCCAACCTATCCATGTAACTGAAGTTCCTCATCCCTGGATCCATACTCATTAATCTTTTCTGAGCCATCTCTAATGCCGTAACATCCTTTCTAAAGTATGGTTCCCAGAACTGGACACAATACTCCAGCTAAGGTCAAACCAGGTTTATCATAAGTTCCTTTTTCTTAGACTATATGCCCCTATTTATAAAGCCCAGAATCTCATATGCTTTATTAACCACTTTCTCAACTTGCCCTGCAACCTTCAATGATTTGTGCACATATATCCCCAAGTCCCTCTGCTCCTGCACACCTTTAGAATTGCACCATTTAATTTATATTGCCTTTCCTCATTCTTCCGACAAAATAAATCACTTCACACTTTTTTGCATTAAATTTCACCTGCCTCTTGCTAATCCATTCCACCAGCCTTTCTATGTCCTCTTGAAGTTTATCACTGTCCTCCTCACAGTTCACAATACTTCCAAGTGTTGCATCATCTGCAGATTTTGAAGTTGTGCCCTATACACCCAAGTCTAGGTCATTTATATATATCAAGAAAGGCAGTGGTCCTCGTACTGACCCCTGGAGAACCTCACTATATTCCTTCCACCAGTCCAAAAGATAACTGTGCATAACTTCTGTTTCCTGTCACTAAGCTAACTTTGTATCCATGCTGCCACTGTCTCTTTTACTCCATGGGCTCTAACTTTGCTGACAAGCCTGATATATGGCACTTTATCAAATGCCTTTTTTTATTCTTTCATAGGATGCAGGTGTTGCTGTCAGCTCAGCATTTGTTGTCTGTCCCTAATTGCCCTTGAACTGAGTAGCTTGCTAGGCCATTTCAGAGAGCAGTTAAGAGACAGCCACATTGCTGTGGGTCTGGAGTCACATGTAGGCCAGACCAGGTAAGGACAGCAGATTTCAATCCCTAAAGGATCCAGATGGATTTTTATGGCATTACTGAGACTGGCTTTTAACTCCAGATGTTTTAATTAATTGGATTTATTAATTGAATTTAAATTTCACCAGCTGCCATGGTGGGATTTGAACCCATGCCCCCCAAGGCATTAGCCTGGGTATAAGTCCAGTGACATTACCACTACACCACCATCTCCCCTCTTTTGGAATTCCATGTACACCACATCAATCGCATTATCCTATCAACCCTTTGGTTAGCTCATAAAAAATTCAAGCAATTTGTTAAACACCATTTATCCTTAATAAATCTGTGATGGCTTTCCTTAATGGATCCACATTCGTCCAATTGACTATTAATTCTGTCCCGGATTATTGTTACCCTCAGAAGGCAATCAAAATTCCAATGGGGTTCCAATGGCATTTTTCATAAAGCTTCCACCTAAACCAGATGGAAGCCTCAAGCACGCAAGAAAATATTGGTGTTAAAATGGCCACCGGGAAGGAAATGAGTAATGAATGTTCCTCTGGATTTTAGCTCCCATTCCTCCCAGTTCGTGCTGGATGAAGGAAAAAACGCATCCCATTAAGCTCCCAGTCCTGTCCAAAGTGTGTATCCATAATAGCTACAAGAGGATATTATTCCATAGTTGTTAATGCTGCTAACTCTCTGATTTTATCTTGAATGCTTTCTGCCATGAAGTCATGGTAGCAAGTTAATTCCCCACCCGCCCATGGCAGAATGAGACCGGGTTGATTTTGAAGACTGGGCCTCATTTAAATCCCATCTGCTGACTTCCCACCCACTCCAATCAGGAAGTCGACAGAAAAACTGCATGTCCCAGAGCCACCCACAAACAGTAGTGCAGCAGCTGGATGAGCTACTGGGGTGTCCCGCAAGGGTAACATGACCAAGGGTGAGGGGCTGAGGGGGGCGGGTAGCGGTAGGGGGGTGGTAAGATCACAGCAGTGGAGATCTGAGCTCTTTCCTGTTCCTGCTCCATCTGGCCCCACAAGGAAAGTTTTTGCCCTTTTCTTGCCAAGATTCTCTTTGCCACTGCTTTGGCCTGGCAGATGCTCAATGCCACTTCCCGCTCAGGCCACCTAGTTAAAATTCCAGTCAGGTCCCAATGACATCATAAAATGAGGTTGAACCCTGCTCAACCTCAAAGGTGAAATCTCACTGATGCTAAACTACATGCTTCTGGTATTTCACACTCCACTGGCTTTTCATCATTCGAGACTGACCCTTTGCTACTCAGTTTAAAATTATATTGTCTTAATTTTCACAATCATCCAACTGCCACTGAAAAAAAACTCAATCAGAGAACAGTTTGCGCACCTCTTTGCTAATCATCTAATTACCTATTACCAGCTCAAACTAGCCTATCATCAAGGCACCAGCAAACAAGTTTAAACAGCTTCTTGTACTGAACAAGTGAAATGAACTAAATTAAGCTCAAAATACAGTAATATAAGTGAATGAAAACATCAATACTTATGTCTCAATCACTCCTGCTGAGCCCAAATTCTATTTTCTTCTGACCTTTCATAATCCATTAGCTTTCCGCAGCTCAGAATTGACGGGGTACAGATGTAAATTGTCTGGGACAATTGACAAAAAGAGGGGAACTTTAATAGTGAAGAGTATGTGGGTTGGAGTTCAGGAGGGTTCTTAAAATCAGGGAAAATGTCACCCTCTCCAGTACCCGGCTCCACCACACCAACATCTGTGTTTACGTAGGGTGCGTTTCGATGCGTGTGCGTGACACCCTTCAGGGAGATGAGTTATCGCTTATAATACTTAAATGAACCATTTTTGATGGGATTTTGACCAGCATTTAAATGTAACATCTTCACACATGGTTTCCTGGGCTTCCTGAGACTCACCATTTTGAAAGGAAGGTGAGAAGATTGTACAGCAATTCATGGGGCTAATTAAAAGTTATAAATACAGACTCCAGTAAATGCTCAGTGCTTACATCTGCCTTCTTACCTCCCACTGGGAAAGGGTATGTAGAAAGTATTTGTGGTGAGAAGCTAATTTGCAGGTTTTGAAGGTATTAAGAGTCGCAAGATCAGGATGAGTGGTGCCATAACTGCCTCAGATTGGCCCTCAGACAAGGGTCAAGATGACAATCAGCAAGAGCAGCGACAGCTTGCTATGGAGAGACCTGCAGGTGATCAGCAGAGATCAGAGCAGCAGAGGGGAAGAACTCACATGTATAGGTAGAAGCTCTGCTTCATTGGACAGCAGAGCTTACAGAGGCTGAGGTAGTTCCCTCGAATAATGGCAAACATCTACAGCCTACTAGAAGAAGACCTGCTCGCTGCTGGACCTGGTGGCTTTGTGGCTTTGAAAGTGACCATTGCCCTCGACGTTTTGCCTCCAGAACCTTTGAGGGTGCGACGGGAGACATATCCAGGATTTGCCAGTCGGTTGCACAAAATAATGCATGAGACAGGATACTGATGGGATGTTTGTCAGGGCTGGCAACAATGTGATGACACTAGTCAAGATGAGCGAGCACTTGGGCTTGCGTCTCTGGCTGGCTTCCCACAGGTGCAGGGTGAAAATCTGCACACCATCAGATCGATCGGGAGTATTTGTAAACTGTAAGGGATTCCATTCCATCAATGTTCAGCTGGTGTTTAAAGGTTTATGTAGATGTGCACCAGATTCCCAGGGAGCTGTCATTAAGCTGTGGCAGTCCAATCTCTCTAACCTCTTTGGAACTGCAAGAAACTTAAAGAGTGGTTGGTAGGAGACAAAGGATACCCCATTCAAACTTGGCTGAAGACACCTGTGTGGAACCTCACCAGTGATAGCCAACAGTGATACACCAATAGCCATATGACCACCAGATGTATCATTGAGCAGGCTATCGGCATGTTCATGATGTGCTTCGGGTGCCTGGACAGATCTAGAAGCACCTTTTGTTACTCACCAATGATGGCTTTCAGAATGATTGAGGTACGCTGCGCTCTGCACAACATTGTGCAGCAAGAGCAACAATGCACACAGCACACATGTCTATAGATGAGTTCAATGTGAAGGAGGAGGAAGATGAAGATGGTGTCCCAATCGCAGCACCAGCCGTACACATTGCTGCCCAGGATGACAAGGATTCCCTTATAGCTATAAGGTTCAATGAGGCACGACCACTGGACCGATACAACTATCACATCCAATGGACACTCTTGCGCTCCCTCCCTCCATCCCATTGAAACAAAGGAGTACTTAAAACAACAACATGCCCATTGCACAAAGCCCCTATTGGTCACTGTCAATTCATGTCTTCCCATTCACCCACAAGCAACTGAAAAGGCAAGCTGCCATCCAGCAACCATGAATGGACGACAAAACGTGGTAAGCATGAGTCCTGTGACAGTACCACCCTCAGAAGGAATGAGGTCCTCTGAGGATTCATTGTTTGGGCGGTTCATCGACTGCTGCTGTACATGTGGAGGCCCAGGAGAAAAGTTATGTTCTGGTACTGGCAAGGTAGGGAAGTTGCAACTCAGCATTGTGAAGGTGATCATATTTCACTTGCTGACAAAATCAAGTGCTGTAAGACACTGATCTTTAAATTTGTCACCAGGTAGCTGCGAGATCCCAGTCTCTCCATCTCTGATGGCCAGGGACGCTGAAACGGGACTAATCTCCATCGCTTCCTCCTCTGCATCTTGGCACAGTCCTTGACCATCCTGAATCCATCACAACACTCCTCCTTCAGTTTTCTGCAGCTCCTAACAGTTCCAAATTCCATCCCTGGATTGGTAGTTTAAATGCTGCAGTTAAGATCATGCCATGAGGGTCCACATCACGGCCGTGGTCGTGCACCAGAGGTGCCAACCTGGAAGTAATATTATAATGAAATGGCCTTGTTGAAATTACACAAACCAACCCACTGAGAATTCTTAGGTTTCCGAACCCAATATTGCACCCCCCACCGCCTCCCCCCCCCACCGCCTCCCCCCCCCCACCACCCCCCCCCCCACACCGTCCCCCACCCCCTGCCCCCCGAACATGCCTTGGTGTCATTATCAGGGCCAAAGAGTCCAGCACAAATGACTTGCAGGCAACAGTTAATGGAAAACAATCTTACTGTCTCTCTAAGTCTACAATCTACTTAGTATTCTTGTCCTAATATAATAATTTTAATCTTGTGGCTCAGCAATATGACAATTAAGAATGAATATTAGAGGTTATTATAATATGCTGAACAGTAATAATTCATTTCTGAATCACTTCCGAACAATGAAAATTAACCACAAAAAACACTATAATCATTTGTCAGAGCTTTGTCAGAACTCTTGCATTAGTATATTAAATGTATTACTGCGGAGCCACACTCCACCATTATCTCCACAGTAATGAGCCAAATGATTACAGAGTGGAATCCAGAAAAATTAATGCAATGGATAAACAGCCAAATATCGACAACAACTAATTAGTTATAAACTGGCCATGCATTGCCTGTGTAATGGATGTATTATTCGCTGGCTTAAAAACATGTTGTATGTTATGCCAGAAACAGTTATAAATGAGTGTTTGTTATTTAGTGTTGGGTTAATAAACAAAAAATATTGTCCAAATGTAACATGTTATTGCTTTTGATAATCCTAAAAGGCATATTTGTTCTATTTTTCCTCCCCTCCTCTCCTGGGAATGCTGTCCCAGAGATGAACAGATGCTGACTTGCCTTTGGTACCTCACTTAAGTCAGCATGCTTCAGGAAATTAAAGCTAGTTAACTGTATGCGGCATTACAGTCAGCCCCAAAACTGGTCTCACGCAACATCACACATGGGGACTTTCCAGCTGCGATCGCTGGATGCCAATTATGAATGCCAGCTAATTCTTCCCCTCACTAACCCTGGAATGTTGAAGCCAATTGTAGTATCCCCATCACTGAGATCAACAACATGAGCAAAGACCAGAATTGAACTTCAAACAAAAGCTCATGTGTTGTATCTTCTTTATCAGCTCAGTACCATAATCAGCTGTGCATGTATTGAATTACTAGTAAATTGTCCGTGACATTGCCTGTGCCGAGCTGATGAATCTAAGTTTTTGTTACATACAAGACAATGACGGTGTTGGGAATGACTGCAGAAACTCACATCTAATGGCTAAAATCTGCTACTACATCATGACATTTGACATAACAAAATGGCGTTGGAAATGTTGACATAGCAATTTTCAAAATGGTAAATGTTGCCAGAAAAGTACGATTAAAATTTGTGACAGCCAGAAGGAAGTGTGTTCCCTACACAAAATTATTAATATATAGGTAGTACGTTTAACAGCAAGAAATTGTAGACAGTCTGTCAGATTTCTGGTTCCTTTGGCCATTTTCTCATGGATAGGATCTTAAATGCGAGTTAATTTAAAACTTGCCTTAGGTTAATACTTGCTTCAAAGAGACTCATTTCTCAGGACAGCCCCATACTGCTTTCTGAATCCAAAGTCAGACTCAAGAGGCAGGGAGGGTGGGAGTACAATTTTAACCTTACCCATCCATCAGAAACTAGGTGGGTGGGCAGTTAAAATGCACCAGGTGACCTATCCACTGATACACTGCCTACTTCATGCTGATTCTGATTTTAACCTCTTTTTATGAGTAGGCTGCAAAGGCACCCACTTGGAGCCAGCAGGGTTCATCTATAAATATACAGATTGGGATCCAATGAGAGATTAGTGGTCCCCAGCTGCAATTTTAACTCGGCCCTGAAATTGTTTAGTAAAGGATGGGAATGTGAAAGAGGACCTGAGAGGTGGGTTTCTAACTATTTTTTGTTGAACCAGGAGGAGCAGGAGTGCTCCTTTAGATGCCACAAAGAAAGTTTAGGCCTGCCCTGCCCTGAACACCTCCTTTCCGTCTGACGAGACCCTCCAGGAAACCACCGTCCCCACGCCTCAGTGTATTGCGGGGGTGTCCGAAGGTGATCACTTTGAAAGAGGAAGGATGTCAAAGGTAAAGGAGGCACACTGTTTTTTTGGGGGGACCCATAGGTGGCCTTCAAAAATATTTTAATACTTACCTTCTTGGTCCTCTTCTCGGGCCTCCTTCCTTCTGCCAGTTTCCTCTGGCAAGCCAGGTACTGGCAGTGGATCACACTGTTAAAATCACATTAGGGTCCTATTGATGTCATAGGATTCTGACCATTGCATACTTATAAGGGCCTACCTGCCTGCAGTGAGGTCCTCACACACCGCCTGAAATGCACTGTATGTTCTGTAGTGCCAACCCAGAGGAGAGGACACTGCCTCTATTTTAAAACCTGCATGCCCCATTCTCATCAGGCGCAGGGTGTTAAAATCAGTCCTTTTGTGTTCAATCAAGATTATGTAAAAACACTGAATTAAAAATGCAACACCATTAATAACCGGGATATGATGTGTGAATCCATAAATATGTGTACATGTATAAATATGGATTGAACATCTTTAAAACTTAGATTCCAATCAAATATATTTAATAGCTTCCTCTCTTTAGATATTTGAGTCCTTTAGAAAATCCTTCTTTCACTATTCTAGGTGCTCTGAGCATACCTGATTAAAAGGACGAAAAATAAGGAATCTGATTTCAAAGCCTGGTTGGGACCTGTGGCTTTATTCACTGTTGCTAGTTTCTGTGCATTTTACTGAACTCAATTTAATTTTTGCACCTCTTGAGATGAATAACAAGTGCTGCAGAATGATATGTTTTCACTTTGCATCCCGTAACAGCACCATGTATGGCCTGGAAATGTGACAATGGCAGGATAACAGCAATGCAAGATCAGCAATCAATGCATGACAGCCAGCTTGCCAACTTCAGTAAGGAACAGATTATTTGAAATAACTTACCACGTGGGGCAGTCGAGGCCAAAATAATAAGGATGTTCAACATGCATGTGGATGATATAGTGAGTGCTGCACACAATGGTGAATTACAATGGCCCTTTCTTGTCCTTGAGTTTGCACGTCACCTTTTTATACCTACCAAACTAACATAGACCCTAATCTCAGATGGTCAGCAATTTTACTTTGCTCCAGTTACTCACTATGAGTAAAAATATAGTAAAACTAGAACATTCTGAAGCATGCAGTTTTAAAAGGCTGTATTCAACTGTCAGTGCATTATTGGATAAACATCTCAATAATTTCTTATGTAAAATTATAACTATGAAACAGAAATACTAATACCAGTGGACATATCGTTTATTCACAGATAAAAGCTAATGCAACTACCATAATATACATTTATACAAAGATTCTGAAAAAACCTTTACAAATAAAATGGTCAGAAAATACCATTCACAATGAATTGTGATACTGTATTTATTATTTCTTCATGTAAAATTGTTTTTGTTTGGCAATAATTCATCACAATAGTGGCTGCTGTCCAGTACTAAAAAGAAAAAAAAACTTTACACAAACTTTTATGCAGTGTGTTCAAATAGCTCTTCTATCAAACTTGTTTTTTTGAAGAAATCCTGAGATGCAATATTTTTAAATGACATAATCAAACATTTCATAAATCAATACTGTTATTATTTTGTAAACCTGTTTTTGGTTTTTAAAAAAGAGTATATAAATTTGATCATTGATAACTAACAATATTGGATACACTGTGCAGAGTCACTCTGTGGCTACACTGGGTTGCTGCTGATAGCACCAGTTCACTTTATTTGGCACAGTGACCTCTTTACTGATTTATTTATGACTGGTTTAAAAAACTAGGAATTTCATTCTGCCCTTCCACATCAATAGCAATGTTTACAAAGAAATGGCCCAAGAACAGACACGATTTCATATAAAAAAGTCTCCCAAAAGATTGTTACATTTTATATACCATGCCTCAATTAATGGACCTTTAAAAAAGCACTGATAAAACAGAATACCATAGAATATTAATGTACATGGGAACATTCTGAAATTGAAAACATATAAACGGCTCTCTAAACAAGAAGGCAAAGTCAGGGATGTGAACATAATTTACTTATTGCTTTGCTACAATGAATTTTTTACATATGTCATATAAATACAATGTACAATATAAAATAAGCATTTTGTTTCAGTGTTTACTTAGGTATGCTGGTTTCTTTACTAGCACCAATGCAAATAAATCAAGTGAATCAAAAAGGCACTTTAAGGTTTTTCAGTTCTTTGTTCTTCTTGGTTTCTGTTGCCTTCTTTTTTCCTTCAGGGAAAGGAAATTGTTCGCATGAACAGTTTAAGCTTTCATTCTGCTTAAGCTCTGAGGCACTGTATTGATTTACACAGCTCACCACCAAGATTCATTGTCACCACATCAGCTCTCCCTCAACATTCTGTGCCGCCTTCCTCTGTCTCCACATCGCCAACCTCCCCTCAAACAGAATTCCTTAAAATCTTTTTACTTCACACATTTCCTGCTTTCAAGGTCGAATGGCCTGGATTTTATGCTCTCCCACCAGTGGCTGTCTTTAAACTTGCACTTCCCTCAGTCCATCATTCACTTCAGTGATCACGCCAATATCAAAACAGGTCACCATCATTATCCTTGCCTTGCATAGGTTGACACGCTGCTCAAGCTCCTCAGTCACCTCTTCCAGTGCCTCCAGGTACTCCAGGGACTCTTTATCCAGGTCTAGGTCAACCTCGACTGTTAGGAGAGATAGTGTAAGCAGATCAGACAAACAACAGATGACACGCGCACAAAGATTTGTAATTAAAAGGCATTATTTTTATATTCTGAACAAATATATGAAACATCTGTAGGTGATCAGTCTTTTTCACTTTACCACTTTTTTAATGAATTTCGTGCCCTCTCTTTGGCTACATACTAATCCCAAGCAGGAGTTGGTACAACTCAACCTCTGCCAAGACTCTTCTGTAATCAGCCACTAAATGGTGCATGACAGCAGGCACAAGTAGCTAGGATTTCTATTGTCCCTTCCTCCCCCCTTAGCATCTACTCAATGACACAGCTGAGATTGGCAATTTACTCCTCATGAAACCATAACACAGGATGAAGTAAGGTTTCCCTTTTGGCATTCATGTGGGAGAGGCGGGATAGAAAAAGGTTCAATTCTTTTTTATTACGCTGTTTGCAACATGCCAATTTGCAAATAGTTTTTCTTGTAAACCATCCAAGCATGCCATTTAGCTTGTTCTGTTCAGAAATTCAGGTGAATGGCACTGCAATACAGTCAACAGTTATACTGGGAAGAATTTCCACTGTCTCAATCCCCCAGTGTAACTTTGGCAAAAGACTGGTATAAATGCTTATGGCAAGGCCTAAAGGAGCATTTTTAACCATTTACGTTTGCTTCTTTGGGAACTCCACCAATCTCCTGCCAAAATTATAGCAGGTGTTTAGGAAATCCCACATAGAAATTCCTGACAATCCTTCCTTAAAATACAAAATCACAGGATTTTTTTCAAATAAAACGAATTGGAAGAGTAAATTTTTTATAGAAATAGTTGTTGAAGGAAGTAGATATGTAATTTCTAAACAGCAAACAAAACGTAGTTCAATTATTTCTTTTATTTAGTTTTATTCTTTATCCATGCAGTATATCTGGCCAAATCATCAGAAAACCCATGACATGCTAGATACAGGCTCTTATCCATGATTTAATGTAAATATGACAGTAGGCCATAACTTTGTGTTACTCATCTTCTGCACACTGCGCAACAGTTACTTAAAAAAAACTTAACATGTCTTATTCATTGATTACTCATTAACGGGGCCGTAATTTTAAATTGGGCGGGACCGGCCAAATGGTCGGGGGTGAGCCCACCTCCGCCAGACCTGGGGAGCCACACCAGGATTTTACACTCCCCAGGCCCTTAATTGGCCTTGGGCGGGACTTCTGCCCCTCTGATACAGGATGTCTGGCCTAATGGAGCTGCCAGCCAATCAGCGGGCTGGCAGCACTCAGTCCCAGCAGCACCACTGGGAGTGGTGGCCACTGCTGGGACTGCACTCAGCCACAGCAGGATCATGGACGCTAGCCCGGAAAAAAAGGTAAGTCTCTAGGGCCTTGCCGGTGACAATCGGCCAGGCCGCAGCGAGGCAACGGGGAGTCGGTTGGGGGTGGGGAAGTGTTGTGCAGTGGGGGTGGTTGGGCCATGGGGGGGTCCCTCCTTGTGGCAAGGGTGCCTGATCAGGAGGGTCCACCCACAACCCCCCCCCCCCAGTCCACCTCCTGGAGGGCCTAAGCAGCCTGCCTGCCGCTGGTAAAATACCTTCCACGGTGGGAGGGGCCTGTAAGTGGCAGTTAATTGGCCACTTAAGGGCCTTGATTGGCCTGGGATGGGTGGGCCATTTCTCACTGCTGCGGCCACTCGTAAAATTGCAACGGGGGCAGGAAGGAGTCAGGAATGGCCCCCTCCCCACTGTCTCCCACTCTATTTTACAGCCCCCCACCGCTCCCCACCCCTGCCACCAGCCTGCTCCTGCGGGTGGGCGTAAAACATTGGCCAGGGAGTAGAATGTATTTTGTATTAAATTAGCAACACTGATTTTCATCATTATGTAACAAGATTGGTATTTACGGATTACAGCTGCAGGATCTTACTATTAGTCAAAATATCATTCACTGAATGACAATTCTTTAATATTTTGTTAAAGATCCTTTTCCTTTCCACACAGGTCACGGTGGAATTTTACGCCCCCACAAAAGAGCGGGCTGGTGGCAGTTGGGGCTGGGGGGGGGTGGGGGCCGTAAAATCGTGTGGGAGGTGGTGCGGAGGGGGGCATTCCTGACGCCTTCCTGCCCCCACTCCAATTATACAAGGGGTGGCAGCAGCGAGAAATGGCCCATCCACCCCAGGCCAATCAAGGCTCTTAAGTGGCCAATTAATGGCCACTTAAGGGCCTCCACCCACCGTTAGAGATTTTACGGTTGGCTGGTGGGCGGCTGTGGCCTCAGAAAAGCCGCCTGATAAAACTAGGCGGCCTTCTGGCGGCCTGGGAGGAGCCCTCCTGATCGGACACCCTGTGCCCCATGGAGGACCGTCCCCGAAGCCCCAACAGTCCCCAAAACCCGACATGCCCCCTGCCCACCTAACCGACACCCCTTGCCAGCCAATTGCACCTGGCGAGGCCCCAAAAACTTAACAATTTTCCAGTTCTCTCCGTCATCTTCATCCTTGAGCTGGGTTGCAGTCCCAGCAGTGGCTACCGCTCCCAGTGACGCTACTGGGCCTATGAACTGCTGGCCTGCTAATTGGTCAGCAGCTCCATTAAGCGGGACTTCCTGCCTCAATTAGGTGGAAGTCCCGCCGACGACTCATTAAGGCAGATAGAATATAATGTGGAATAATATGAGGTTATCCATTTTGGTAGAAGGAATAGATGTGCAGAGTATTTCTTACATGGTAAGAGATTAGAAAGAGTAGATGTACAAAGGGATAAAAGCAAAATACTGCGGATGCTGGAAATCTGAAACAAAAACAAGAAATGCTGGAATCACTCAGCAGGTCTGGCAGCATCTGTGGAAAGAGAAGATGTACAAAGGGACCTGGGTGTCCTCATCAATAAGTCATTAAAAGCTAACATGCAGGTGCGGCAAACAATTAGAAAGGCTAATGGCATGTTAGCCTTTATCATAAGAGGATTTGAGTACAGGAGTAGTGAAGTCATGCTTCAATTGTGTAGAACCTTGGTTCGGCTGCACCTGGAGTACTGTGTGCAGTTTTGGTCCCCTTACCTTAGGAAGGATATTATTGCCATGTTGGATAATTTCTAACTAAGTGAAGTACTGGAGGGAAACTATCATCCATGAAACTGCACAACAAGGAATCAACATCTTTAGCTGAGGAGGGGACAAAAATGGCAAAAAAAAAAGAATTTGATAAAGTGGTGACCATTCATGTGTGAGTTTTGATACTGAGCATTGATGGGCTATTTATCAGAAGATGCATCACGACCAAACTCGATCATGGCCTTACCTAAGAGTCACATATCAGCACTTCCAGCAGAAATCATTAGTAGAGGTCAGGAGCAGGATCTTGCCTGATTTTCCCCCTTCCAAACCCAGTTTAGCATCCTTACTGCCACCCTGCCTGGGACCCTAATTAATAATAGACTGGGAATTGTACCTGGAACTTTCCTGTTCTCTCTGAGTGAGTTAACTGTGCAATCAGGACAACTCCATTGAATGGTTTGTAAACAGCAGTATCATCAACACATCAGTCTGAATTTCCTTGGAATCCCTGGCCTAATGGATGGCAGGTAACTCTGGAAGAATAGGCCCAAGAGGGGCAGAAAAAGCACACATCTGCTCAGACCCTCTGCAACTATGCGTGATGTCTCTGGTGAGGGATGCTGCTATCCATCCCAAATATAGCCAATCCAATGCAGAGGAGGCAGGACTGCTGCCCCGCTGAAACCCCCACTGCTCCTTCTCCCTTCCCACTCACCAATCTGGGTGACAAGCTAGCATCCAGGTAATTTCAGAGGCAGAAACGGGTCCCACTGGGCTGTACAATCCAGAGTCATGTCCTGCAAGATCCCAGAATCATTGTATCATCCTTCCATGCAGCCATCTAGCTCAATTTTGTGCAGACATCCCCATCCTCAACTGCCTCACCCCCATCTAGGGGCAGGGGTCAGCACCGTGTCCATACACAGACACCAGTGTCCGTGGTAAACAATTTTGAGGTCCATGACTGGTAATTTCAGGGATGACAAATTTCCCATTGGCTTCTTGCTGACCAGACTGACTTTATAAAAAATAACTGCTGTCAATTTCACAGCTGACAGGTGCTGAGAACAGGAACGGCTCTTCCAAACCTTGGCCAGCTTCGGGGTTTTCCACTGGCTTTCGATTTTCTTTTTAAAAAGCCCGCCTGAAATCCCCGTAGCTGTCCAAAGTTCAAAAACTGTTGTTCCCACTCTCAGAAATGGTCAGAAAGGGAGTGGACAGAGAGGGGGGAGAGAGAGGTGGGACAGAGAGACAGAGAGAGGGGAGAGAGAGAGGGCCAGAGAGTGGAAGGGGAACAGAGAGAGGGGGAGGACAGAGAGAAAGGGGGGACAGAGAGAGAGGGGGAAAAGAGAGAGGGAGGGGACAGAGAGGGGGGAGAGAGAGGGGGGACAGAGAGACAGAGAGAGGAGAGAGAGAGAGGGTCAGAGAAAGGGGAAGGGGTCAGAGAAAGGGGAGGGGGAACAGAGAGAGGGAGTGGACAGAGAGAGCGAGAACAACCAAGAGATGGGGACAATATAGAGAGAGGGGTGACACGGGGGTGAGGGGGCAGCGACACAGAGAGGGGAAGACACTAGGAGGGGCCACAGAGAGGGAGGAAGAGAGAGAGAGACAAAGAGACAGACAGAGAGAGAGAAGAGGGAGAGAGCGCGATCAAGATCACTCCTGACAGATGGACATCTATCCGGAATAGTCCACATCACTACAAGTGTGTGGGCAGACACTGACTACTTGTGCAAGCAATAAAAAATATTAGGTATCTCACTAAATCTGTGCCCAAAATAGTGACGAGAAAGTAAGTCAATAAATTAATTTTCTCATTTAAAACTTCTTCACAAAAATACACATTTGTAGTTGTTTTGATTAACAGTAAGATAAATTTTGAATGCCTTCATCTTTCTGAAATTGTTACAGTGGCCCCCTATGTAAGACAAAAATTGTAATGTGGCCCAACACGTGAAAAGCTTTCACAACCCTCCCTCTCTCTCCCCCCTCTCTCTCTCTGTCCCCTCTCTCTCTCTGCTCTCTCCCTGTCCCCTCTCTCTCTGTCTCTCTCCCCCACTCCCTAGCAGCTAGGTTATTTTTAAACACAAGTTTAAAGGCTTGTGTTACGTAAACTCATATTAAAATGGCAGAAGTCACTTAGGGAATATCTCGATTTCTACGCTCCGGCATGCAGTACTTTCACTTGGGACACAAGCTCAGTGGCATGATGAAAGTTGCTGGACATATAAATGTCACAAATCGCCACTATCCATTTGGAATCACATTGTTCCAGACCTTGCATAGAGAGGAAAACAGGCAAGAAAATCCAAGGAATCTCCAGAAGTCAGCACTGTAAATTCCTCATGAATACAAGAGTACAGTGCAATGGGGCTAAGTGATATTGGCAAAAACAGGATGATGCTGACCCATACACAATAGTTAGCAAATACAATGGGCTGCATTTTATGAGTGCGCCGCACTTCGTGTGCACCACACGTATGCACCATCCCTGAGCCCCCCGCGATATTACGTGCCTGGGCTCACTTAAATGGAGGGGGCGGAACGGCCACCCCTGATGATGTAGAGGGGGCTGTTGCGTCCCAGGTAATGGCATCCGGTGCCACTGCGTAGGAGCCGACACCATTTTTAAAGGACTTCAAGCCCTTCAGTTACATTTACATTTATAAAGGTCCCGCTTTGATAAAAATTTCAATCAAGGTTTAATTTAACTTTGAATCCCCTCTCCCACCACACCCCCCCCCCCCACTGAGTACTAAATAAATAAATTGACCCATCCCCCCAAAAAAACACTTTTTGATGTTCTGAACTTTCCCGCCCAAACTTCAGCACCTTTGACCCTCAACCCCTTCCCACCATCCCCACAACCAATAGGAATAGTTTTCTCCGCTCCCCCCACCCGCTCTGATAATTTCAGTCCTTCCCCCCTCCCCAGTAGTCTCTCGCCTCAGAACACTGAATGGAGATCCGAAGGCACGCGAGTTGCAGCCAGTGCCCGGTAAAATGCGGTGGGGCCTTCTCGACATCGGGGTCGTGGCAGGCCTCGCCCGCAAGTATTTTATGGGCCTCCCCCCCCCCCCCCCGGCCACAATCCTGATGTGGAGGGGCTGGTAAAGTTCAGCCCAATGTAACAGATCGCTTTAATAAACCTATGATGAACTGTCTGTGATTCCTTAACAAAATCCATGCAGTTTTAAAAACTGTTGAGGAAGACACAGGCCAGAAACTTTCCCTCAGCGGACAGGAGCCGTCCACCGACTGAAAAGTTGGGAGCGATGGCCACTGCTGAGACTGCAACCCAGCCTTCGGAAAGAAGATGTCGGGGAGCCCCGGAACGACGGTAAGTTTTTGGGGCCTTGCCTGGGATGATCAGTCGGGCCCCGGCGAGGCAAGGGTGGTCGAATGGGGGGACGGGGCGGGGGGGGAGGTGTGCGTGTAGGGTGGTTGGGGCAGCGGAGGCAGCTCTCCATCGGGCACATGGTGCCTGATCATGTGGGCTGCCCCAGGCTGTCAGAAAGCTGCCTGCTTTTGTCAGGGTCAGGAAGGGCCCCCCGAGCCTCCCACTCCATTTTACACCCCCCTCACCCCGCCACCTTCCTGCTCTTTGGAGGGGTGCAAAGTTCCAGCCATAGTAAAAATTTATTATGTTTCAATGACCATGTTATAAACAGTCATCAACTTTTTTTTGCTGTGAATTTGATTAAAAGACAAGTTTTACAAGTCTGTCAAAGATCAGTAACCGCAATGTACTTCATTTACTATCCCATTTGAGGGCAGATAACCTGAGTGGCCAATGTCATTTGAAAGTTGTCTGTATCATATAATTACATTATGTTAAAAGTGCACCTTTGCTAACAAGAGATTTGACTTGGACATAAATTGGTTAGTCTGGAGTACAACCTTACAGATAGTGACTAAACATTTTATAACTGAAAAATACATGCAGTAACAACTGGTCAACTGTTTGCAGAAAAGCTTTTTGTTAATAATTACCTTGTCAGAGCTGAATCAGAATTGGCAGTGACAGACTGAGATATAGACGTAAGTGAATTTAAGAGAATCACTTTATTGGAGGAACTGAAGGACACTCTTTTTTTTTGTAATTGTGTTTATCTAATTTTGTCACTAGCTTTGGTGAGTAAATTACATTTTGTCCATGAGAGATGCTGTTGTTTCTGTATTTTAGAATACAGGACCTAGATTAACAGCCTGCAAGATGAATAAACTAGTCTTGGCTACCTACCGTTAACCTTTCAGTCCCTTCCTGTCCCAGTCTGCTTTTCAGTTTTACATGACTCTTCTGAAATACTATCTGCTCCATCCTGTAAAATTCTCCTGATTTGGAGATCACTGCCCTTTTGTTGGATGCCCTGTCTTCAGACACATATTACAAGCAGGTGCAGAAGTTACACAAACATTGGCCATCACAGGTTAAATTGTCTTGTGAGAACAGCAGTGTGAGAAATGGTCCATCTTCCCATTGCTGATTTTTCTATTGCACCACCTCAATAACCACAATGACAATCCTCTCCTTGAGTTTTAGAGTCATAGAGAGATACAGCACTGAAACAGGCCCTTCAGCCTACCGAGTCTGTGCTGACCAACAACCACCCATTTATACTAATCCTATATTAATCCCATATTCCCTACCACATCCCCACCATTCTCCTACCACCTACCTACACTAGGCGCAATTTACAATGGCCAATTTACCTATCAACCTGCAAGTCTTTGGCTGTGGGAGGAAACCGGAGCACCCGGCGGAAACCCACACAGTCACAGGGAGAACCCAGAACTGAACCCGGGTCGCTGGAGCTGTGAGGCTGCGGGACTAACCACTGCGCCACTGTGCTGCCAAATTTTATGGTTTATTGGATGAATTTGCACTCTTGACACAGTGTGAATCCACAGAGGTCATCCAATAAGGTCCATCTACCACCTCGTGACATGGTGCAGGTTAGCTCTATTCTGTCAACAAAAGTAATTCGTATTGCCGTTGCATACTATTTTGCTTGCTAGATCGCTAATACAGTTGAGCTGCTCTCCATTGATATTTGCATGCTTAGCTACTTTATAGGAAGAAATGTGTTTTAATTCAGACTGTGTTTTGATGGCATTAGATTGGCTATACACTTTATATACAGATTAATTGCCCCCATGTCCATGGCTGAGTCAATAATTTTGTCAAATGTCCGTAGTGCAACATATCAGTGCCTATCCCTATCTAGGGGCGCACAGAAGGAACCCCTACCATAACAAGAACTACTACACGCATTATGTTAATTAGTTGACCCTGGATAATCTGGCAGTGGGAGGAGTAGGGGTCAGTGGTGCCTATCCCACCTCTTCTAAATCATCACAATGGGTCTGAGGATTCTTGTAGCTACTATTGATGCAGCAGGACATTTACCCTTTCATCACTGTTGAATCAGGCATAAATATGTCTTTTTTGAAATTACTAAAAATTACCAATATTTTTCCACAATAAAGAACCAGGAATCTGCCAAGAAATCTCAATAAAACCTGCAGATTTCAGCTTCAACACGCATTTGCAGATTTCAGAGCCCTCTTTCAGAATCATAAATGATTCTTTGGATTAAGAATGATTGGCTGTCCACCTAATGTGCAGTATTAATGCTTAAACTGCTCTTTTTTTGCTGCTCATTGTTGATATCTGCAAGGGAGCTCTTCCTTTGTGAAACAATCTACCATCCATGGTTCCAAAATGAGTTAAATTGATCACATTTACATAAAATCCTCAGTTTGCTTGTTGAGTATTGACAAGTGAATTCTTACTAGATAGAGGATAGCACCTGGAATCACTGATTTATGGCATGATTATTTTTTAAAATAGGGAATCATTTAGGCATGCCCTTTATACCTTTGTGGTTTTACTCCTGGGGTTCGGTACAAGTGTGCATATTTCACACTCAGTGTTATCGTATATTTGCTGCTTAAAGTTACTATTTGCATTTTGATTGCAATGTGAAATAAATCAACCTGGTAGTTAGATAAAGGATGCATACCTATCTCCCCCATCCCCATCTTGTTGTTTTGTTAGTAGAGCAGTGGAAACCATCTGGTGTACTTACACTCTGATTTCCATTTATCAGGATCCATCATCAGCCTGCTCTTGGTATCCTCCAACTCCTTCATCAACAACTCATGCTTTGCCTTTAATTCCCGTATACGCTGCTGTCGTTTCTCCAAGATCTTCAGCTTTGTGTTGAAGTACAACAGGCCCTGGCAGGACACAAAGAAATCATCCTCTGTCACAGTTGAAACAAAATAACTGCAAATCATTTGAATATTCCACTCTGTATTTTAAACATTTTTATAACTCAAACAGAAAAGAAAATGTATCAAGGGGAACAAATCTGCTGAGGTTCTCACCTTGTCAACATCTTGGAAAGGTTCCTATAGCGTTAATGACAAAGAATAAGAAAGAAAGGAGAAAAAGTTAAGGTGACAAATTCCATAGAAAGATGACCATTGATATTGTGCATAATCCCTGGTTAATTGGGAACAAATCAGATTATAATACTGCTGATGCATATAATTTCAAAGAGCACACCTTTTCTCATCTGTAAAGGAGTTAATGACCCGAGCACAGAATGGCTATAAAGTTTGATATAGCAGGCAAAGACTTTAAAGGTTCATTCATAATATATTCATAGATTTTCTTCACTTACACCA
This sequence comes from Heterodontus francisci, assembly GCF_036365525.1. Classification (NCBI taxonomy): domain Eukaryota; kingdom Metazoa; phylum Chordata; class Chondrichthyes; order Heterodontiformes; family Heterodontidae; genus Heterodontus; species Heterodontus francisci. Next base: position 50,005,539 of record NC_090379.1, on the reverse strand, counting down.
TCTCTCCTGGCTAAGCATGATTAATTGTGAATAGTAATTATCTTTATCTTCTCTTTGTAAGGGCACTCCAACATATGCATTGTAAAATTAATAATTATAGTAATTTAATTGCAGTCAATCTCCTGTATGTAATTGTGCTCTGTCTCTATTTAAGCAGCCATTCCTCACTGATACCATAATTTAGATTGTCTAAACTTGTTGTATTAAATGTACTGACCTCATTTTCCTCCTGCCTGTGTCTCTGTAACCGTTCCACATCATCAATCTCGTAAACCTTAATTTCAAATGACTCCTTCAGGGTGCCTGGCAGAGGTGGCAGGTCCACCCACTGCCCAGTGGTGCTCGTTGGCTTTCGTCCCAAGGATGAAGCATCGGGCAGAGGGGCTGGAATCAGCCGACGGCGCTGGGTACCTATAATAAAAAATTAAACCATTGGTTATTGAATCAGACTTCTTGTGAGATTTCCTCTTGGCCTACTGAATTTAGAAGAAAACAATCTTTCAACAAAATCGCAAAGATTTAGTGGCAAAAGTTCATTTCAGACCACACAGGCAAGTCTGATAGCATTAAGACAATGCCTTCACCTTGGCTCCTGAAACTATGAATGCATTTTCTCCACAACAAATTCACATTTTATGGGTCAGCCATAAATCTATCCACATGTAATTCATACAGTGTTATCGAAACCTTAACACATTTGAAAGCATGTCTGATGGGCCATATTAATAATACTGATACATAAAGCACTTGTTATGTCATAGAATCATACAGCATAGAGGCCATTCTGCCCATCGTGTTGGTAGAGGCTCTTTGAAATAACTGTCCAATTAGTCCCACTCCTCTGCTCTTTCCACATACCTCTGCAAATTTTTTATTTTCTCAACTATATACAACAACAACTTGTAATTATATAGCACCTTTTTTGCAATAAACTGTCCCAGGGCACTTCACAGTAGTATTATAAAGCAAAATTTGACGCAAAGTCACATGAGGAGCTATTAGGGCAGATGGCCAAAAGCTTGATCAAAGAGGTAGATTTTAAGGAGCATCTTAAAGGAGGAAAGAGAGCTGGGGAAGCGGAGAGGTTTAGGGAGGGAATTCCAGTGCTTAGGGCCTAGGCAGCTGAAGGCGTGGCCTCCAGTTGAGCAATTATATTCAGGGATGCCTAAGAGGCGAAATTAGATGAGCGCAGATATCATGGAAGGTTGTGGGGTTGAAGAAGATTACAGCGATAGGGAGGGGCGAGACCATGGAGGGACTTGAAAACAAGGAAGAGAATTTTTAAATTGAGGTGCTAGTTGACCGGAAACCAATGTAGTTCAGCAAGCACAGGGGCTGATGGGACTTGGCTCGAGTAAGGACATGGGCAGCAGAGTTTGACCTCAAGCTTATGGACAGTAGAATGTGGGAGGCCGGCCAGGTGTTTGTTAGAACAGTCAAGTCTAGAGGTAACAAAGGCAAGGATGTTTCAGCAACAGATGAGCTGAGGCAGAAGCAGAGTTCAGCAATGTTACAGAGGTGGAAATAATAGTAATAATAGTTGGAAGCTCATCTCGGGGTCAAATATGTCACCAAGGTTGCGAACAGTCTGGTTCAGCCTTGGACAGTTGCTAGGGAGAGGGATGGAGTCGGCAGCTGGGGAACGGAGTTTGTAGCAGGGATCGAGGACAGTGGCTTTGGCCTTCCCAATATTTAACTGGAGGAAATTTATGCTCATCCAGTACTGGCAATAGTGGAGGAATCGAAAGAGATGGTGGTGAGGTAGAGCTGGGTGTCACCAGGATACTTGTGAAAATTAATGCTATGTCTTCAGATGATGTCACTGAGGGGCAGCATGAAGGTGAGAAATAGGAGGGGGCCAAGGATAGATCCTTGGGGGACACCAGAGGTAACAGTGCAGGAGCAGGGAGAGAAGCCAATGCAAGTGATATTCTGGCTACAACTAGATTGATAAGAACGGAACTAGGCGAGTGCAGTTCCATCCAACTGGATGACAGTGAAGAGGCATTAAAGGAGGGTGGTGTGGTCAACTGTGTCAAAGGCTACAGACAGGTCGAGAAGGATAAGGAGGGATAGCTGACTTTTGTCACAGTCACATAGGATGTCAGTTGTGACTTTGATAAGAGCTGTTTTGTTACTGTGACGGGGTGGAAACTTGATTGGAGGGATTCAAACATGGAGTTCTGGGAAAGATGATCATGGATTTGGATGACAACAACATGTTCAAGGACCCTGGAGAGGAAAGGGAGATTGGAGATAGGACGGTCGTTCGCAAGGACAGTGGAGTCAAGGGTTGGTTTTGTGAGGGTAGGGAAGATTTAAAGGAGAGAGGGACAACACAACTGAAGAGAAAGAACCATTTACAACAACGGTTAACATAGGGACCAGGAGGGGAAGTTGGGTGGTCAGTAGTTTAGTGGAAATAACGTCAAGGGGATAGGAGGTTGGTCTCATGGACAAGATGAGCTCAGAGAGGGCATGAGGGGAGATAGAGAAACGAGAGTAAGATGCAAGTTCAGCCAGAAGTGCCAAGTGGATGATCCATCTCGGCCTCTTCCTGAGGTCCCCGGCATCACAGATATCAGTCTTCAGCCAATTCAATTCACCCTATTTGATACCAAGAAACAGATCAAGGCACTGTTTTGATACAACTGGTTTGCTAGGCTGTTTCAGAGAGCACATGTCAGCCCAGCCAGGTAAGGATGGTAGATTTCCTTCCCTAAAGGACATTAGTGAACCCCAGATGGGTTTTTATAACAATCTGGTAATTTCATGGTCACCATTGGTGAGACTAGCTTTTTATTCCAGATGAATTAATTAATATTCCACCAGCTGCTATGGTGGATTTGAACTCATGTCTCTGGAGAATTAGTTCAGGCCTCTGGATTACTAGTCCAGTAACAATATGACTATGCTACCATCCTTTCACTGTCACACTGGAACTCCCTCACTAACAGCACCTTGAGAGTACCAACACCACGTGGACTGCAGCAGTTCAAGAAGGTGGCTCAAAACCACCTTCTCAAGAACAATTAGGGATGGGCAATAAATGCTGGCCTAGTCAGTGATGCACAGATTCCATGAAAGAATATATTTTTAAAAACTGGATACAGCAAAGGCTATGGGCCTTTTGAAAACATCCAGGCTGTAGTGCTGAAGACTTCGCCACGCCTCTATCCAAGTTGTTCCAGTACAGCTACAACACTGGTACCTAGCCGACAATGTGGAAAATTGCTCAGGTATATCCTGTCCACAAAAATCTGATAAAATTCAAGCCGAACAATTGCCACCTATCAGTCTACTCTCAACCATCTGCAAAGTGATGGAAGCTGTCGTCAACAGTGCTATCAAGCAGCCCTTCCCACCAAGAACTTGTTCACCAATGGTGAGTTTTGGTTCCGTCAGGGGCCACTTGGCACCATACTTCATTACAGCCTTGATGCAAACATAGATAAAACCGCTCAATTCAAAGGTGTGGTGATAGTGACTGTCCTTTAAGTTATGGCAGCATTTGACTGCATGTGGCATCAAGAAGCTCAAGCAAAATTGAAGTCAAGAGGAATCAAGGGGAACACTCTTCACTGGCTGGAGTCATATTTAGCACAAAGGAAGATGGTTGTGGTTGCTGGAAGCCAATCAACTTGGCCCTAGGATTTTGCTGCAGGAGTTCCTCAGGGTAGTGTCCTAGCCCCAACCATCTTCAGCTGCTTCATCAATGGCCTTCCATCCATCATAAGGTCAGAAGTGGAGATGTTCACTGATGATTGCACAGTATTCAATCCCATTCACAACTTCTCAGACAGTGAAACATTCCGTGCTGGCATGCAGCAAGACCTGGACAACATTCAGGCTTGGGCTGCTAAGTGGCAAGTAGCATCCACCTCCAACAAGAGAGAACCTAGCCATTTCCCCTTGACATAAAGCAGCATTACCTTTGCTGAATTCCCCCACCATCAACATCCTTGGGGTTACCATTGACCAGTATCTTGACTGGACATGTTACACAACTACTGTGGCCATAAAAGCAGGTCAGACACTGGGAATTCCGTAGCAAGTAACTCACCTCCTGACTCCTCAAAGCCTGTCCATGATCTACAAGGTACAAGCCCGGAGTATAATGGAATACTGTCCACTAGCCTGGATGAGTGCAGCTCCAACAACACTCAAGACATTATCCAAGACAAAGCAGCCCATTTGATTGGCACCCCATCCACCACCTTAAATATTCACTCCCTCCACCACCAGCACACAGTGCCAGCAGTGTGTACCATCTACAAGATGCACCGCAGCAACTCACTAAGGCTCCTTTAATAACACTTTCCAAATCCACGTCCGCTACCATCTAGAAGGACAAGGGTAGCAGGTGCACGAAAACACCAGCATCTGCAAGTTCCCCTCCAATTGGACTGACTTGGAGCTATATCACCATTCCTTCACTATTGCTGGGTCAAAATCCTAGAACTCCCTCCCTAACAGCACTGTGGGTGTACCAAAACCACGTGGACTGCAGCAGTTCAAAAGGGAGCTCACCACCACCTTCTCAAGGGCAATTAGGGATCGGTAATAAATGCTGGCCTTGCCAATGATAATCACATCCCATGAATGAATAAAAAAAAAGCAGAGCCCAGTAATATTTTATGGGTCCAGCCAGATCTGGTGATGAATGTCTAAACCAGTCATCCACCATATCCATTCACTCTGTGCCCCCTGGAGTTAAGGGAGCAGACAAGAGGACCGTACAAAGGGAAACAGCCAGTGAGAGAGAGGGAACTAGGGCATCAAGGGTAGAGGTTAGTGTGCGGTTAAGCAAATCAGTAGCTGCAAAAATGTTGTGGTGAACAGAAGGCCATAGGAATTTTGAGAGTGCAGTTGTTAGTGAGTTGGGGGATAGTTTTTTTTCCAAGGTGGACACAGGAGGAGGTAGAGTTGGGATGTGGGAGTGATACAAGGAAGTGATCAGACATGACCTTATCTGTGATTGCTGTGATTAAACCTAAAGATTTAGTCTACAAATAACAACTGTGAACTGCTATTTCTTTCAAATCTAACTCGCAAGCTAAAAACCTGTATAATCAATTTATTGACATCAAACCAAAATGTTTTTGAAACTGTGCATGATTGAGTAATCTAAAAAACATAATTCTTTTTGAACAACTTAACTGTGAAAAGCAATGGAAACACATCATCTGCCTGGATTTACTATGGTGCTAATATCTGCTACTCACAATTACTTCAGCTCACTGACACATTGCACAGGATTATTAGAAACCTAATCAAGTAGGTGTCAGCCTTGGCTCAGTCGTAACACTCTTGCCTCTGGGTCAGAAGGTTGTGGGTTCTGAGGGAGTGCAGTACTGTCGGGAGGTGCTGCCTTTTGGATGAGACGTTAAAACAAGGCACGGTCTGCCCTCTCAGGTGGATATAAAATATCCCACGGCACTACTTGAAGAAAAGCAGGGGAATACTCCACAATGTCCTGGCCAATATTTATCTCTCAACCAACATCACTAAAACAAATTACATGGACATTATATCATTACTGTTTGTGGTACCTTGCTGTGTGCAAATTGGCTACTGCGTTTCCTACATTACAACAGTGACTGCACTTTAAAGGTACACCATTATAAAGTGCTTTGGGAGGTCCAGAAGTTGTTAGAGGCACTTTATAAATGCAAGTCTTTTTTTTTTGCCATCTATAAAGATCCATAGTGAATTTCCTGTAGGACAACAGAAAATGTATCTTGTGAAAAGCCAATTTCGTCTATAAAGGTATATGTAGAGTTCAACGGCCATTGGTACCAAATTTCTGATTAGCTGTGAGTGCAGCATTGCCAGCTGGTGCAGCGGGTGCTGACTGTCTGCATGCCTTTAAGAGAGAGCTGAGGCACAGACTGCATCATATAGAAAATAAGTGTCATTATAGGTAACACTTGGTTCATATGATCTCCTGGACTGGTTTTAATCTCCTGAACAGGTAGGAAAGGAATTTTCTAGAGTATTTTTTCCATTATTGGCCCTGTTTTTGTTTGGGTTTTTTTGCCCCTTCCAGGAGAGTACTTAACTGTGGGGGTGTAGGGGAGATGGTGGGGAGAGAGGACATGTTTAGTCATGATACTCTGGCCATTGTAGTATGTTGCAGGTTTGATGGACCACCTGATCTCTTCCTGACAATCAGTTTTGTATGTTCATACATAACATAAAGCACAATGAAGCATACTTTCCAGGAGCCATATCAGTGAAGCAAAAACAAATACCATCTAATTTACTCTAATCTGCATTTACTTTGAAGAATTTAAGCAACACTAAGAAGAGTTAAGAGTATTCAAGAAGACGTATAGATCACGACACATTTAAAATAGATCAGAACTGTGTTTAGGTATTTGCACAATAAAAATGAACATTACCATTTCCATCACTGTCAAACATGTCAAGTATGGAAGTCGTACAAATTCTAGGATATTTTAAATGCAATTTATTATTTTGCACAAAAGCCTCCAAATGTCCTTCCCTTTAAAGATAAAAATTAGCCTCAGATGCTGTCATAGTTTTTGATCATGCCTTCATAGATAAATCAAACTTGCCATCACAGCACTTATCTCTTGCTTTACTATTCAGATCAGCTCCTTCATAAGGATAAAAGTAAGCTCTGAATTCATTTGTATGTTTTCTTGCACCTTTCTTTCTCCGTAGCACTCATTATATTTCATATTATCCCTAGCATTCTCCAAAAACAATTCACGCAATGCAACTGTGGTTTATAATAAATATTTAAGACGAGTTAGCGGGTGAATTACCATGGGGCTCTCCTTTCTCATCCACCATAACTTCAGTCAAAGAGCCATAGAAACTCCGGGAAAACAATAGAAACAATGTTTACGCCTTTTTTTCGGGGTTTCCAATGTTGCTTCACCAAAGTGAGAGAGGAGACGAGAGAGCAAAATGCCTGTAAAAATTCAGTCCCTATGCTGCAGAACTTCTGATATCATAAGTGAATTGCCCTGAATTTCCATGGGCTTGTCTCACTTCCCCACCTTCATGTCAGCAGTGACCAGTGAAACCCCTAGGAAAATGGCATCAATGCCAAGAAATAAGGAAATCCCCTTCAGAAATTCAGAACTTATGTGTTTTCAAGATGATGGCAAAGACAGGAAATTAGGCCAATAGAAAATCCAGGTCAGCAAACCAAGTCAAGTTTTGGCTTTAAAAAATACCATGGGGTAGATTTTTAACATACCGTCCCAGTATAAAACCAACCAAATAGATCAGTCACCCATTATATAAACTGCCCGGTTTTCATTTCCATTGCTGTAATTTCTGAGATTCCTTGGCCATTCCATCAGTTTCTTGCTATATAGCTCCCGGTCTCCACCATTTTGCAACAGCTTCTGTCTGCCCCTTACAAGGCAAATGACAGGCCTGTGGTAGAGACAGGGCTAACTAAGCTGGGAGTTCATGCTCCTCAGTTGGGATCTGGTATTTGTGTGACAACTTGGAAGAGCCAGTGAGGTGAGCCGTACAAACTTTTACAAAGACACATTGGTGAGTACAAGCCTGGAAAGTGGCCCTATCAAAGGCAAGAGGATGCAACCAGATTGGTCCTCTTGCCTGAGCAAACCCCTGTCCCATTTCCCCAAAGGCAAAAAAAGACTAGAGTTTGCAGCAGCATAGGGCAGGTATGTGGCAAAGATGCACCCGTTGCCTTCCCATTGACTCTGAAAATTCTGGGGGTGGGGAGGGAGGGGTGGGGGTGGTAGTCAGTGCTGGAGGTCAATGCCATGATAGCGACCTGAACAAATTTGGGGCCTAATTATTTTGTGGCATTCAGGCCAGAGCTTCCAACAGTTGAAGAATCACACTCTTTCTGTATTCTAATCTCTGCCCCTTGGTGAATTGGGCCTTCCAAAGAGCTCAATTACTAGAATTCGCTTTCTTCTTTCTGGACATCTACTTGATAATTATTAGCTGCATTTACAATGCTTACACCACCATTATTATTCCTTCAGTTAAAGATTTTATACCACTTTTCAAATAAAAATCAGCGAGTTCCTCTAGTATCCTGCTCAACAGCTCTTCCTCAAACAACACTACTGAAAACAAAATAGTTCGTCAATCCGGTGCTGTATCTCTCTATGATTCTCTGATTCTAATTGCTTTCTGTGGAATCTTGCTGTGTGCAAAATGGCTGATGTGCTGTTCTACATGAAAACAGTCACTGCACTTCAGTGTAACTCATTATACGTGAAGCTGTTTGTTATATTTCTATGTGATTTAATAAGGTGCAATAGAATCATAAAACCTCATGGCACAGAAGAATGTTCTTTGGTATTTGTGCCTGTGCTATCCAATTAGTCCAGTTATATCACACCGTAATTAACTACACAAGGCACAAGGATTTCAGGACATTTCAGAGATATGTGAGCAATTGTAGAATTGCAACTTCATCAAATGAATAAAGCTACAGTGATTCATCTCCTCTGATCTCCTTGACAAGGTTGCTGCTCTGTCATTGCTTTTACACATCCATTCCTATGCAATCAATTACAAAGAATATAATCAATTACAAAGAATATAATGAATGACAAGTAATATAATCAATTACAAATGTTAATTAATAGAGATGTAATGAATTGCTTATTCAACCTGTCATAAAGTCATGTAAACATAGGCAAGGTATAGTACTGTGTGTGTGCATTTGGTTTGGCCACTATTATTTATGGAAAAGAATTGACAGAATTAGAATAGCAATTCACAGAGAAATATGTCTCAGTCTGTTTAAAAATATTCACTCTGCTCCTCATGTTCTGATTATGATCCTATAATTAACCTTTGTGCATACCAGCGAAAGAGGTCATGAAGGTCACAATTGGCCTTAGATCCAAATCATCTCAGCCTGCTGTCTGAAGGTCAAAATCCCCAATTTATATATAGAATGATGCCACACATTGTCCTTTTCCCACACATTTGTTCCCTACAATACATGTGATGTTTTGCTAGTTGGAACAGGTAATAAATAACAGACTCTGCCTGGAACCGGAGAAATGCCATGCTGTCTGGTTGCCTCCCTGTCAGCCTATACAAAGGGGAGCTTCTTCAATATCCTGCATCCTTGCTGTAAAAACAAGAAGGCTACCACAAGGTATCCCACAACAAACTTTACTAAAGACAATGATCCACTCTAATACTCTCAAAAGGAACTGAAAATAAATCCTGTATCATTGCTTTCTGTGTGCCTTTTCCTTTCCTCCACTCAATTTTAATTGATCAGTGTGACCAATTTGGTTTTAGGAAGGGTTGTGGAACTAGAGAGGCTATAGAAGTGATGAGAGTGTTAAACAAAAGAAGCATTGTATACCAACAAGAAGTGTGCACCTGCTTTGTGGATTATGAAAAAGCTTTCGACTGAGTGAACTGGCAAAAGCTGCTGAAACTGCTGAAGGCGATCAGAGCTGACTAGAGAGATGAAAGAATGATTGTAGCGCTGTACATGGGACAGACTGCCACAATCAGGACAGTATTTGGTGAAACAGAACCTGCTGCAGTCGGGCACGCGGGAGACAAGGTTGTCTACTATCACCATCACTCTTTAACATCAATACAGAAGCCACAATGAAAGCAGCTGCAGGTGAAATACAGAAAGGTATCAAACTAGGAGGTCAATTGGTGAAGGTAGTGAGATTTGCAGATGACAAGGCCCTAGTGGCTAGCACAGTAGATACTAATGGATAGAATGAATGAAGTAGTGAAAGCTTACAGAATGAAAATTAATGTAACAAAAGACGAAGGTTCTGAAGATTGGAAGAAATAATGGTGGGAAAGCAGAGGTCAAGATAAATGGTCAACAGCTGGAACTGGTTACTGACATAAAGGGCTGGATCTTACTGAGCCCCCAACGTCAGGCTCCGTGCAGGTGGGGGAGCCAGAAGATAGTAACGGCAGAGGCTCACCACAGAGTCAAAAGCTCTGTGGCAGCCCCCGCACCCCCACCTCCCGCACCCACCACCCCCCCACCCCCCCACCCCACCATCGGCCACTGGGTGACAGAAGCAGAATCTAAATATTTAAATCAAGGAGATGAATAAATTTAAATAGACTTACCAGCAATCTTCCAGGCCTGCCGCGATCTTCGGAGCAGTGGCCAGCACTCCCACGCCTTCAATTCCCCGTCTGGGGAAAGCAGGCATAACACTGGTGCGGAGGGGGGAGGAGTTAAGATTTTTACTGAGGGGGGTGGGGGAATGGGGTCAAATAAGCATCATCAGTGTAGGGGATGGTGAGAAGGGGTGAACTTTCAACTTTGTACAGTCTGTGGGGGGGGGGGGGGAAGGTCAGGCTTAGTGTTCTGTGGGGGGGTAGGGCAAATAATTACTGAAATTTGTACTGGGGGTGGGAAAGGGGTGTTACAATTTTATTTGTTAAATTTTGGGGGGGAATACCTCTTTAAAAATTTAAATATGCCGGCAGGGTTGGCTGCCCTTTAAAAATGGCACCACGCCTGCGCATAGGCAGCTGCACCATTGCCGGTGTTGGACAGCCTGCTCCCTCCATGTGATGGGGGTGGGGCGGGGGGGGGCGGGCTGCCCCAGCTATTTAAATGAGCTGGCCGTGCAGGAGATCGCAGCAGCTCTTTGGCTATTTTTTGGGCGGGCTCTTAAAATCCAGCCCAAAGAAATCAGAGCTAGAATAGCAATGGCAAAGAATGCATTCTCCAAACATAAAGAATTGCTCAGTATAGGAATGAGTAGAGAATTTAAGAAAAGGATTATCAAGACTGTGATTTGGAGTGTCTTGCTAAACAGGGCTGAAACATGAACCTTGAGAAAGGCGGACATCCAAAGACCAGCAAGTTGTGAAATTTGGTGCTGAAGAAGGATGAAGCAGGTCACTTGGAGAGAACACAAGAGCAATGAAGAAGCTCTCAGGATGGTGAAGGAGGACAGATCATTAGTGAAGAGCAAGAAAAGACAACAAAGTTGGACTGACCATATTCTAAGACATGAGAACTTGCTGAAGGAGTTGATTGAAGGAAGATCAGAGGGATGTAGACCAAGAGGAAGAAAGAAATTAATGATATTAGACAACTTAAAATTGAAAATAGGCGGCTCTTACGAGCAACTGAAGAGGAAAGAGCAAGACCTGAAGGTATGGAGAAATGAGCAGAGGACCTGACCTTAAGCAGATCACCATAACTCAACTTCCTCCTAGGACCACAGCATTAGACTGACCTGGTTGCCTCAGTATATAATGCAGCTCATTCATTTACAATTTAATATCTCAATGTATGTCTGGTCATATATGGAAACAAAGCACACAAATAGAACTCTAAGAAAAGAACAGCAATGTTAGAATATCTCATCAACATAAATAACTTGCTTGTCATTGGAAATGGCACAATCCTCCAGGACTGTTCTTTTCTTCTTGTCTCTGATGAAAAAGGTAATTGGTGACAACTGTAAGCAGCTTGCACTGGCAACATTTGCCATCTGGTCATTATTTTAGGGTCTGGTACTAGGAGGAATGTGGGAATTTTAATCCAGAAAAACGGCAGAGTTTCGGCCAGGTGTGGGAGGTTAAAGTCTTAAAAATAAAATTCCCAACTCACAAACCTGCCTCCAGCTCATCCACATCCAGCTTTAACTGAAGCTGAAAGCTGGCTGGGCAGACAACCTGGTCAAAGAAGGCGGGTCAGTACTTCAAATATCATGATGAGGCTGCGAGTCGACTGGGTTTCCGGAGGGTCAGGGAACATGGCAGCTACATTCAGGCGAGGACTTGACTGATCCTGGAGGTGAATGCCTTTGTACCTAACTCCTGGATCCAGTGTGTCTGCCTGAGGAATGCCCACAACCTCTCACAGGCCTCCAACCACAACCCCACCAGGCCTCCAATGCACCCCAACAGGCCACCATTTTCCATAGTCTGCTTCTAAATGTCAGTAATACAGAATTTCCACATCACTGATCTGTACTGTTCTTCCCCTGACATCACGAAAGATCCACAGCCAGAAACTTTCATTGACTGTCTTGGTGTTCATAACTTCAAAGTAATTGTACATTGCAAAAATTGTGCAAAAGTTGCTCAGATATTGCCAATTCCACCCTTCAATATTGTCACGGAACAGTTTTTTTCTCCTCTGTTTAAAACAGTGTGCCTTTAAGACTGAGCACAGTGTGCCAACAGCTGCACCTGTTTCCTAGGCCAAAGCAGGAAAGAGAGATCACATGGTGTACTGTAACTTTTAACTGTGGATAAAGACTGGCTTCAACCAGTTTGAACTAGAGTCCAGCGAAGCATGCTCTGAAGGAAGAAGCTATCTATTTCTGTTAGTAAAAAAACTACATTGAGTCACAGGCTGTGTTATTGCCTAAGGAGAGAAAGAAAACCCTGGAAAAAGAACATTTGTCTTCAAGAGGGACTCTCTGTTGTTTGCTGGAATTCTCAGTAAAGTTTCTACTGAAAAACTACCAATTTTAGAATCCAAATAGACCTGTGGCTATACTCCTTGTTAAAAGAATTGTGTAACGCCCGCTGCAACCCAAGTGCTTCAAATGCCTATCTATTAAAAGACTGTTTCATCGAATTGGCCTGGAAACTTCAAGTGGCATCTGATTGTTCCAATCTGGGATACCTCATCAACCAGGAATGTAACTCACCTGGACTTACAACCCAGCTACTTATTTTATTCCCAAGAAATACTATTTTTAAAACCAGTTATCTGGTGATTTTTGAATGTATGTGTGTGTGCATTAGGGTTAAGAGAAAATAAGAAGTTATAAAGTCTTTAGACATAAGTTTATCTTAATAGTGTTTAATATTTACTTTATTAATAAATAGTTAATTTGTTGTTGTCTAAAGATACTTGGTTTGGTCTGTTTTATTCTGGGGGTTAACAAAGTGTTTAATTTGGCTAATTTCCAGTAGGTGGGAAAACTTCAATAATATGCTGCGATCTGTGGAGTACTGGGACTGAATTGACAGTGCATTACTCCTGCCTCGGTCATAACAATATAAATTGTTCGAGTTCAGCAGTAGGACTTCTGAGTTACATTACACAGCTGCTGACATTGAAGACCGCTCCATAAAGTAAACAAAGTATTACTTCAACATTTATTTTACTCGAAGTACATCTTTTAATCAAGTGTTGTCAATTATAGAGTCATAGACAGATACAGTACTGAAACAGGCCCTTTGGCTCACCAAGTCTGTGCTGACCAACAACCATCCATTTATACTAATCCTACATTAATCCCATATTCCCTACCACATCCCCACCATTCTCCTATCACCTACCTACACTAGGGGCAATTTACAGTGGCCAATTTACCTATCAACCTGCAAGTCTTTGGCTGTGGGAAGAAACCAGAGCACCCAGTGGAAACCCACACGGTCACAGGGAGAACTTGCAAACTCCGCACAGGCAGCACTTAGAACTGAACCTGGGTCGCTGGAGCTGTGAGGTTGCGGTGCTAACCAATGTGCCACTGTGCCACCCTGGCACAATGGTTAGTACTGCAGCCTCACAGCTCCAGCGACCCAGGTTCAGTTCTAGGTACTGCCTGTGTGAAGTTTGCAAGTTCTCCCTGTGACCGTGTGGGTTTCCTCCAGGTGCTCCGGTTTCCTCCCACATGCCAAAGACTTGCGGGTTGATAGGTAAATTGGCCATTGTAAACAATTGCCCCTAGTGTCGGTAGGTGGTAGGAGAATTGAGAGAAGGTGGGGATGTGAGAGGGAAAATGGGATTAATGTAGGATTAGTATAAATGGGTGGTTGACGGTCGGCGCAGACTCAGTGGGCCTAAGGGCCTGTTTCGGTGCTGTATCTCTCTATGACTCTATTATATATGAGAAGTGACTATCCTCTAAATTTGAAACCTTTTTGGTGAAAGGTTACTATGCCAGGGATAAATTATCTGTTTGCTTGTACATTAGGCATTGCACATGTTAGTCAGGTGCACTGCTTCTCCTTATCCACTACTGACACCCCCCCCCCGCACCCCCCCCCCCCCCACAAAGTTATCCCAGTGTGTCTCTGCCTCAGTTTCCATCCTACAACATCAATGCAGCATTTTTTACGTTTGCAATCATTCTGTTGCTCTGAATGAAATGATCCACTTAATGCTAAAGAATGTATGATTTTGTATTGGGCAACTAGATTGAGTACCAAAACACCCTTCGCTTAGGATCCTCAATAGCCATTCGACAGAAGAATATTATCTAACCTTATTGGTTCAAATCCATATCCCACTGGCAAAAATCAATGTTTGCCTTCCCTTCACCCAGATGTGAGAAATGTACTGATTTAAACTTGCAATTGGAAATTGGATCAGCCCATAAATCTGATCTTCAATCTCTAAAATAAGTCTTGCTAATAACACAACCATGCCTTAAGTAGGTTATATACTGGAACCAATAAAAGGAACAGTTTCCTCTCACGTCCTGTGCATTCTGTTAAATGTATAAATAATGTTGTTTGTATACATACAGTCTGAAGTGATTAGCATGGACAAAAATACTTGCCATAAAAATGCTTTAGGAGCCAACAAAGTAACAAGCAGCTCCACACAACTCACTTAGCTCATTTATTTCTTGCACCCAAATTATTGCACTGGGTCTCAAGGTAAATGAGACAATAATTGAGAGTTGTCTCTTTAAGCAATGCAACTTAGCTTCAGTGCTAAAGAGTAATATCACAGAACACTCTTGGTCATCCGTCCTCAACAACAATTAACAGATAGATTGAGAAGTGTAAAAAGGGCATGGTGCTTAATTGGCAGCCCACGGGATTTTGTATCTTTTGTACAATTGTCTGCCACCAACAGTTCAACCCATGGGGGCTGATATTTTCGCAAGGCAATTAGCATTTCTCATTTCATTTAAATGAAAAAATTTACAGCATGTAATAAGCATTTGAGTTTTCTAAAGGTGTACTGTATGAATCCTGAAAATTCTTCCATTAAAGGATTTGTATACATTTAGAATCTGCAGGTAGGATTTTAAGGTAGGAAGTCATTTTTATAGTAACTTGCACAGTCTTACAAGGAAGACAAACACGCAGACAGAATAATACTACTGAACAGACTTTTCGAGATTTACACCAAAATATATTTGCTTTTGTAAAGATTTAAAGCTAGAGCTTGATATTATTTTAATAGTATGCACTAATTGAATCGGGTAGAAGTGGAAAATCTGATAATTAAATATTATAGGTTTGAGCATCCAATTAAATCAAAAATCAATTTACTGATTGGATGATCCTAATCTGAAAACAAGGTTTTCTACTGTCAGATTAAACTGTTCTACCATTCAGCAATGTAAAATGTCAGCTCTTTTTTGACCAGAAAGTGATGTTGAAAGTTCAAACACCGTAAAAGGAGGTGGCAATCAACATCGCCTTTTTCTGAATATTTAGTCACAAAATTAGGGAATGATGGAAAAAAATTCATTTGTAAAGTGATCCTTTGTAAGAAGCACAGCACTGCTTGAATATAAAAGCAAAATACTGCAGGTACTGGAAATCTGAAATAAAAGCAGAAAGTGCTGGAAATACTCAGCAGGTCTGGCAGCATCTGTGGAGAGAGAAGCAGAGTTAACATTTCAGGTCTGTGACCTTTCACCAGAACTGCTTGAATATGCTGCCTTTACAGGGCAGAATAAAGGTAGTGTGGGAAAAAAAATTAAAAACATTGTCTGCCAACTTTGGCACAAGAGTCACAGAAACCCCTGAGAAAAGGGGCAGATCAGGAGAATCTCTGCAGAAAAGTCATTCCATATGAGTTTAAAATTGAATCTAATAACAGTTTTAGTTGGAGGCAAGTCCCTCTGTGAGAAACTCGAGCTTAAGCCCACAGACCTGAATGAACAATCTAAGCAAGGTAAGAGAACACAATTCTGTGTCTGCATCTGTGCCTACAACTTTGAGAATTGTTTTTACACAGCAGGGACTGGTAATTCACAGAACAGGTCAGGATATATTGTTTGTAAGCTCCATCCTCTCTCCCCATTTTCAGTGACAGTAAAGTACTTGAAGCACAAAGACAGGAAAATATTAGTGGGGCCTTGAGCCGAAACCAAATTTGTTTTTTTCTTCAGCTAAAGCATCAAATCAACATAGTACCTGAATTTTTGGCCTTGATTTTCTCATTGGAGGTTATCTCACCACAAAGGTGCCACCTAACCCTCACCAAACTTCAGGCCAGATTTTCAATGGTAATTCTAGAAGCACTGTCTCACCTCTTTATTGCGTTGGTGCCCAATGGAGCTGCCTGCAAGGCAGCTGCAGGCCCCATCATGGCTGCCACCTGTCTTTGCCACTCGCGCTCTCCATTGGCTACTGAGCTTGCCTCCTGCCCAATTAGGGCAGTAACTTTTGAAGATCACATCGCATTAGCAGCGCAGCTTAAAGGCCAAGTTATGACCCAGAAATCATCTGGACATCGGGTTTCCGACCCTGTTTTGCAAATTATTTCCAGTCCCAGAGTAATTTGAATGTAGGACTGGTGGTGTCTCTGTTCGCTGATAGAGAGCTGCACCAGACTGGCAGTGGAGACATGTTGTCACAGCCCTCATGGACCAGGCAAAGCAGAAGAAGGGAGGGAAATGCTGAACTATCTGAAATCATTCTTTTGGGCAAAATTTTCCTGGCTGCTAATAGGGCTTAGAGTACTTTTATAGGCTGTTCTTCACTGAAAGCCTCAAGGGCCCCTCCATCAACCACTGAATACTGCGGCGTAACAGTAACTTCCTGCATCCAGTGTTTAATCAGGGTAAGTGGCAAGAAATAAGGTAAGGGTTGTATTTCCCTCATTTAAGTTACATTTACTTTGCCCCCACACATGGTGTGAATGCATTATAGGCCACCATAAGCATCCACTGTGAAATGCAGCAGAGCATGTCCCCAAGTTAGGTCCTGCCCCAAATTTGCAGGAAAGTTGGCAGGGAGAGGAAATCTGGCCCTTGAATTTTTTATCTAGTTACCTTTGGGAGTACAAGTTATGTAACAATGTATTCACAAGGAGCTGTATATTTAAGCAATTTATGCTTATTAAAGCTGCTTATTTACTGTTCCAGAGAGGGACAACCCTGCCCCGGTTACTCTCCTCACCCTCTCTCACAAATTGCCACTCTGATCAGTTCTTACTCCCAATGGGCTAGCTTAGGTTTAGCTGTCTGGACTGCCCTGGATTCTTACTAATCCTGATTAATAATTGTCACTTTTCCCCCATACCTTACACCACATCATTGGACAAAAGAATTATGGAGCCACATGGCTTCAGCTGGCTGTCTCCCCCAGCTTCATTCACAGACTTATTTACTTTTGTAGCCTTTCTATATGAGAAATACAAATTACTCCTTTATTTATTTGTTTACAGTGGGTAAGAAAAACACTATTCAGTCATTTATTTTCTAATCACTTACTTCATTGACTCTGAACCCATCTTTAACAAAATTCTTTCCAAATCCTATCAAAGGAAATGTGCTGCCTCCATATCTCAATCGCAGGACCCCAGCCTTCCCTCACCCCTTCCTCAACAGTAGCAACAAGGAAACTCCTCAAATGCGTGCAAAGAATAGGGGAGTGTGTCTGCAAAACTCTACTTCAAAGGAATGAGCAGAAAGGTTCCCTTTGACACATTGGGAGCTGAATTCCCAATATGGGTCTCCTGTTCATCCACTGTAACTTCAGTGGAAGGGTGAGCAAAACTCTAGAAAAACTGCACTCCCTTTTTTGGAGGCTTCCTTAGCTCTTCTGTTGAAGTTACGACAGTTCAGGAGGAGTACCTCTGCAAACATTTACCCCTATAACTCCCTTGGCAAGAAATAAAATCCAGGTTTGCTGAGCCTAAAGGGAATTTTATATTCCAACTGTAGACATAGGCCACATTTTATTCTGGCAATGGGGGTCCCAGCAGCAGGCCAGGCAGCAGGGGGACAACCCGCCTCGCCCCTCCGTCAGACCCCTGTAGCTATTTAACAGCAGACAGCCAATTAACTGCCTGCCACAGGGACACCATCCCTTTAAGGGATGAGCTCCTGCCTCCAGAGCCGCTGGCCAATTGGAGGCCACAGCCGGTACTGCAGTACTGAAGATTGAAGAAGTTCCCAGGAGAGTGGGGTCTGGGTCGCTGAGGCCTGCTGTCAGGGTGGAGGGTGTTTGGTGAGGGTTGGGATGGGTTTTCCAGGTTGGGGGTGGGGGGCGGTGATCACCACTGTGGGGGCTCGGATTGCCCCCAAAGAGGGGACAACCCCAACCCCTCTAGGAGGTCATCAGGCTTTACTTGTTTGCATCTCCCCGTGGCAGGTCCCTCCGCCTTCAGTAAAATTGAGGCAGAGGCAGGATGTGGCCCTTTCGTGGTCATTAATTGGCCACTTAAGGGCCTCAATTGACCTGGGGCGAGAAGGCCATCCTCACTTTCCCCGCCTCGGACAAAATGGCAGGGGTCCTGGGCAATGTTGGGAACAGTGCCCGCTGTCATGTTTTTTGCCTCCCGCCTCCAAGGGCAGAAGAAAATTCTGCCCATTGTTATGAAGGATAATGAACCCATTATGAGCTTCCTCATTACTCAGACACCCTGGGCTGGATTTCAAAAATGGCAGCCCGTTGCCACGATTCCAAGCGCAGCGGCTCATTTAAATAGCCAGGGAAAGCCGCCCCTCCGATCATGTGGAGGGGGCAGGCTGTCCGTCTTCGGCAATGGCATCAGCTGCCTGTGCGCAGTCGCTGATACCATTTTTTAAAGGGCTGTTAGCCCCACAAGCATAGTTAAATATTTAAAGATAGATTTAATTACATTAAAAAAAATACATTTCTTTTGCTCCTCTCCCACCCCCACAATAACAATTAAATTAATTATTTGCCCTTCCCCCCCCCACAAAAACACTTAACTTTACCATCTGACCTTCACCCCCCCCCCCCCACAAACTTTAAACTCCAACCCTTCCCACTATCACCTACACCCATGACATTTATTTGACCCTGTTCACCCCCCAACACTAATAAACTTACTTCCTCCCCCTTACCCACCAGTAATGTGCCTCGTTTCCCTGGACGGAGATCCGAAGGCATGGGAGTGCCGGCTGCTGGGCCTATGATCGCAGCGGGACATCAGGAGGTGACGTAGTTTATTTAAATTAATTATTTTAACTGATTTAAATATTCAAATTGTGATCCCGTCGCCCAGCAGCAGGGAGGTCGCCACAGTGCCTTGCCACCACAGGGAGGATCGGGCCTGGCCCTGCTGGTGTCAAGGTCCGTGGCAGGCCTCATCCAGGCTAATGTTCAGGCCGCCCCCCCCCCCTCCGAATTCCGACGCCAAAGCCTCCTTAAAATCCAGCCCCATTTCTTTTACTTTTAAAATTGTCCTCCTTGAAAAGTCGACTTATTGTCTTTTCCAACAACCACCCAATCTCGAACTTCCTTTTGTTCCTCAAGTTCTTGAATGTGTCGTCACCTCCCAGCTCCATGTCAAATTCACACAAAACTTCCTAGTTAAGCCCTTCAGCCTACCTTCCGCCCTGCGTCAGTACCAACAACTTGTTTAAACTCAGCTGATCGTATCCTATCCCACACTAAAGTCCCAATTTCACATTATTCCCGTCCGTGGTGACCTATATTGGCTCATTGACTCCTAAAAACAAAGTTCTAATTTTTGCCTTCAAACCCTTCTGTGATCTCACTCCACCCTATCTCTGAAACTCCTCTGACCCAATACCTCCTCCTGCAATTTTACCATTTAGTGCATCCTCCCTTCTTTCATCCCATCATTGGTGGCCAGGCTTGATAGCCTTGGTCCTAATTTCTGGAATTCCCTTTTAAAGCCCTCGTCTCTCCACTTATCTCTTAACCTTTAAAAATCTTCTCAAATCCCTCTTTAAGGGGGCACATCTCATAGCTCTCACACCATGGCTTGGTGTACATTACTTCCATTTCTTTCATCTCTTTCTTAAATCTCCCTCCCATATATAACAGTGCAATGTTTCCAACTGTCATTTAGCACAGAAGATATTTTTGTGTTTATTTATATGATGATGGTGCTGTGAGATTAAGTTCAGTTCACACAGGGTTAATTCACAGGAATTCTCAAATACAAGATTAGATTGAGATAATAAAAACTATCCAACCCATTTTAGAGATAACTGTACAGCAGGAGTCCCAGCAAAATGGGAATGTAGTTACCATAACTCTCACAGAAAGAGGGGAGGTGGCAGTTTATAGACTGGTAGTTTGATGAGTCAATCCTCAACAAAGATAGCTGGGGAGGCAGAGGTTAAGCTTTGGCTTCATCTCTGTGGGAAAGAAAAGGTTGTTTGGAGGTGTTTTGAGTTGGGGACAGTCACAGAGAAGGATGGCACAAGGAACTTTCAGATACAGGGCCAGGATGGTAGAGATTAGGTGAGATAACGGAAAACTTGGTTGATGAGTTGGGATTTACGAAGTTTTTTAAAAGAGAGGCAGAGGGGTTGAGGAAGGGAAATTCAGAGAGATGGACCCAAGAGGCTAAGGCTCTGCTGTCAATAATAGAATGAAGGGGGTGGGGGTGAGGGATGGCAGGGGGGAGGTAGTAGGGTGGGATATACAAAAGGCTAGAATCCAAGATACTGAATTTGTGGGGAGAAAATTAGGTAACAGGCTGGAGGAGATTGCAGAAATCAGGTGGTGCAAGGCCATGAAGGGAGTTAAAGAAAAGGCCAAGAACTGTAAATTGTGTTGTGGGACGGGAGCCAGTAAGTCAGAGAAAGAACTGCTGACTGAGTGGAATTTAATGTAAGGCACACGTATGTTGCAACATTTAGAAAAGTTGGAATTTATGGAAAGTGGAGGAAGGACAGCAGGGAGAGTGCTGGAGTAGTCAAGTCAGGACGTGATGAAGGTGGATGAGGATTTCAGCAACATGAATAAATCAATTTCCATCTGTTCCTACTTCCCCTCTAACCCCAGAGGTTGTCCAAGATCAGATTCAATGACAGACTGGTTGATTGTCAGTCATTTTCTTTGAGCATACAGCAGTGATAATGTACCTGGCAATAATTTTAACACCCACCTAAACCAGGTAATGTTTAGGCAGGCATAAAAGTATTGTTTAGCAGTGGTGAAGCAAATTCACATTTCAAGGTAGCACTTTAACAGGGCAGTTAAAACTTTAAGGATAATGGATGAAAAGTAGGAATTAAGCTAATTATTGGGGAATGGAATCAATTACCTTCAGCCAGGCAATTATTATGTGGTTGATTTACCTGGACAGTTTAGTCACACTCAACTAAGCCTTAATTTAACACCAGAGACTGAGATGAAATGTATTTCTAATTATGCAAAATATGGCAGTGTTAAAAACAAGCATCTCTGATATAATGATGTGTGAGCAGCCATCATTCATCCAAACAGATGATTGACAGGCATCTTTTTGATGCTCTATGGGGTGCAAATCTACTGTGAATATTACAATATTGCATTATTCTGAATGCATATCCACATCATATATGTAGATTGTGTTACTATGCTGTTACTACTGGCACGAAGTAGGACACCTTCCACACGAGTATCATAATGTTGTCAGGACCCTCAGAGAAACCGTACCAAATTGAATAAAACAATCGAGAAGCTGTCATAATTCGCTATCTGCTCAAGGATCCACGCTTTATGTGTTTATAAGACTAGCTTAGAGAAAGAATAAAAAGACAATGGAGACATTAAAAATAAAACACAAGAGGCAGAGCGGAGTAGAATAGGCCTACTTTATTGTAGAACTAGAAAAATATTACAAATGAATGTTATTACTTATTACAAAAGTAGAATACATTTAATAGTAGTTATCCTCATTACTATCTTTGATAGATTGTACAACTGGGTAGATGATATGGACACAACTAATATATTGTAAGTGCAATTTCTACCAGTACTTCATATTTCTGTGCAAAAATATTTTAACAACTAAAGCAATAGTTTTATCCCCATACCAAAAACAACTAGCACATGGCTTCTTGTTCATATTTTTGAATAAAATAAAAATAGCTGGTAAGCTTTTAGATGTGTCCATCGAAGGATGTTCCGCAATGTAAGCAGATGCTGGTCCCATGGAAAGTCTTTCAGTTTCCTCTAAAAATTTTAAGTGGCTACACCTCAGAGCAACATAGAGGAGGGTTGCTAATTTTACAGCAATAGATTAACTAGGGAACCCATCTACTCTGTTAACTCTGTCCAACCAAACTACACAATATTTTCCAGGTAAATCACAGCAATGTGCAGCTGGATGTTCTTAGATCACACACTAGCAAGGCTGTTGAAAATGGCCTGATTTAGTAGCTACATACAGTCGCCACCACTGCATCAACGCATGTTTAAATCAGGCAATCACCTAAACTGTCCAAAGACACTAACCAATTTACCATTTCCATTATAGTTAATTACAAAGTTGCCGCTGGCAACAGCTCCATGTAGTTCAGGCAGAAAAGGGTGCTGCTGAGTAGCTCGCACCTCGTTAAGTTCCAATTCCCTTATATACTTAATCACCTCTAACTGGTGTTGGGTTACTGCTTGCACTGTTCAGCACTGACTACAATAATAAACAAGTTCAATAAGTAAATAGCACCTCATTAAAATCCAATTACCTTGTTTACTTAATCCTCTCTAAGTAGTGTGGGGTTACAGCTTTAATAGTGATATGCTACAATCTTTATTCAATAATAATGTCACCCCTTCAAACTATCCAACACATATAGGGACAAACAGCCTTAACACCAACATGCCAATTATAAGTGGTGGGAAACTGTATTCCCTCTCCGCACTGCTCTAGGATGTCAGGTCATGAATTAATTTTGGTACCTGCCTCTTGTTCTTTACTTGGTCCCTATTGTTTGAGTGTAGAACATCTGAAAGTTTGAGGTGCCTCTAACCCAATCTCAGTGTTGGACCAAGCAATAGGGATGTGTCTTCCCACCATTCAATGGCAGATCATGGATATCTCTGGCCTGGATCTACAGTTTCCAAACTTTGCCTTCCCAGCAGGGAGTCTTGCCCACCAGGAGCGCATAGTGGGGATTCAGTCACAAATGGCACATGATTTTCAACTATTCTTTTAAATGGTTGGCAAATCATGCCTAGCATGTGCACGAATGTCCGATGTGCACTCCTGACGGGCAAGGTTCACAACTGGCATCCAAAGTTGGAGAATTGTTCCTATAATGTTTGCTGGCAGATAATGGGCTAGATTTACAACTTGCTGCTGGGGTGTAAAATTGTCACTGCCGATCAGCTCCCTCATAATAGCCACAACCCAACTTTCATTTTCATTGAGATACACCCGGGTGGCAAGTTGAAATTTTGTCCCAATGACTCCTTTTCACTAATGGATTCCTTGCTGTCTGGTGTCTCATCCATGCTCTCAGAAATGACAAATGCTTTTGCATTGAATGCCATATAAATGGAAGAACAGCAGCTCATCTGTGGAGACAAAAGGGACAATATACAAGCTATTAATTTTATGCAGATATGCTGTGGAACAGAAAGCAGACAGCTCAAAAACCAGCAAAGGGCAACTTCTTGCAAATTTAGAAGCAACATTAAAGATTGTTTTTGGTATTCTGCTTAAGTACAGTTGCACACACTGGTAGATTGCATAGGAAAAACATTAATTCTAAACTCACCAGATTATCCGGAACTCCAAGGTCGATGTTTTGCCCTCTAGAATGATTTTGAAGATTTTTGTGTCTCTTCCATTTCTTCAGTAGCATAGCACCTCAACAATGTTCTTTCAACCTTTGAACAATTTTTTTTCACAAGCCTTTTCAGGTCATTGATTCTTTTCTGACAAGGTTGCGGTGTTGCCAACTTTTCATTGGATGTTGGTACTGAAGTGAATGTTCCAAAGAAAGCATCTTGATGTTTGTAAACTATTGATGAGAATAATAACTCTCTTGGTGAAACATGGCCAATGCTGTCGCCTGCTGAACTCCACTTTGCATAATCATCACCAGCAGCTTATGTTACTTTTATTTGCATTCATTATTTAATATATTAATGAGGTTGTCAACTGGCTTCTGATTGGGTGTCTTAAGTTACTACTGGTAAACAAATTCAGATACTGATTTACAAGAATTGCTGCCTGTAAGCTTACAAAATAACTGTGGCTGTTATTATTACAACTATAGCACATCTGCTCTGAGAGGCCCTTTTGGAGACAGTTTTGGGATGAGCCGATACTTCCATCTGTCCCCACTGAAATAGCCCTGACCCAGGATCAGGGATATTTACATATTGTAGGCTGGCTCCCACAACATTTACAGCACTGATAGGTGCCTTGCTGCTACATAAATGGGTCTACAGTCTTGACTCAACATAGTAAAAAAAAAATCTATTGCTGCCACTCACTCACCAATTCTTCTCCAACTGATTCCCTTTGCAAAATTGTCCTTTTAAAATTTAAATGTGCCCTGAGGTCTTTAGCCATGCTGATTGGTAGAGATGCACAGGCATCCTTCACACCCACCTTCACCATGGTGCAAATAATGGGAAATCCATCACATGACGTATTTTCCTCAT
The DNA here is from genome assembly GCF_036365525.1 of Heterodontus francisci. Classification (NCBI taxonomy): domain Eukaryota; kingdom Metazoa; phylum Chordata; class Chondrichthyes; order Heterodontiformes; family Heterodontidae; genus Heterodontus; species Heterodontus francisci. The sequence goes on along the minus strand of NC_090379.1, from coordinate 49,981,011 downwards.
CTGTATTATGTCATAATATGCCCACGCAAATAGATGCAGCCGTATTATGCACCCACCCTCAATTTAATCACAACTTCTGATGGATTGCAAAAGGGTTAGGAACACAGAGTCACCCAGCAACGAACCGAGTTCCGAACCTGTCTACCCAGAGAACATGAATTTTCTACTTTCACAGCCCATAGATTTAGCACCTATTTATCTCCAAAATCAAAGATTTGAACTCATCCCAATTTGAGAAGATGGCAACTGCTGACTGTTGATTAGCCGGCTGAGACTCACTGTCAAGGTTTGCAGATAAATACTGAATACTTGGCAAGATAGAAGAGGGTGACGGGCACACTTGAAACTGTAACCCAGCAAGGAATCACTACCTTCTACAAAGGCTGTTGGGCATATGGATTAGGGTTTGGAAATAATAGGCAAGAAGGAAGAAAAAATCCTATGACAAATGAACATGGACAACTCAATTTCTAATGAATGGTGGTGCTAGCAATATGTTGATAGTCTTACTCAGTGGGAAGCTGAATAACTCACGCCAGCTCAATGATGATCTGAGGTTACTAATCAAGTAAATTACTAATCCAGACAACTGACAAAAAACAGGTCTTTAAAAAATGCACAGACGATGTACACACAATACACCTTCACATAATAGAGCTTCACCTTTCGTTGTTTTATATGTATATATCTCAAGGGCAATTAGGGATGGACAATAAATGCTGATCTTGCCAGTGATGCCCAAATAAGTGTTTAAAAGTCATCTTTCCTCAGAGATTTTTTTTTGAAATGCCCATTCTTGAAAATTTGAGCCAAATACTATAGTAAATACATGCATAAAGCTTACCTGCTGTCCGCTTTTTGGGGGACTTTGAACTTCTGTTGCGACCAGAAGAAGACATTCCACTTTCACTCATGGAGTCGTGCGCGGATGATGCACTCCCTGTAGCTTCACTGTCACGAATCATACTTTCATAGCCACTGCTTCCACCACTATGATAAAACAGAGCTGTTCTTCCCATGGCAGGAGGCAGCTCTCCACTAAGAACACTGCTGTTGTCACTACCATGCCCACTGCTGTAGCGTTGAGGTCGTCTTGGTGCAGTTATTTTGCTGTACGGAGAAGGCAAGACTGGTATCTGTGATATCTCATCACTGAGGTTGACCCCACTGTCATTCCCACTGTCAGAATCTGCGGATCCTCTCAAATGGCCCATTTTACTGGAGGAGGCCCCAGATGCTAGTTCAGAGACACGGCTGTTTGCTGCCCTGACTGCTTGCTTTGTTCCCATGATTGTTCCTTTGCCTGGTTTACAATTTGCTACCTGTGTTGAACGAGGTATTGTTTTTCCATTTGATGGTACACTGGAACTTCGACCCATTGGCTGGGTTAATGATTTAACAGATGTGCTTAACCCCTTTGCACCACTTGTAGAGAGGCTTCGGCATTTACTTCCTGACATCACTACCTTATTATTGGACGCATATTTGGTTTGATTAGATTTACCCGGCACAGGGACTACAGGAGTGGGTGGAGTAGACATTACTGGAGCTGACGGTGACACACCAAGCCTCGGTACTGCTCGGCCTGTTCTGCTGTTGTTGTTGGCAGGGTGGCCACTTTCCTTAGTCATGCTATGCTTGGATCCTACTGATGTAAGACTCTCACTTCTCTCAAGGGACATCGGACTTCCACAGCGATTGACAGCTTCAGGTTTAGGCATTCTGGATTTTGAATTTGAAATGTTTTTAACAGACAACTGATCAGACTTTATGTTTGTTGATCTGTTATTGTTACCTTCAACAATACAAGAAGCAACATTTAGTCTTCCATCTATTTCATCCTCTAATTTTGGTGGTGATACTTTAACTACCTCTGGACTGGTACATTGTTCGGCACCAATTTGTGGGGTAACTCTGTTTTTTTGTTCTAGACTAGATTTACGGACTGGGGGCGCTGGAGGTGTCCCATTGAGCCTCGGTAGCATGCTTGTTTTGGGCAACGATGTCTTCTTACATGCAGTTGATTTTAAGCTGCTTGTTACTGAAGCAAAATCTTGTTGGTCTTTGGGTATAGCTCCAGCATTAACACTGGTGTGCATTATTGGCATTGTAGCAACCATTGCATTTCCTTTTTTGACTTGTGATACCTTTGCTGGCGCATCATTTTTCCTTGTGTTCACACCAATGGCACTATTTACTCCATCAGATTTATTTGCCATTTCACATCCATACACAACTCTGTGTGTACAGGAAGCAGTTGTATGAGATTTGTTAAGCCTAGGAATAGTTCCAGTATTCTGTGATGATTTCATTTGCTGCTTTATTTGACTGCTAGTACCAGATTTGGGAGATGACTTCGCTGAAAGTGCTTGATCATCAGCTTTTGGTTCCAATTGGCTATTTGTGCGTCGTAACCAAGGATCCTCAAGCTCGTTTTCTAGCTGTTGTGTGTCTCCACAATCTACTGTGCTACCATTATGGCTCACAGATGAGGTAGGTTTTATTTTCCTGGGAAGACTAGAGTAGCAAATAGGATCTTCTTCAGAAATTACTGGGACATGACAATTAACTGTGGTGCTAGTTTTAGTTACTAATGAATTATTAGTGCCAGTCACAATTTTGCCAGAAACCACTTTGGATAAAGTTAAGGTGTTGGAACCTTTGTTGGTGTTGGCAGGAGGTCTACTTGAACTGGTACTTTCATTACCCAGTTCAGAACAACAAAATCTACTATCATTCAAGGTGCTTTTTTGAGCCTGTGTCAGTGGTGCAGTTATGTCTTGCAGCATGTCAGGTGAATCCAAGTTAAAAGGCCCCAGAGACTTCTCACCATAACTGTAGCAAGACTGCACAACAAAAGTGTCAGGGGGCTGTGCCCCATCACTTTCTAGGGCACAGATACTTACTTCACTGAGCCAGGAGCTGATTGATGAGCGTCTGCTACTGTTGCAAAAAGAATCACCTGTAAATGGCACAACAGTGTCCATATTTGCGCCAGCAGTAGTTGCTGGTGAGGTAAAAGCTTCAAAGTCATCATTGATGCTACTAATAATGCTGACAGGCCGTGAGCCTGAGGCCAGGGCCTGAAGTGAACAATCACTGTTAAAGCTAATAATGCTAGCAGGTCGGCCACTTTCCAAAATCCCTTCAAACGACAGTTCTTCCACCACAGTAAATACCAGTTCATCTTCTCCATTCAGTTCCACAGGCTGCTGCAAAGTCACAGTAGTGGTTAACATATCTCGGTCAATACAATCGCTCCGTAATGCTGACCTTAAGCGGTTTATATCTGATGCAGCAGATTGCTTATATTTGCTTCTGCAATGTGCAGCAGCAGCGCTTCCAATTACAATGGACTCCGGTTTATTTGTCACCTGATGGCTCATTCCTACTGGAGGAGTTCTGATCACACAACCACTGTTGAATTCTGAACAAACTATTTTCCTATCTTTAGTCTGGGGAGGTGGTGGTGCAGGGCTTGGCAAAGGCCTTCTATTGAAAAACATCTTTTCCCTCACGACAGGCACAGGTGTGGCTTGTGCCTGCTCTTGTGCTTTCGGGCTGTTGGATCTGGGCATGTTTGTGGAAGCTGTGATTGTCTCCTTGATTCCATCTATTCCAGTATTATCACTTAATTCCAATTTGCTTCCTTCAGCTTTGGTTTGCGGTTTCAAATGTTCGGTTGTTATAGAGTGAGAGGGGCTCTTCACTGGAGATCCACTTCGCTGCTGTACAGGAATCTGAGTATGTGAGCTCTGCCTTTTTTTAGGAGACACTGCTTCTATTGAAGAATGCTTTCCATGTATTTGTGGAGAAGATATCTTCTCTGATGCAATGGCAGATTGTGTCGTCTCATGTACTGTTATACATGGCACATTCTCCACATTTGTAGGGACTGGACTACTACTACATATGAAAAGTCCTTGCTCACAAGAAAATTTGATGGGCTCCTCACTTCCATCGATGCATTCTAATCTCTCTTGCAATTCAGCAAAAGTGTTGCATTTGAAATAGTCCCTTTCAGTCCTCTTGCCAACAATGGCAGTTTCCTTGCCTTTCTTGGGATCATACCTCTTGTTAAGAGAAGGGATTATGGGAACAAACTCTGGCGGTCCCTCATTATCTGTTAGTTCTCGGTCAGACAGTGCTGCACCGTTGGGACCAACATAAATAACTGTATCACATGATTGCTCACTGCTTGATGAATAATCTGGGTCACTCGGTATTCCTAGTATGGGAAGATTTGGATCAAGAGCTGTGGTTCTTGAGTGAAAGGGCCTTAAATGAGGTGGCCTTCGAATCCGGCCTTCTTCACAAGAACTCTCTCCTCCAGAAGAACTTGAGGCATACTAGTTCAAATAAAAAAGTATTTATTTTACAAAAAGGTAATTGAGACAAAAAATTTGACTTTTAAACTTTGCAATACTTGAAGGAAAGCAAGTTATTGTTATTTATAGTAACAGAATTACAAATGCTTTCTAGGCCCACATTTGAAACTAATAGCATTTGATATTCTACTTGGAGCAGATACTGACCTTGGACTTTTTCTTCCTCATACGATGAATTCGTGCTGCAAGCTGAATGCTCATAAGGGTTTCTGCATAGTTGGCAGGAGAATCAGAAATATGGGTGATCATGGTTGTTCTGCAGTTTATATTTCCCAGCGATTCTCTCAATAGCATAGTAAGCTTGCTATCTCTGTATTGTATAACAGAACAAATACACTCAGGTACAAAGAAAGTGATGGATTAAGCATTTTAAGTTGACGGTCTATTTTATACATCCACTGAAATAGAATTTTAACACTTTCAGGATTAGATAGGTTTTAATGCAGCATTTTATTTCAGGCGTAGAAGAACAGAATCCAGCAACATACAATTCTGTTGTTCAAAATCACTAAAGCAACCTGTTTCATAATTATTTCTCTCCAGGCATGAACATTAGCTTAGTTTTTTTAAACTGCAGATAATATGTCCTTGTCTGGAGAAGACTTTATGTGGCTTCAAACAAATGTAAGCACAGTAACTGTTACTGTGGATAATTACAGAACTCGTATTGAGCATAATTGCAAAGCCTTTCTTAAGAAGATAAACAGATGGTTTTATTGTTACCAAAAATGTAATAAAAATGTTCACTCACTGGCCTTGATTCTCCATTTGTGACCATTGGCGTTGAACTCAGAAAAATCAAGCAAAATGCCAACTGATTTGCATCCAAGTATGAAAAGCTATTTTTCCTTTGGCAACTCAATAAAGTTTAGTTTAAATTAAATTAAATTAAAAGAGATGCAGTAATACCATTTTGTTCCCATGCCATTTTTATTCATGAACATGTTGGCTTTGGCTTTTTCAATCAAATTGTTGATAGAAAGAATTTAGATTCCTGTCCTGATATTGAAGATAATTGTGTCAAACATTAGGCCAATTCTTGTTGGAGAGGGGCGTCTTGCAACATTGGCCGTTGGTTAGATTTTTTTCCTGCAACTTTCAGCTCGAAATTTTTTTGTACCGTAACTTGCAGGAAGTGCGAGTTGATATGGCATGGCAAGGGCAATGGGGCAACTGGGACCTTAGTGAATGGTGGGACCAACAGTGCATCTCCTTGACCAATAAGATTTAAGGATTGAGAAGAAAACAAAAGGAACAGAAAAGGAGGGTGAATTCTAGTCAAATCAGATACAGAAAGAGAAATAAGGGAAGAAAGATTGCATTAAGAAACAGAAAAAGAGACACAGAACAAAAGTAAGAAAAACATTTAAAAAGTTAAAATTTGAAATGTTTTAAATTTCTAAGAAGAATTTACTACAGCAGGAATAAGATTGAACAGTTTGAATTGTTCCCTTTCTATGTCAGAGAGGTTGATTGGCATTGCATTAACAATTATTTTGTTAAGAGTAATTAGGCACTTAATTACCAGACTTAACTTTCGTTTAATGGTTAAAATAATGCACAAAATCTTGCAAGTTCTTAAAAATAATGGGCAAGTTAAGCACAAGGTGCCATTTCTGTAAAGCAAGCAATGGAGTGGTGTAAATCAACCAGCAAGAGCTAGAGATTCACAACACAATCGAATCTCTTAATCCCCTGAAATTGCTGACCAATGTGCGCATTAATAACAACATGCATCAATGAAGTGCCATTATTTTTCTAGTAAGATTTGGCCCAGTGTGTCCCCTTGTGAGATCTGCTAATTGAACACAGTCCAAGGTTCAACCATAGTATTTCTGCAGTCCATGGCAAGAGTTGCACTAAACAGCTAATTGTTAAAAGTCTAAATTCTTCTCAGCTTACAATTTGCTAAGAAATAAACATATCTAATTGAAATGAATAGCATTGAATTCTGGCTAGTTTACAACCTTATGGTTAATGGCAAAAAGAAATAAAGTGCTGAAATGTGCCATTCCCTGATCTTTGCTTCTGGCCCTGTCAAAATTTGTGCGTCAGTAAGAGAGTGTGCAATTTGACATTGGTGACTGAGGTCCTGTCTGGGACACCAACAACTGCACGGTAGATGCTGGAAAATCCACTGTAAATGTGCTGGGGAAGAGCTGTTGAGCAGGGGACATTTTTGCTGCTCCTGAGATCCCCTGAAACTCATTTTAAAAAGAAAAATTTTAATGTTCTGAATCACCACCATTTGGTTGGCTGTCAGGTGCCCAGAGTCGCCAGTATCTCCAGCACCACCGCCCCTACCACCGCCCCCCTCCCCCCCCACACCCCATTCCACATACCCTGATGTCCTTGTAAGAAGTTGGTAGAGGCTCCACTCCATAAGACCATCCAGGAAACGTGGGTGTAAGGTTGGGACATGATTTAATTGGCACTGACCTAGTTCCTAGCGATTCTGGCAGAAGCCTGCCAAAGTTACAACGGAAGTCCATCGGAAGAGCTACAAATTTTAAGCCCTAACCTTTTTTTAAAAATGTGTGGGGGGCATTAGATCCTAAAATGCTAAGCCCTTTCTGACTTTGGAAATCCATATTTTATTTTAAAGCCATAGTCACTTATTTCTTCATAGCTGATAATCCTGTAAAAATATGCTTTACTTAGAGTTCACAATTTGTCATGCATGTTACTTACTTGTATGGAACATGTTTAGCACCATTGACTAATGCCAAAATGACATTGCCTAGAGCTGAAAGTGACAGACAGAGGCCACCACCACCATCCCGGCTCTTGCTTAAAACCTTTTCACAGCTCCCCAGATCAACCAGGTGCAAACGACTACGCCCTCCTGACACTGCAAAAACATGGCAAGATGTACAAAGCCACTTAGAGATTCTGAATTTATGCAACTAACTGACATAATGAATGCAACAATACCAGTGTCTATATTAAATATTAATGACAGGCAAAATGTGGAGTTTTCTGAGAGGTCAGGTAGTAATCATCACCTATTAGTAGTAAATTTGTTAATATACCATTATCTGTGGCATCCATATTAGCAGAATACCTTTATTTTACAAATTAGAATTTGGCATTTAGAGTGAACGTACTTCCCCCTTTGCCGCTCTTTTCCATTCGATATTGGTAAATGTGAAGGGTAAAGAGCATATGGGAGTTTCTTCTCTCCTCCTCATCACAATCTGGCTTACTGGTCCTTCTGGAGGCTATTGCCGCATCAAGGAAGTAGGCGGCTTTCTCTGCCGTAGGGGCTCTCAGTTCACTTTGATTCTGAAGCTGAATATAAGAGAAATATATTACTAATTGGAAGAGGATTGCATTTCTGCTGAACAGATTAGCTCTCTGGGGGCAATTAGTAACAAAATATGTATACCAAGGGAGCAAAGATAAACAAAAAGTAAAGCCAAAAGAGTGGCAGTGACATTTTAAATATAACTAGAACGTTTCAAACATCCTTCAATGCACAATGGAAATTGTGCAGTGTGTTGAGAAAAAATATCAAAATGCTTGAAAATAGAATAACGATATACTATAATAAAAATACCTGAGTTCCACAGATTGGATCCTCTCTGAGGTAGACACCAGGAGACTGGCCATCCTGGAGGCTGCCAGTGGCCACATCAGATAACAAATCCCTAAGGTTTTCATCCTTGCCCCAGATCTCCACAGCAGATACCCTGACCGAGAATCGAGTGCCAGTTTTCTCCTTGCGTTCATTTATTAGCTTAAAAAGCCAGGATATTGCACAGGGAATAACACCAAGATTTTGCATTGAATTATCCTTTCCAATCATAGTATATGTTTTTCCTGGAAATGAAATGTAAGTTTGAATGTTAGGCAGCTTTAGTTTCTTTAGTGGTTTAGATAAATACAGATTAGGCACATTTAGACTTTCTTTCTCAAATGCAACATTTTGAGGATCAGGCCCCATTACTGCCACTGGACAGTGGTCACCAAACAGGTGAGTGCAGCCCACCACCTTTTAGATGTCACAATATCAGTCATCCTGGAAGCAAAACCGGCTGGCAGCAAGGTAGATCCAGGGGGATGTTTGGACAGTGGGGATCCCAGAGTGGCAGCGGTCCACATGATTTACGTGGACCCCAGAGAAGCACTTCTGCTCTTCTTGTCCACACAAAAAATAATTTTAAACTTACAGTGCCTGGTCCTCATCGGCTGTACTGCCGGGTAAAACCCTGGCAAGCACAACACATGCTCCTTTCTGCAGCCTCCCAAAAATACGTACGTCAGAGGGCCCAAATATGCATCTTAACTGAAACAGGCTTACAGCCCCACATGGATACATCAGTTTCAGGATGGTAATGGCCAGATTGGAAGTAGAAATGGGACAGTATGCTTTTTTCCATGATTTCTGTGGAGCTACCATCAGATTTCTGTGCAGGATAGTTAGTAAAAATCTTCCCGTGTCTTAATTATCAGTATCCAATCTCAATAGTAGAAATACAGGGGGGTTTGTGTTGTGCTTCCCTGTTTGCCCATTCATTAACCATCTAAGTATTGTGTGTCTGAATACTTGGCTACAGATTTGATTTAACAAATGTCATAAGGTCAAAGACACTGCTCTTAATTCTTGTATATTAATGTGCCACTGTGATTGTTAGCAAGATCATGTGTCCTACGCCCATCTGTTCTCCAAGTGTGCTCGCTAGCTATAAAAGGAAGTTGCTTATTATGTGTTGAGGGTGGAGGCCAGTGGGATGCCTGTCAGAACACTGACTAAGCTACTCTGCAGTGAGGCTTTCAGCAAAAGAAACTCCACCTTGTAGGGCAGCATTCTGGAGGTCACTGGCCAGGAGATACTTATGAAGAATCTGAATTTGATACAGATAGTTCTAGCAATCCTAACAGCCAGAGGTGAGGATCAATACTTTATGAGCCGGCCTTAAAGACACCAGTTGTTTTTGACTGTTCTGGAAATATGGCAGAGACCCAATCCTGCAATCTGGGATTTTACCAACAATGATATTCTGAATATGCTCCAATTGGTATTGCTAGAAGGCTCATTTAATGGAACTATTTGCAGGAAAACCTCTCAACTCTTTCCTCAGAGTGTGTCTCATGAGCTGATCAATATGAGTACAGATGTAGCATTTTTACGTGCAAGTTTTCAGTTGCCACTGTCAAACATTGGTAACTGACCAGACACCTGAAGCTGCACCAAAGGCAGAACCTAAACTAGTAGAAGGTACCTGAGGAATTTCATATGACATGCTTAGATATCTTCATGAAAATAAATATCATCACAGTAACTTGCATTTACATAGCACCTTTAACATAGGAAGTCATCCCAAGGTGCTTCACAGGAGCGTAATAAGACCAAAATTGACACTGAGCCAAAGGAGATTTTAGGACAGGTGATTAAATGCTTGGCCTAAGAGGTAGGTTTTAAGGAATGCCTTAAAAGAGGAGAGAGAAGTGGAGCAACAGAGAGGTTTAGGGAGTGAATTCCAGATTTTAGGGCCTGAACAACTAAGGTTCAGCCGCCAATAGTGGGATGAAGGGGGTGATAGATACACTAAAGTCCAGAGTTCAACTTTCTCCCCAAATGAGGCACTGGGAATTTCTGTCATAATTTGTGTGTGGTAGGCGGGTTAGAACAGCTGCTGTCTGTCCCATGGGGCAATGGCAGGATAATCCAGGTTGGGGCAAGGAGAAAGAAAGAAGACTTGTATTTATATAGCATGGCTACAAGACATCCCAAAGCACTGTACACTTAATGAAGTGCTTTTGAAGTGCAGTCAGTTACTATAATGTAGGAAATGCAGCAGTCAATTTGTACACAGAAAGGCCCACAAACATCAATTTGCTAATGACCAGATAATCGGTTTTGTGATGTTGATTGAGGGATAGATATTGGCCAGGACACCAGGAATAACTCCCCAGCTCTTCTTCGAAATAGTGTCATGGGATCTTTTACATCCACCGAAGAGGGTAGATAGGGCTTCAGTTTAACGTCTCATCCAAAAGAGGCAGTGAAAGGTCTTACCAATCCAATTTCCTACTGTTATTGTCATTCTGCACAATTTGGGTGGGATAGTGGAGGGAAATCGTTGCCTCAAAGAGAAAGTATATGTTTACATTTATAACAGGGGCTCAGCTCACTTTACATTAGGTTCAGTATGCTTGGATGTTCTGTTTTTGAGCTAGAATTGAAATCTTCATGATTTTAACCTGTAGACTACTACATCAAAGAGTTTATTGCCAAACAATAACTTAATATCCAGATTATTCCCAGAACCCTTAATAGGAATAACTGTAGAGCATTCATAAATCGCCTCGCTCACCTATATCGTACACACCAGGGGCCAGATTTTCAAAGGGTCACGAGGTCGCGACCCAGAGGGAATGCAACTTGAAAATTGCGGACCCGGAGGTCGTCTCCGAAACCCCCCTATGCCTCTGGAACAGTCCGAAATTTTCAATGTAAGGGACGGGGATCACCTCCAATTAAGGGCCTATTAAGCCCAAGAAGAGCTTGTTAAGAGGCCAGGTGGGGGTGCTACACTGCAATGTTCAAAGGCGATTCCAGCGAGCCTGACCAATTTGGTGCACGCTAGCTATCCGGCTCACAGCGGGCAGGGGTAAACTATTTCTGCACAATGAAATGTTTTGGACCCACAGAGATCTTGTGCCGGGCCAAGTGAAGGATTTTGTTTCATTCCAGAAGCACTGCCTCACCCCCATGCAGCTGCCAACTCTCTGCAGCAAGGCAGCAGCAGGCCCCATCACGTAATGCAGCTCAGGCATGGGGTCAGGTCCCAGAAATCATCCAGGCAGCGGGTTCCCCACCCCATTTTGTAAATTCAGCCCCAGATTTTTCAGACTATAGCTCCAGTCAGACTTACTGCTTTTATTTAATTCGTTCATGGGATGTGGGCATCGCTGGCTAGGCCAGCATTTATTGCCTATCCCTAATTGCCTTTGAGAAAGTGGTGGTGAACCACTGCATCCCTTGGGGTGTAAGTACACCCACAGTGCTGTTAGGAAGGGAGTGTCAGGATTTTGACCAAGCGACAGCGAAGTAACGGCGATATAGTTCCATGTCAGGATAGAGTGAGACTTGGAGGGGAACTTGCAGGTGGTTGTGTTCCCATGCATCTGCTGCCCTTGTCCTTCTCGGTGGTAGAGGGCGTGGGTTTGGAAGATGCTGTCAAAGAAAGGAGCCTTGATGCATTGCTGCAGTGCATCTTGCAGATGATACACACTGCTGCCACTGTGCATCAATGATGGAGGGAGTGAATATTGAAGGTGGTGGATGGGGTGCCAATCAAACAGGTTGCTTTGTCCTGGATAGTGTTGAGCTTCTTGAGTGTTGTTGGAGCTGCAGCCATCCAGGCAAGTGGCAAGTATTCCATCACACTCCTGACTTGTGCCTTGTAGATGATAGACAGGCTTTGGGGAGTCAGGAGGTGAGTTACTCGCCACAGAATTCCCAGCTTCTGACCTGCTCTTGCAGCCACTGCATTTATATGGCTACTCCAGTTCAGTTTCTGGTCAATAGTAACCACCAGAATGATGATAGTAGGGGATTCAGTGATGGTAATGCCACTGACAACAAGGGGTGATTGTTAGATTCTCTCTTGTTTGAGGTGATCATTGCCTGGCACTTGTGTGGTGCGAATGTTACTTTCCATTTATCAGCCCAAGCCTGGATGTTGTCCAGGTCTTGCTGCATCTGGACAAGTGCTGCTTCAGTATATGAGGAGTGGTGCTGAACATTGTGCAATCATCAGCAAACATCCCCATTTCTGATCTTATGATTGAAGGAAGATCATTGATGAAGCAGCTGAAGATGGTTGGGCCTAGGACACTACCCTGAGGAACTCCTGCAGTGATGTCCTGGAGCTGAGATGATTGACCTCCAACATCCAGAATAATCTTCCTTTGTGCTAGGTATGACTCCAACCAACAGAGAGTTTTCCTTTTGATTCCCATTGACTCCAGTTTTGTATGGGCTCCTTGATGCCATACTCGTCAAATGCTGCCTTGCTGTCAAGGGCAATCACTCTCACCTCACCTGTGGAGTTCAGCTCTTTTGTCCATGTTTGAACAAAGGCTGTAATGAGGTCAGGAGCTGAGTGGCCCTGGCGGAACCCAAACTGAGAGTCAGTGAGCAGGTTATTGCTGAGCAAGTGCCGCTTGATCGCACTGTCGACGACCCCTTCCATCACTTTGCTGATGATCAAAAATAGACTGATATGGCGGTAATTGGCCAGGTTGGATTTGTCCTGCTTTTTGTGTACAGGACATACTTGGGCAATTTTCAACATTGCCAGATAGATGCCAGTGTTGTAGCTGTACTGGAACAGCTTGGCTAGGGGTGCGGCTACTGCTGGAGCACAAGTCCTCAGTACTGTTGCAGAATGTTGGCAGGACCTATAGCCTTTGCAGTATCCAGTGCCTTCAGCAGTTTCTTGATATCACATGGATTGGCTGATGACTGACATCTGTGATGCTCGGGACCTCAGGAAGAGGCCAAGATGGATCATCCACTCAGTACTTCTGGCTGAAGATGGCTGCAATTGCTTCAGCCTTGTCTTTTGCACTGATGTGCTGGACTCCCACATCATTGAGGATGGGGAGATTTGTGGAGCCTCCTCCTCCTGTTAGTTGTTTAATTGAGCATCATCATTCATGACGAGATGTGACAGGACTGCAGAGCTTAGATCTAATCCATTGGTTGTGAGATCGCTTAGCCCTGTCTATCACATACTAACGTTGTTTGGTATGCAAGCTGTCCTGTGTTGTAGCTTCAACAGGCTGACACCTCATTTTGAGGTATGCCTGGTGCTGCAACTGGCATGCCCTCCCGCACTCTTCATTGAACCGGGGTTGGTCCCCTGGCTTGATGATAATGGTAGAGTGAAGGATATGTTGGGCCATGAGCTTACAGATTGTGATTGAATACAATTCTGCTGTTGCTGATGGCTCACATCGCCTCATGGATGCCCAGTTTTGAGTTGCTAGATCTGTTCGAAATCTATCACATTTAGCACGGTGGTAGTGCCACACAACACGATGGAGAGTATCCTCAATGTGAAGGCGGGACTTCGTCACCACAAGGACTGTGCGGTGGTCACTCCTACCAATACTGTCACGGACAGATGCATCTGCGACAGGTAGATTGATGAGGACGAGGTCAAGTAGGTTTTTCCCTCTTGTTTGTTCCCTCACCACCTGCCACAGACCAAGTCTAGCAGCTATGTCCTTTAGGACTCAGCCAGCTCGGTCAGTAGTGGTGCTACCGAGCCATTCTTGGTGATGGACATTGAAGTCCCCCATCCAGAGTGCATTCTGTGCCCTTGCTACCCATAGTGCTTCTTCCAATTGGTGTTCAACATGGAGAAGCACTGATTCATCAGCAGTGGGGGGGTGGTAGGTGATAATTAGCAGGAGGTTTCCTTGCCCATGTTTGACCTGAATCCATGAGACTTTATGGGTCAATGTTGAGGACTCCCAGGACAACTCCCTCCCACCTGTATACCAGTGTGCCGCCACCTCTGGTGGGTCTGTCCTGCCGGTGGGAGATGACATACGCTGGGATGGTGATGGTGGTACAGGGACATTGTCGATAACGTATGATTCCATGAATATGACTATGTCAGGCTGTTGCTTGACTAGACTGTGGGACAGCTCTCCCAATTTTGGAACAAGCCCCTAGATGTTAATAAGTAGAACTTTGCAGGGTTGACATGGCTAGGTTTGCCATTGTCGTTTCCTGTGCCTAGGTCGATGCCGGGTGGTCCGTCTAGTTTCATTCGTTTTCTTACGCTTTGTAGTGGTTTGATACAACTGAGTGGCTTGCTAGGCCATTTCAGAGGGCATTTAAGAATCAACCACATTACTGTGGGTCTGGAGTCGCATGTAGGCCAAACCAGGTAAGGACGGCAAGATTTCCTTCTCTAAAGGACATTAGTGAACCAGATGGGATTTTTACAACAATCGAGAATGGTTTCATGGTCACCATTAGACTTTAATTCCAGATTCATTAATTGAATTCAATTTCACCATCTGTCGCAGTGGGATTCGAACCCCTGTCCCCAGAGCATTAGCCTAGGCCTCTGCTGTACTAGTCCAATGACTCCCCATTATTCCCAATGGGTGGCCTAGTTGGACTCTTAGTTTAGATTTGGTAGCCGATTACTAATTATGTTGTTGGGGCTAATGAACAGAGACTGAAACTGATGCTATGGTCCCCTGTTCAGCTTGCCCAACCTAGATGAGCCTCAGGAGGGGTTGGCAGGTTTCCTAAATATCTTATAGGGGTCCTGCAAGTCATATAGGTGTGATGTTTACAGCCAGTTCATCATGAAATCTCCCATTAAGAGGAATTTGGCTAACCATTTCGGCATTAAGGAGGCTTTTCTTCAACAATGGACAACTAATAAGTTGGTCTGCAGATATTTGGTGACTTGTGTAAGAGTGTTGAGCTCTGGAACCAGCAATATGTGTTCTGCAGACTCATAAAATAATCACTGGTACTGTCCATAAAACTGCTCATGTTCACTGCAGCAGTGGTCGTCAAATTCCTTGCTGTTTCAGGGAAGTTGAAAACACTATACTAACAACAACTTGCATTTATATAGTGCCTTTAACATAGTAAAACGTCCCAATGCACTTCACAGGAATTATCAGACTAAGCTCGATGCTGAACCACTTAAGGAGATATGAGGACGGGTGACCAAAAGCTTGGTCAAAGCGGTAGATTTTAAGGAGCATCTTAAAGGAGGACAGAGTTGCAGAGAGGTTCAGGAAAGGAATTTTAGAGCTTAGGCTGAGACAACTGAAGTTTCAATGCTTCAGTTAAAAAAAAAAAGCCAAGCTTAATAATTTCAAGTTAATACTCTCCAAAGATAAAAAGAGATATCCAACTACTATGTGGAACTCAGAATGAGAGATGAACCATTTATCTATGTCTTGGGGTCAATTCCACATCCACTTTCTGAACAAAATGTAAACTATTTTTCCAGCGTTTCCTAGGCTCTTCCAATGAAGTTACAGCAGACAAGTGGGAGATCCCTACAGAAAGCCCCTCCCCCAGGTCCCTGAAATGGGAATGAGTCTCATTCCCAGGAGCTCGCAGCATGCCCCTGAATGAGCAAGCAAATGGCAAGTTAAATCAACCTGACACGCTTTTAAACATCCACTTGATTATAAATTTTCACAGGTCAAAAATGGACACAGTAGGACTTACTTTGCTGGGGAGGCTGCAACTGATCCGTGTGAATGGGCCAAACCTCATGTATGCATCACACATAGCCACTGGACACACTAATAGGAGCTCCTGGAAATAGCAGTTCTAGTGCACACTTTAAATTGATAATGTAACTTGGGCCCCAACCTGAATTTAACTCAAGAATCCCATGAGCCAACATTTAAATGTTTATGAGGACCTGCCAGTCTGCAGCAGGCAGTCTCAATGCTCCTGAAAACCTGGGTGCCAAAATGGTGGCTAGCGCAAATGCATTGGGAACACATCATCCAGAATCCCACCACCCTTTTAACCCCTCCACCTGCACAGCTTCCACTGGTCATCAGGGTTAGAACTGGGATTTGGTATATAGAAAATAACAAATGAAAAACATGTTTATGCATCATATTTTCATGTTTAAAAATTTGAACTTGAAAGCTCAGATATAGATTTAATTCCTTTGCATATTGAATTATTAATTCTACATATTTTGCATTTCTAGTATGTAACAACTTGCAGTTATATAGTGTTTTTAACATGGTATAAACATAGAAGAGGAAGAGGAAGAGGAATAATACACTCACGGTCACGGAGGATGTCATTTCTGACTTTGATTAGAGCCGTTTCAGTGCTGTGGCAGGGGCAGAAACCTGATTGGAGAAGTTCCAGCACAGAGTTCAGGAAAGGTGAGCACAGGTTTGCAAGTGACAAGGGCCTTGGTGAGGAAGGGGTAGTTGGTGATAAGGCTAGAGAGGGTGCGAGGGTGGTTTTTTTGAGGAGAGGTGACAATGATGGTGTTGAAAGGGAAGGGACAGTACCTGAAGAGAGAGAACCATTTCCAATGTCACCTAGCATGGAGCCAGGAAGACAGGTTGGGTGGTTAGTAGTTTAGTAGAAATTAGGTTGAGGAGACAGGATGTGGTTCTCATGGACATGTGAACTTGGAGAAGGTATGAGGAGAGATAGGAGAAAAACTGGAGAAACGTATGAGTTCAGGTCAAGGGATGGGGGAGATTTGCCAAAATAATCAAGCAGAAGGGTAGAATCTGCAGGGGGCAGCTGAATAAATGGTCTCAATCTAGGTGACAAAGTTGTTCATGAGCTCCTCACACTTGTTGGAAGGTGAAGGAGGTAAGGAAGAATTAGAATTAGAATTAGAACAGTACAGCGCAGTACAGGCCCTTCGGCCCTCGATGTTGCGCCGACCTGTGAAACCATCTGACCTACACTATTCCATTTTCATCCATATGTCTATCCAATGTCCACTTAAATGCCCTTAAAGTTGGCGAATCTACTACTGCTGCAGGCAGGGCGTTCCACGCCCTTACTACTCTCTGAGTAAAGAAACTACCTCTCACATCTGTCCTATATCTATCACCCCTCAACTTGAAGCTATGTCCCCTCGTGTTTGCCATCACCATCCGAGGAAAAAGACGCTCACTATCCACCCTATCTAACCCTCTGATTATCTTATATGTCTCTATTAAGTCACCTCTCCTCCTCCTTCTCTCCAACGAAAACAACCTCAAGTCCCTCAGCCTTTCCTCGTAAGACCTTCCCTCCATACCAGGCAACATCCTAGTAAATCTCCTCTGCACCCTTTCCATAGCTTCCACATCCTTCCTATAATGCGGTGACCAGAACTGCACGCAATACTCCAGGTGCGGTCTCACCAGAGTTTTGTACAGCTGCAGCATGACCTCGTGGCTCCGAAACTCGATCCCCCTACTAATAAAAGCTAACACACCAAATGCCTTCTTAACAGCCCTATTAACCTGGGTAGCAATCTTCAGGGATTTATGCACCTGGACACCAAGATCTCTCTGTTCATCTACACTACCAAGAATCTTCCCATTAGCCCAGTACTCTGCATTCCTGTTACTCCTTCCAAAGTGAATCACCTCACACTTTTCCGCATTAAACTCCATTTGCCATCTCTCAGCCCAGCTCTGCAGCCTATCTATGTCTCTCTGTACCCTACAACATCCTTCGGCACTATCCACAACTCCACCGACCTTAGTGTCATCTGCAAATTTACTAACCCACCCTTCTACACCCTCTTCCAGGTCATTTATAAAAATGACAAACAGCAGTGGCCCCAAAACAGATCCTTGCGGTACACCACTAGTAACTAAACTCCAGGATGAACATTTGCCATCAACCACCACCCTCTGTCTTCTTTCAGCTAGCCAATTTCTGATCCAAAGCTCTAAATCACCTTCAACCCCATACTTCCGTATTTTCTGCAATAGCCTACCGTGGGGAACCTTATCAAACGCCTTACTGAAATCCATATACACCACATCCACTGCTTTACCCTCACCCACCTGTTTGGTCACCTTCTCGAAAAACTCAATAAGGTTTATGAGGCACGACCTACCCGTCACAAAACCGTGCTGACTATCTCTAATGAACTTATTCTTTTCAAGATGATTATAAATCCTGTCTCTTATAACCTTTTCCAACATTTTACCCACAACCGAAGTAAGGCTCACAGGTCTATAATTACCAGGGCTGTCTCTACTCCCCTTCTTGAACAAGGGGACAACATTTGCTATCCTCCAGTCTTCCGGCACTATTCCTGTCGACAATGATGACATAAAGATCAAGGACAAAGGCTCTGCAATCTCCTCCCTAGCTTCCCAGAGAATCCTAGGATAAATCCCATCTGGCCCAGGGGACTTATCTATTTTCACACTTTCCAAAATTGATAACACCTCCTCCTTGTGAACCTCAATCCCATCTAGCCTAGTAGCCTGAATCTCAGTATTCTCAACAACATTTTCTTTCTCTATTGTAAATACTGACGCAAAATATTCATTTAACACTTCCCCTATCTCCTCTGATTCCACACACAACTTCCCACTACTATCCTTGATTGGCCCTAATCTAACTCTAGTCATTCTTTTATTCCTGATATACCTATAGAAAGCCTTAGGGTTTTCCCTGATCCCATCCACCAATGACTTCTCGTGTCCTCTCCTTGCTCTTCTTAGCTCTCCCTTTAGATCCTTCCTGGCTAGCTTGTAGCTCTCAAGCGCCCTAACTGAGCCTTCACGTCTCATCCTAACATAAGCCTTCTTCTTCCTCTTGACAAGCTCTTCAACTTCTTTAGTAAACCAGGGGTGTAAGGTGACAGTTGGTTATGAAGAAAGGATGCTGGGGTTATCTTCGTTTTCTAGGATGACCTTGAAGGGTCGTTTTTGCAGGGAACAGGGAGGCCCAACAGCACGTGATGTGGTCACGACCCAGATGTGCTCAGGTCTGCGTCTTTTGGACTTGAGGGAGCAAAGATGGGCCCTGTACCGAGGGAATAACCAGGAAAGAAGACAGTAAAGGTTTCACTGAGGATGAGGACATCAAATGTGGAGGCGAAGGAGTGGTATTGACAGCTGCAGAAGTATTATGAAGAATGGAGAGCAAAAGGCTTGGAAATTATGAGTTTGAAACTGTGGTTGTAATTGACTTGGGACAAGACTTTTTTTCCGGTGGCAGACACAAAAGGAGTGAGGTTAGAAGGGAAAAGGGTGGTAGGTGGTAAATGATACCAGGGAGTAATCTTAATAGCTGAAAGGAAAGCTTTATTAATATATTTTATAATGCAGCACATGGCAAAAATGGAAAATCTAATTTTGACTTTAAATCTTCTTTCAGTCTTAACAATTTAAGAAATGATTTAGAAACAGAAATCAGTAAGTCTACAAAGTAATTGAAAAGGAAATTCTAATCTAGTCACATGCTATCAGGTTTATTGTTGCAAAAGCTGACAGCATGTCATTACCAGTCTGACATTGTAATTAACAGTAACAAATTTTGGAACTCACCAAGCTTGACATGACCAAAGCAAAATATGCAGCCATCTGCGCCATTCACAACAGACTGAATGACTTCTGCCACTGTTCCTGAGCAGACCTCTGCCTAGGAATGTTAAGACAAGTAAATAAAACACATTAACTGATTGTTGTGTACGCTTAAATGAAAGTAGAAATTAATATAACCACTAATACAAGCCGATAATAGGATTTAATTTAACAATTGATTTTTTTCTTCTACTCACTTGTGAGGCATCTTGGGTAAAGACTGCATCAAATGCAAACATTTTTGGAGCAGCAACAGCTGTTCGTCTGTGGGCAGAACTAAAATGACCGCTCACTGAGGGGTCATAAAGGGTTATTTGTTTTTTGCGAGAGTCTACTTTCAGGAAAGACATTGACTCTGATGTATCATTTGTTCCTTGGGAAGGACAAATCCGTACCATTACCTTCACCTGAAAGGAAACAACAATAACTACTTTAATTCACAAAATCAGCTTTGAACAATAAATTTGCTTTGCTGTTCTCTTTATAGGCAGATCCAGGAACACAAATATTCCAACAGTTCAACACCATTCTCCTTAAAGATCTGAATTATAAAACATGAAATTCAGATAATGGACTAGCATGCGGTGAGCTCACCACACATGATTGGGGTAGTGCTTTTAAATCCCAAATGCACGGGCAGGCAATTTCAACTACTTCATGTGCAACAAGTGCTTTATACTTCATGTAATGAAAACATGATACACAGTTGGGTAAGTGTGCTTAGTTACTAATTCTGTCCTATTTTCTCTCTTCACAGAGCATGAAGAAGAAAGACAGTGATCTTCCAGCACAACTGAACAGCATTCACCACAACACGAAGCATCATAAGTAGCACATGAATCATTCACAGCCCAGATACACTCACTTCACAGCCATTGTGCAGTGATGCAGATGAAACATTACAAAATAGGGGCACAGGTGATGAAGGGGACACAGTCGAGATGGTTGCTAAGGGGACAGCACGTGAAGAGTGGAGTAACATATGCTGAATGCCCCTTTTGAGTTGCCGCAGAATACACACATCGTGCCTGTTTTTCAATCGTGGATGTTAGAACTTTTGCACAATATAGAGAAGACACTTGCATCCGTAGTCTGCCATGAAAAAGGAGGAATATTAGTCGTAACTACAATCTGACTGCTTAAGCAGGTTATAGACACAGAAGCAGAACTACCTCTTATAAATGGTGTCACCACTGCTGTGGATGCTTTGAAGCAACCAAGGCTGACTTTAACTCTCTTAAACTGTATATAATTAACAGGGTGGGATTGAAAGACCTCATCCACATGCATCATACAATACTCAAACTGATCATTGAACCTCACATTGAGACAGCCTCTGTCTGTGGCATGTGCACAGAAGCACAAGAACAGTTAAGCAACAATAATGACAGCAGTAGATTTGACCCACTATGTAACCTTCTTACAACACAGTAAACACATAGCATCTACAACACAGGAAATTCTAACCACCATTGCAGCATAGATATAAAAATCCCAGGCTGCCCACCATTTAATCACCATGGCTATAGAAAAGTAGGCCCTCAGCCAGGGGAGCACTAAAGAGCAAGACACATGGACACGCAGCACATAAAATTTAACAAATCACCAGGGTACTTTTAAAAAAACTCAGAAAACAATTGAAAACTCACCACAAACATTGAAAAACCACATGCAGTCAGTCACTACATTATATTCTGTCACTTGTAATGCACCTTGCAGTCTCACCATTAGAGAACAGATAATTGTTCCAAATGTAAGCACCATAAAACTAATAAATTAATAGCACTTGTCTGATTCTATTTTACATATCTACAAAGTTATAGTGGATAATTGTAGAACTCACTGGAAGCTCTGACCAATGAGTATGTCCCACACTTGTTCCCTAACTGCAGTGGTTCACCTTGATCTTCCATATCTTGCTAATTCTCCTCATTGAAGTCCATGGTGAAGCATCTGTTCAGGGTAATATTGTGCAGCAGGCAGCACAATGGTAAATGCAGCTTAATGATGTAGCGGGGCATAAATTTAAGATAAGGGGCAGGAGGTTTAGAGGGGATTTGAGGAAAAGTTTTTTCACCCAGAGAGTGGTTGGAATCTGGAACACACTGCCTGAGGGGGTGGTAGAGGCAGGAACCCTCACAACATTTAACAAGTATTTAGATGAGCACTTGAAGCGCCATAGCATACAAGGCTACGGGCCAAGTGCTGGAAAATGAGATTAGAATAGATAGGTGCTTGATGGCCAGCACAGACATGATGGGCCGAAGTGCCTGTTTCTGTGCTGTATAACTCTATGACTCTATAACATTGAAATGGTTCCCCCCAACCAACGTAAGCATCTGAAATGTTGGTTTAACATCTCACATGGAGTATAAATGTTGGCAGGGACTGGTTGGGCCAAATGGCCTGTTTCTGTGTTGTATACTCTATGTAAGCACAAGTACTGGTGGTGTTTTAAAACTAAATTTATTTATACCAATCATTTACAGAAGAAAAGAGACTTGGCAGATCTCTGAAGCTAGCCTTGAGAGATTTTACTTTCACCAATTTCACACAGATGGAAATGATTATCTCTCTCTAACCTCCCCTTCCCATAGAGAAAACAGACATGCAATAAATTGCTGAGAACCTACAATTAATATGTAAACAAAGAGCAGATGAAGGACATCAATATCACTCAAGTGTCTAGTGCACTCCACGCTTTCAACACTACCTGCACGCAGCATCTGTGTCTTATCCCAGGGAAAGCTTTCTACTTTTAGTATTGACACCAATGTAAAAAGGCAGACCTAGAAACTAAACAAACCTTAAAATAAATGAAACAGCTACTGTGAATGAATAAGAACCTTGGAAGTGACAGATTCAAGGTTATCTCCCCTCATAAAAACTGAATGAGGCCAGTCCAATAATTCACAGCATTTTGCACAAGTACAGAGTTGTTCCAAGATGAATGGAACTATTAGTCCATAAACAGAAATGCAATTCCAATTTATCCAATTAAATCCATTTTAATTTTAATTTATTTTGCTGATGTATTATGGTATAGTCCTGGCTAAAATTAGTGAGCTTGTGATGCTCTACACTAAGGATTTTCTTTCATCTATTTTTGGTACATTTCTGATGTAGTCACTACAAACAACTTATCATTAACTGTTGGAAACTGATAAGGAATTCAATCTTGCGCAATAACGATCAACATTTTGAAACCATAATTATTATGCCTCCCACATGCACCTCGATAACAACCACCGACCACTCTGATAATAGGTTCATTTTGTCTGGTACCCAGAAGGATTAAGTTCTTGTACATTCTGCAGTCAGACAATAAGCTTGTTACATAGCTACTCTCAGACCTTCAAACTGGGACTTTTTAGCAAGGAAAGTATTATACTTAATTAACCTTAAATTAGTACTGCTGTGAATTCCACTGATGAGATCCAACATTATTGCACCACAGTGTAAAATCATATTATGTAGGTCTCAGTTTAGAGGCAATTTTACTGTGCACTTAATTGGAACTGATAGTTGTGTATGACTTTACAAATTAATTTGGTCTTTCATCTCAATCTCGCATTTACACATTCATTGCTTGTGTACACAGCAACTTTCAGGGCAAGATTCTGTTTTAATTTTTCTGAAGATGATAAATAATTTCACCATGATACACTCCACTAAGAGTTTAGCAATGACATAGAAGAGTAATCGGTACTTAATTTGTAGGTTTTTGCAGTTGCATTGGGTTCAACAATCAGCCACTGTGGAGAGAATATAGATTATTAATTTACAGTGAAATAAATTGTGCGGCAATAATCACTGTCATAACCATTTTACTTTTGCAGTGTATTCAGAATTGCATGACACCACACTGAACCATTTGTGGTCTGTGTCTGTACTACCATTGTTCTCCTATTACACGAGTAACAAATTAATAGGAATTCAAAATTAAAAAGAATATTTGCTTATACTATAAATCTGTACCAATCTTCTGCTAGATTTCCTTCCTACTGGGCAATTTCTAAATGTCCAACTCCACTTTTTTGCTTCTAAGTAGCTGTTTGTGAGCTTCCGCAATGGCTCAGAGATAAACCATGAGATCATAAAAAACACCAGCCATGAGAATCTCAAGACAGGGGCAGTGGAAGGGCACCACAATTGTGCTCTGGAATGAGAGAGAAAGTTAGTTAATCAGGCCGTCTGCTCCTGATCACCACCACAGTGACCACTACTAAAAGTGCACTTGTGTGGACTGAAGGTAAGGGCTAGATCACGCTCAGCTGTGATGTCCTCCACTGTCACTACTCACTATCAAGTCTAGCATATGATTAATGGCCACTGGGTTGACATATATCAGTGCATTTGGCACCCAGCAAATCATCCAAGGAGATTAAGGACCAAATAAGAAGACAATGACGGGAAAGAAATCTGGAGAGGATATTGATGTGATGGAAACCACAGCAGCCAAATGAAAGCATATTAATTTTGTCATATGGAATGCTACTTGACTTTTTACTGGACATTGAACATAACTTATTTAAAAAGACCACAGAGCTGAATGGCTGAAAACATGGTTGCATATTTGCATTCCGAGAGACAGTTGCATAGAGAGACAATGGGAGCGCTCCCTGATTCAATTAGCGAGATGGGTTCTGTCAATAGTGATGATCAAAGATGTTGAGAGCCATTGACATTGTAAGAGACAAACCTCCACCACCCCGCCCTGCACCTCCCCCACCACAACCCTCCCCCCCACCTCCCACTGAGTGTGACTGGAGAACTTTTGAAATCAACAATCCTCCCCAGAAGATGCTGTTTCAAACAAAGAGCTGGTCACATGCCTTACCTGCTGGCCAAACTGGGAACTGTTTGAATTGTGCCTCACAGAAAGGTTTGGGGCAGACTGCAATTTGAAGACCAAACAGAAGGAAGATTCCTCTCTCTCTCTCTGTCCCTCAAGCAAAGTCCCAGGGACCCAAGGAAGCAGCTTAAGCCTCAAGACAGAGGACCTCTTCAGCCTTCTGGTACCAGAGAAACAAGTTTGAAAGTGTACACTGGTCCCCAACGGGAACTGCAAGACTTCAACTCCAATCAAGGGCTTTACAATAAAACTAAAGACAGTAACTGAATTCCATTTACTACTCCACATCCCCCCCCCTTTATTCTTTCGCCCCCTCTGTATTTATTAGTGTGTGTGTTTATCTCGTATGCATGCTAGCATGATTGCATCCCATATTTTAGTCATTTTAACTGAGTTAGAGTGATAAGGTTAATAAGCTTACATCTTTCTTGTTTATACCTAATAAATCCTGTCTGATTGGTTCATTTACAATTACAATTAGAGAGCAGTGAGCAAGGACCCACTGAGGGGTTAAACTAAAAACACTGCATTTTAAAAGTTAAACCCTGCTACGGCCAAATCAGGAATGGGGCAAGAGTGGACCCTGAGACCCCCTTCCTCACCCAGTTGTAACACTGAAGAAAAATTAGCTATTTGTCTTTTCATTTCATTTAACTTGAATCCTGCATTTTTCACTACCTTTGTAATAACTATGATTTTTAACACTTTACTTATGTAGCAATATAAACCTTCAGAGTGGGAATATTTCAGGGAAAAGGACAGAAGTTTGGTGCCAGCTAAGGAGTCTAGCTTAATAACTCCCACCCATTCCTTTTACTGATGACTATGCCATTATAAGAGTCAAGAAAGCTTTATCTGTAACATTAGTCCAGTACAGAAAATAAGGAAATCAAAAGTAAAAAGGTTGTATTGAATAAAATCAGAAGGCAAACCATCACTAGAGATAGAAAATGTAACATTTAGAGTGACAATGAAAAAGGAAGAAAAAGCATTTTGTTTTGGTGCAAAACCTTTGCACTCTTATTAGTTTGCTGGATATAACTATTATATAGATTAAAAGGTGTATTTTTTTTTTCAAGGTAAAGAGTGTTCTCCATCCCGAATAGTGCATACGTGCTCTATGTGGTGATCACTGAGCCATACAGGCCTAATTTTGATCTTGGGACCGTGTTAAGTGCATTGAACTCAGCATCCTAAAGAATAAAACAAATCAGCCATGTCTGATCCTGATCACTATCCAAAGAACCCTGCCAAATGTGCACATGTAGACATCAGGAAAGGACAGCATCAGGATTGGTTGTGATGTCCACATTTGAACAGGACCAGGGGTCACAGACTAAGGATAAGGGGTAAGCCATTTAGGACTAAGATGAGGAGGGATTTCTTCACCCGGAGAGTGGTCAACCTGTGGAATTCTCTACCACAGAAAGCAGCTGAAATCCTTAAATATATTCAAGAAAGAGTTAGATATAGTTCTTAGGGCTAAAGGGATCAAGGGATACAGGGAGAAAGGGGGAACAGGATACTGAGTTTGGATGATCAGCCATGATCGTATTGAATGGCATAGCAGGCTCGAAGGGCTGAATGGCCTACTCCTGCTCCTATTTTTCTATGTTCCTATGAACAGCATACCCGCACGCAAGAGTTCTTGCTCATTCTAAAGAGTAGTCACATATTGAGGCACCTGTTGAATCATAGTCTACTGTGCTTTACTTACTTCAACAAAGAAGGTATAAAGGAAGAAAAATCAAAGGGAAAATTTGAAGAGAAAAGAAAAAGATAAAATGGCTTCCTTATGATAGAAAACTTCAGGGGAAGTTGAGCACAAGAATTCTCCGAACACTGTATGGGCAATCTTCAACATCTACCTGAAATGGGCAGGAAGTCAATTGAGCAGCGTCAGGAGACCCCAATTCATTTTTTGTCAAACCGCATTTGAATCCCACCATCAAGCTGCAGGCACCAGCCGGGTACCCACTGCAGACTATCTGTAGTGGGAGGGCAGAAAATCAACCAGCCGCCACGCTGAACCAGCTGGCCGGTTGCGTCTGAGAGGGGAGGGGGGAGCCAATCTTGGAGAAGGGATCACACACGAGCCGGCAGCCAGCATTAATTTTGTGGAGCCAGGAGATGTCTTCCTGCTCCTTCTGCTCCTGGCTCCACAAACATTCTCCCAAATGTTTTTTGGGTGATTCCTTGAAAGGCTATCAATGATCCCTTTAAGCAACACTGGTTAGGCTGCTCAACACCTGGTACAAATGTGTGTCCGGCATAAAAGGTTGTCAACTCTCCAAGATTGTCCTGGATCTCCATGAATTAAGGATAATTTCCCGGACACTGCTGTAAGCAACCCTGGAGAAACATCGTAGGGAAATTAAATGTATTTTTTTTTCATTTTCTTATAACATTTTCATTTATTAGTTATAGAAATATTGCAGATGAGGAATAAAGGCTGTTTGACTGATACTTCCAGTTGCTATGGGGAAGTGGTGTGCAATAAGGACAAATGTGTCAGGTGACCAAGAGGGGGCACCGTGGGGGCAGGCTGGTTGGAGGTGTGAAACCTCCAGCAATACAGGGTTGGCAACACCAGCTCTGTTCATTTGTCCCTGAAAATTGCAAACAAAGTCTTACAAGCAGCATGGGAATCCAATTCACATATTTTAGCAACCTCCTGATGGAGATAGGTGGGGTGCTACTTGTTCATTTCCATGCCCAACTGATGATGGCATCAGGCAGGCCCTGGGCATCAGTGGGGTGGCCAAGGTGCCCCAGCGTCAATTGCCAGTGCCCATTTTACAAGCAAGAAATGGGCATCCAGAATTTGAAAATCGCTCTGTGATTTTATCACAGCCAGAAAGTACTGCTGAAAATGGAAAAATGGTGGTATCTATGAAATATTAGTTACTAGAATTCTCCATTACAGAGAGCCCTTAGCAGAGGATTAGGTTTTTGAACAAAATGTTTAACGATTATCACTATAATGCTTTAGCTGAAGTTTCATTCCCAATTAAGTCAAACAATTCTCTCAAACCAGAAAATGCCAGACTCAAAGCCCCGTCCTGCTGAGTTAGCTGATCTTTGCCTGGGCAACAGTTAATATGATACAATCAGCCTCTGCACTCCATTCCTATTCAGTGTACAATGACCCCATCTGGAAATTGCTCAATGTGAATATTTGGTGAAAACAGAGTCGGGTACGTTGTGATACCTTTGAAGATCAAAGAACCTTCTGAAGTTTGTTAGACAGGTTCACACACAAGAATAGCATTTTGGATGAGGTACTGGTTAGTGGTCTGTCTCTATTGAGGTATATCTCTGGCTTCAAAAGAGGGAGAAACATTGGAAAATATATACGTTAAAATCTTTAATAGCAAAGTCTACCTTTTGGACTATTGTTTCATCGCTTTGAGTTCCTCCATTTTGTCATTATTGATTTACTGACCTTCTTCAGCTTCTCTATTATTTCTCTATCTTTCTGTTCTTGGTTGCATGATCATTATTTGTGGGGAATGCATAGGAATAGGTCTTCCCTTTACCCTAGTTCTGCAGGTCTGTCAAACTTCCTTCTAGGTTCTCCTGCCCAGCTCTGCTATGAGCCACATGTTCATATGAGACTTCCATTTCTAGCCACTCAGAATAGGTGGTTTCATTACTGATTCAAAATTTGTAAACGCAGCATCTACTTTCTACTCTGCTGATATGTAAAACACGACAACTCCCAGAATTACTTGCCTCGTGCAGTGGAGAGGCAGAAACTGGATCCAAAAGATACCACCCCTCTGGTGATAGGATGAAGTCTTTCACTTTAGATGTAATCAGGATATACAGCAAAGATGAGGAGAGAGAGACAGAGAAATAAATGGAAGGCCATCATTGTGTTTTTTTTAAGTTAAATAAGACAAGTCAAATATAAACTTCAGCTCAGAGTTTTGGGGTCTGATTTTTCTTCCGGGGTCGGGAAATGGATGTCACGGCATCCGGGTGCCGATCCTGCTCCCACTCCCGGGGAAAGCAGTCACAGCCCCCTATCGACTTCCACGGAGGTGAACTGAGAGCGGGTTAGGCAGCCAATTAGTGCTGCTGATTTTGAGATTTACTCATGCAGCAGGAAAGGCAGAGGGCTGGAACCCAGTGCAGGGCTGCTCCTCAATTTGCTGATGCCGACCTGGAAGCCCTCCTCTAGGCAGTGAGGGAGAAGGAGGTGGTTCTCTTCCAAGAGGGTGGCAGGAGAAGGCCAAGCAGGCCTGGACCGAGGTGGCAGAGACCATGATAAGACAGAGTGTAGTCCGGAGGAACTGGGTCCAGTGCAGGAAGAGGTTCAATGGCCTTATTTGCTCTGACAAGGTGAGTGCAACCCCAGTCCCTCAGGACAGGTCTCTGGGAATTTAACCTCCAGCAGACACTTCAACTGAGGAGCCCGAGGACACATGCTGCTCCTGAACATGGGAGGGTACTTACTGACCCCTCAGCAAGCCTCAGAGTCCTAGCACTGTTGAGGACCTGGCAGCATTAATATCTGCAACTTCCTATGTCTTCTGCTCTCAAAGGCTAGTTCTCATGATCTCTTGTGTCTCCCACAGGTTCTGACGTCAAAGCACAAAGACTGATTTCTGTACCGTCACATCTTACAAGCGCACCCTCCCCCACATCAGATACAGTCACCTCAGTGGGTCCACGCACACGCATAGATAGGGTGGCACTGGGTGAGCAGCATATAACGAACGTACAGGAGGAGGTGATAAGAAGCAGAGATAGCTGGATGGAGGACAGACACAGTCCTGCTCAGCTGGGCACAGATACAGGGCCTCGGGAGTCACAAGGAAGACTTAGACCAGCAGCAACAGATATGTTCCCACATGTCAGAGCTCGCTGAGGCAGTGCAGGGTCACGGTCTAAGAATGGAGGAGTCCATTCAGCTCATGTGCACCACCATAGGTCAGGGTTTTGAGCGCATGAGCTCCTCCATAGAGGGGCCAACCTCAAGGAGAGTCATATACAGCAGCACACAAAGTGCATGCAGGAACTACTGTTCACAGAATACATGCCACACCGTTTAGCCTGGACCGGTCAGTGTCACTGATGGTGCAAAGATGTTAAAAGGATGCCAGTTGCTCCCCAATTGGTACTCCCCTCCAGCCATCTGAAGTACCAGGCCAAGTGCTGAGGCAGTCACTGAGGAGGATGAGGTTCCACATCTCATTGACCGCCATTACGTCAGCAGCCTCCTTGGCCCCTCTGAGCTAGAGACTATCTGTGCAGCAGGGCCCAGTGACAGAGGCTGCCCCTGCAATGACACCAATGCAGCAACCTTCAGAGGTGTCCCCACTGGCACCTCCACAATGAAGAGGACCACCATGTGCTTCTCAGCCGCAAGCAGAGACAAGTGAGCAGGCTCCCTCCACCTCATCTGATGCAACAAGGGGAGCACTGCGTAGAAGTGGTCAAGAGTGGAGGCCACCGCGTCGGGCAGAGCTCTGAGTGGTCACTGGTGTTTCTTTTACCTGTAACCATGCACTTTGTCTTTGCGCACCATGTAAATGTTGATCCATGAAGCCAGACATGTGAGCTTCCTTTTATTAATGGTGGGACAAGAAAAGAGGGATGAAGTGGCGAAGGGGAGCAATGGTCCATGAATGGTGACAGTGAAACCTCTGAGCAAATGTGCATCCTTCATTGGCAGTAAGAGTTGAGCTGTTCCAGTCCGCGTCTTCAGTGTTCTCATAAGCAGCTCGAAGTGAGTTCCATACCATGCCATTCCACGTGGATTAGAGGAGCTCAGCTGAAAGGAGCCTGAATCAGATGATCCCTGACAATGATGGCATCCTGAGGAGACGCTCAAGCCCCGTGCCAGCCCGGCCACCAACCTGTGCAGTCAGGGCACCTGTGTTCTGCATCCTCCTCCTCCTCCTTTTCCTGCTCCTGCTTCCCCTCTTCCTCTGGTGAGCTGTATCCATCCAGTGCGTAACCCTCTTCCAGGTCCACACCTCTCTAAAAAGCCATGTTATAGACAGCACAGCAGATCACCATAATGCTCGAGACTCTTGCAGGAACGTACTGCAGGGCACCACCCGATTGGTCCAGGCACCGGAACCGCATGTTCAGAAGCCCGATAGTCTGCTCAATGGTTGTCCCAGTGAGCAGATGGCTTCGGTTGCATCATTCCTGTGGATCTGTCTCAGGGTGTCTTAGAGAGGCGAGTAGCCATTTCTTCAAGGGAGATCCCTTGTCCCGTCGCATCCATCCACATCGTTAGTGAGGTGAAATAAAGATCTACAAAACCCTGGACAGGGGGAAAATGAAGGAGTCATGGCAGCTGCCAGGAAAGTGAGCGCACACATACAGGAAGTTCTTATTGTGGCCACAGACCAGTTGAATGTTGAGGGAGCGGAAGCCCTTCCTGTTGAAGAATCTCACTGGCCACTCACTCGACGCCTTGATGGCCACATGGGTGCTATCAATTCCTATTCCCCCTGCGCCAGGGGGAATCCAGTGATGGAGGACAAACCCACTCCGTCTGTGCCTGCAAGGCCCCATCTGTCTGGAATTGAATGTTCTGTCCAGCTCACGCAAATAGGGCATCAGTGACCTGCGTGATGCAGTGGTGTGCAGCTGTTTGAGAGATGCCACCAAGGTCTGTAGCTGATCCTTGGAAGGAACTGGAGGCGAAGAAGTTAAAGACAGAAGTGACTTTGATGGCTACTGGCAGGGCATGACAAGCAATATTATCAGGTGTGAGGTCTTCGATTGCAAAGGCATAGTCTCTGTGACCATCTGCCTGGAGAGTCACAGTCTCCTGTGACACTGGTTCTCCGGCTTGTCTGGGTAGCTCCATCTTCAGTGATAGAGCCTATGCTGAGGGTATGACCTTCCTGCCTCTCATCCCTCTCCTCTGCCCTCCTCATGCCTGGGGCTCTGCCCTTCCTATGGAGGATGTTGCTCCTCATCACCACTGTATCCAAAATCAGAGAGTTATGCTCACGTTGCCAGCTGCTGCTTTCCTTGCCCTCAGGTGGCATCTCAATTGTGTCTAGAAGCCTCGTGCCCTCCTCTTATGCCCCCAGGATGCCGGGGGGGGGGGGGGGGGTGACGGACCCCTGCACTGCCCAAGCACTTGGTGACCACTCTCCCTGCAAGCTGTGCAGACCCTGAAGGCACCTGTGTGTCAATGGCAGAGTGCCCCCCATCAGCCGTTCTCCCTCTTATGTGGCCAGCTAATTTGTTGGGGCAGCC
Organism: Heterodontus francisci; assembly: GCF_036365525.1. Classification (NCBI taxonomy): domain Eukaryota; kingdom Metazoa; phylum Chordata; class Chondrichthyes; order Heterodontiformes; family Heterodontidae; genus Heterodontus; species Heterodontus francisci. The sequence goes on along the minus strand of NC_090379.1, from coordinate 49,949,448 downwards.
ATGCCTGGCTCCCTGCTGTGCTGCTGCCTCCACACACCTAGCCTGCTCCTGACCCAGTGTGCAGCCTGTGCACCCCCACCAAAATCTCAGCATGTCCCTCAACAGGTTTTCAGGGCTGGCCTCCCCCTGCCCTGATGAAACTCACTAGCAGCGGGAACGGCAACAGGAAACTGGCATGGCAGCCGGCACCGGTATTTTCATCATCCTGCTTCCATTCCCACCCCTCGCGGGACCTAACAATCCAGTCCTTGGTATCTGTATGAGAGGAAATTAATTGTTGCAAACCAATTACAAAGAACTAAAACAGTGATGGTATAATAAGGCCCAATAACAAAAAAAAATGCATGGTATTGATAACACACAATTAAGATGTTAACTTGTTGATGCGTGTGCTGTTTTCCCTTTTATTTAAATTATTTCTTCAGCTATGGTGAAATCTTGTAAGATCACCTTTAACATGTGGAACTTTAGTGAAGCTAAACAATGTTGGGCTGGATTTTGCATACCACTGACCTCGAAGAAAGCAACCCACAAAGATCTACCGATCTCTGTGGTGTGGATTCCTCCTTTCTGATGGCACTTTAAATCTGGCACCAAGTCAAGGGGCTCTCCAGGTGTCCATCAGCAGTGATGACAGCAAGCAGGGTATATTGAAATATTCTCCCCAACAGCAAACCAGGAAATTAAAAGCACTAATTATCCTTCACTTCTAAATTAAAATTTTAAACAGCAAAATAAATGAATTATGATTGGATTAAGAGAAGCTAAAACATCACATTTTAAAAATTGTATTATATTAAAAATGAGAATTATTTTATCTTAATGAAGAAATCTGACATTTTACAAATATAAAATTAGTTTTTCAGGGCCAGTGAAGGTGTTTGGCAGTATTTTTGACATTAGTGCACTGTTAAAAATCCAGTTACACCTCATTCAACATGCTGTAACTTTTTCAAGGGTTTTTACAAAGAGACTAACAGTGTAAAAGTGGAAGTTTTCATCAATTCACTGATTACTTAGGGATTATACTCTAGAGGGGACTTCAACAGTGTATCCTCTGAAGGAGCATAGAATCATTGACAGCAACTTCTGGATTTCCACGTTATTCTTCACATGTGCAGAATCCCAAAGTTGTTATTCGTTTCAGTAGAATAATGACGGAAAATGCTAACCATTTCATCAAGATTACCACCACAAAATCTGGGCTATTGAAACAAATTCTTAGCATCATCACGTATTGCATTGTAATTCTGTTGTCAGTCTGTGTATCTGCTGCGAGAACATTTTATTTCACACACCCTTGTGCATTTATATTTAAAGGCCCCTCACGTTGCTCCTCACTTCTACTTTCAGCTTACAGTAATGTATTTTAATGATTGTCTGATGGATTCTAAACAAGCATGCAGTATGATATTCGTTATGGTGTTGCATGACCCAAATATCCTCCAGGCCATCTTACTTGTCCTAAAAGAATCAATACTTGATTAACCCAAAATGTTGCCTCAGTAGTAAGAAAGGCAAATAAGTTGCAGACTTCCAGGAAACATTACAATTTGATCAATCCTCCAATTAAAAGGTGGGTGCCTTTGACAAATTGACTTTGGTTGGTTGTTTGGATCATAAATAATATCAACAACAAACATCAAAGCCACAATAATATCCCAAGAATATTGTCGCCTGAGCCCTGATGTAAATATTGTATTGCAAAATGCAGCACTACAAGAACTCAGTCACAAAAGCATAGCTTTAGTATGGGTTTTACTTCAAAAACTGTTCAGCTGAGATGCTGCACCAATAAGAGCTATATCATCAGCAGTTGACTGGCAACATAGATATCAAAGGGATGAAGTCAGCCACTTCTGACATCACCCTCGTGTCATTTGTCTATCATTGTGAAATTATAGGTTGAAAGGACAATCATCTGTGATCTGTATACTGTTATCATTGATCAAAGTTGTCTCCAGTGTAACTGTGATGCAAACAAAGCAGTCCTGTTCCTTATCTCTGTAGTACGCTCAATTAAATTATATCAGAGTGAGTTTAGGTGTGAGTACAAATTCAGGTATAGTTGAGTACCTGAATAATTGCACCCTAAATAGAAAGCCCCATTCTCCAATTCTGTTATACACTTGTTTTATATGGCAGCATGTTGTTGGTCAAGCTACAGTGTTTAAATAAGTAATAATTTCTTTCATGTGAGTTGAAATCATTAAACTGCATAAGCCTCTTTCCTGTTCTCACATGCACTATTTCTGACACCAACCAGGTTATAAAAAAGCTATTCGATAGCTTGTGTTCTTCTAATGAGAGAGTTTATATATGTCACATTTGCAAGTTTAATAGCTGCAACATCCTTGTCCCTTTGTAGTTTCTTTATAAAGAGACAGTGGAAGGCTTCTCACTGCACTCAAAAAAGTAAAGGCATCAAACCTTACTGGCATCGACCCTTTTAAGCACATTTTGTGTCAGACTGGAGAGTTTAATTGCCTTTCTTTTTTGCCACATGTCTCACATAAGAGGTCTCTGTCAGAAAAACTGACAGAAGCTTTGTAATTGTAAAGCACTTACTCGCTATTCATAGGAGTGGAACACCACTTCAAGACATTTGTTGAGCAGAGAGTTCAGAAAAGTGTTTAGAAAAAAGGTATCATCTACTGCATTAAAGTAGTCCAAGAGAGGCATAATGAGATATACCTCAGCAATGCTAGTTTCACAAATGCTTGATCTGAAAATATGCACATTAATCTTAAAAATGAATAAAACAGTTCTACCAAATGATAAATTAGAATTCTTCTTACATGTCTTCCAATCACCTGCCCTTGAATTTATTAACATATTATTAAGCATAGATCAAAAAAACTGCAAAAAAAAAAGTGGAACTAGACTGGGTTCACATGGTGACAATTCACCAACATTAGCTGAGTTTCTTTGACCTCCTGATGAACATGCAAGGATGATTGCTTGGTCAATCATATTTTCAATTGGTAAGACATCTTACATTCCAATAACTATGCACAAGAAATCATGTCAGTTCTGCTTGCTGTGGATCTGTGTAAAAATGTTGCTAATGGAAATTTGAAGCTACAAACATTCAGGCCGGGTTTCCCTGAAGGTCACTCGGGTGGCAGTATAAACAAGTGTGGTTGTGTCAGGACTGTGATTTACTGCCATTTAGTTGCAGGTGGTTAACTTTTTCCATCAAAAACAAATTTTCAATGCTGATATGTACGTAAAACTTTGTACAGGGGTCTATCTTTTCCACAGGCTAAATTAATAATGTCAAGCAGAAAACATTTATATTTTCAGCAGTGTAACTGTAGTTGCTCTGAAAATCTTAGCATGAGACATTAAATACCATTTAAGAGTAATATCTTTTAAATCCTTGTTTTCAACAAATATATTAATTACTTTAGTTAATTCATCATACTGGCCTCTACATTTATTAACCTCAAGCAAAATCTTATTTTAAATACCATAACTGGTGAATCATCCTGCATATTCCCCCAAAAAACAGCTTGGCTCATCTTTATAATTCGCAACATTGATGTTACAGTTTACAATATCATCTGTACCCTTTCATTATTGTAATAATCTTTAAACTCATTGCTAGCCATCCAATATATAATGTAATTTTAAACTTTAGAAAATATGTGGCTAGCTAAGCTCACATCCCATGAATGAATAAAAAAAATTAAAATTCCTCATGGTATATTAAAAAGTTTCAATTTTTCTCCCTCCTCATATCCTGGAGGCAGATCTCACTCCAAATACCTTCAGGTTATGCAACTAAATCAACTAGACTACAGTCTGTTCTAGACTGCGGGCACTTCAAGTTAGGGAGACCTGGCAAACTGGTGCCAAGTAGTAAGATGGTAGATTCATGCCTGAAATGTACACATGATAAGTTTCTGATGTCAGCCAGGCTGCCCGAGTATTGGTGATATACTTACCCCATATAAGAAAGGAAAACATAAGGGAGCAAGTCAGCCAAGGTCATTCTCTTCCATTCTTTGGTGCAGTATTAATCACAAGGAGGAGAAGGACAACCACCAGTTTTGAACCAGTGGAATTTATATGGTAGCCTCCAAGTAATATTGATTACAGAAAACCAAACAGCAAAAAGGGCTTTTTCAATTGCTGCCTTTTAAATATTACCATCCACATCCATTTCCTAACTTATACATGCCCTGTCACTGTCGAGAGCCCAGTCCATTCTATCATTTTGTATCAGGCAACAGGTAGGCAATTTAAGAGGAATCAAGATCAAGTGGAATAAAAGTGAAATTAATAAGAGAAAACTAGACTGTGCTACTGGCCAAAAGCAGAGATAGAAACAGTCAGTTCTTCCTCATGATCGGAAGTCCCATAGCAAAATGAACAAAACCCATCCCATTTATTGGTTTGACCCTCAGTTATTTTCAGATCAGATTTTGTTCTTTAAATAGTAATGTATAGTCACAGTGCTGTCATATGAAGTATGGTGATATTTTTTTTTTAATCTGACAAAACTATTGTATATAAAATAGGTAAAAAGTTGATGCAGTCAAGGTGGGCTCTCTTCAGCCATTTACAAGCATAGAGAAATATGGTTGTTTTTGACTTTGCCAGGGGCTGATGACTAGCAATAGCAGATCAGCTGCTTGTTAAACACCTCACCCAATTTTCCTTTTCATTTGGAACGAAAAATTGGGCAGGATATAGAATGGGGTGAGGAAGGGGGGGTGGGGGGAGAGGCGATCTGCTACCACCAGTTTTCCACTTCTGCCCAAGTTGGCAATTACCCCCATGGGCTCGGTGTCAAGATAGCAGGCCAAATGAAAGATCCTGATCGTGGAACTGAAATTAGAACAGTTTGATCAGCTTAATAGTCTTTTTTGATTCCTATCATTTTTTTTTCTTTTTTCCAATGTAATTTTGGGAGTTATGGTTTGTATTCAATATATAAATATAACATTTCCATCATTTTCATCAGAACTCAGTTTAAACTTGTTACCATGGAGCATTCAATTGGATTTTAATTTGCCATGATCTAATTAATGTTAATTTCTGCCAATATTCTTGTTATCTGTGTTTCCGTTTGACATAAAAAGTTGACTTTTAATTTAACACCAATATATTCAGAGTGAAAACGACATTTAGATCCTGCATTATATGCTGACATGCTCTGGTTTGAAAAATATGTAGCAAATGTCGAGGTGCAAGTGATTGTGGGTGGGTAAATTGCCTTCATCGTGAATTATTTATGCAGGAAAAAAACAGTAAAAATAAGTCTCAAATCTGAATTAATGGATTTTGTTCTTTTTAATATGCTGAAATCAACTGAATCAATTGAATGGGATAGCTTCTAAACAATTAATTTAAGTTGTGCTTTAAGAACTAATTATACAAATTATTTGTATAAACTGCATATATGATGAATAAATTCTATTCATTCATATTACAAATTTATTGTGTTGATATAAAACATTTAATTATTCTTATGTCACTTCTAACTAAAATATAGATGTACAAAATGTGAACCATAACATTTTACAGTTTTCTGTGTTTTATATAAATACATTTACATGAAGTCCTAGAATATCTGACAAAATGGAAGGAATTCCTGTCGGAGATCAGAAAATGCCAGATAATTGAAAAAATCCCAAATTGCATGGGTGACTTCTTTTTTGAAAGTACCACCTTTCCCCATCCGCTTGCCTCAGTTATCTCCAGCAGCACTCTAGTTTTTTGCTTCCTCCAAAATCAGCTGATGCTGCAACACCTAATCTGTCAATTGGTTGACCAGCTCAAAGCACCCCATGAATGTATTCATGACTCCAGCTTCCAGATAGCCAGTCAAAAGCTCCCAACCCCTAATACATACCAAAAGGCCTCCACAGCAGAAAAGGTGAACACCAAAGGCAGCAAGCTCTCAACTCTAGCAGTGCTATCAATAGCCTCCACTTAGATCAGTATTGCAGAAATCAACATATTGTTTGTTTAAAACACAATACTGTTCTGGTATTGCATATGGCAGGGGGGTGGGGGGGGAGTGAGGAGTTTCTATACCAGCTGCTAACCTTTACCAAAATCACCATGATAAAAGCTGCTAACAGCTTTGCTGGAGAAGAAAAGACCCGCATTTTGATCGCACCCTATAACATCTCTGAGAAAGAGCTCGAGGTATTTTGAACAGCAAAATCCCACAAGTAACAAGATGAACATTGTTTTTTACTATGTCTGTGGAAAGAGAAGCAGAGCTTTCCACAGATGCTGCCAGACCTGCTGAGTGATTCCAGCATTTCTTGTTTTTGTTTCAGATTTCCAGCATCCGCAGTATTTTGCTTTTATTTTTTAATACTATGTTGGTTAAGGGAGGAATGGTGGCCACGGCATCCAGAAAACTCCCTTTCCTTCTTCAAATAGTACAACAGGATTTCTAACATTCACCTCAACCACTAGAAGAGGTAAAGATGGCATTATTTTAAGATCTCATCAAATGATGAGACATCCAACGACACAGCACTCCTTCAGACACTAAAGGGTCAGCATAAATTATGTGCTCACATCCTAGAGTGGGGTTTGATCCTACAACTTTCTGACTCGGAGGCAAGAGTGTGTCAACAAGTGAGCATGCTGCCTTTAGCACTAATCTCTGCTGCTGGAGGTCAATGGTTGGGTGAGCCCTGTTAGGCAGCTTTCTCAGGTCTCTGGTAGGTCTGACATGTGGGGTCAGTATGTGGCGGACATTTAGTTTAGTTTAGTTTGGGCACTGAAACAGGCCCACCAAATCTGTGCCGACCATCAACCACCCATTTATACTAATCCTACACTAATCCCATATTCCTACCACATCCCCACCTGTCCCTATATTTCCCTACCACTTGCAAAGTCCACACAGGCAGTACCCAGAATTGAACCCGGGTCGCTGGAGCTGTGAGGCTGCGGTGCTAACCACTGCGCCACTGTGCCGCCCCCTTCTGACATGAGCCAGAAGATTGTCTGAAAGATCAACCGTTTTGCACCAGTTATTTTTGCTGTTAACAACAGATTAGAAGGGAGTCCCCCATCATCTGCAAAGAATTGTATTGATAATGGTCAATTCAGATATTGATAGAGTAAGTAATTGAGGTTCCATTCTAATTCTTGTTCTATATAATGCTGAACTCAACAATACTGCAGAGAGATACCACACACTTCAGAAAGTTGTTCTTCAAAATTCTTAAGGGTTGTGCTAAGAATATTAGACCCATCTTCAAATGGGTGGTTTTTTTTTGCACTAAAAGCTTAAGCCGGAATTTTACGGCCCCCAAACAAGCAGGCTGGAGGTGGGGGGGGGGGGGGGGGGCATTAAATTGTGCGGGGGGGGGTGGGGGGAAGGGCAATTCCCGACCCCCCCCTGTCCCCACTGCAATTTTACGTGGACCGATGGTGGCCAGGAACGGCCGGCCCAGCCCAGGCCAATCAAGGTCCTTAAGTGGCCAATTAACTGGCACTGTACTTTACCCTCGACAGCCGGACGGCAAATGCCTCAAGAACCTCGTCTGGTAAAACCAGGCAGCCTTCTTGTAGGCTGGGGTTGGGACCCTCCTGATCAGGCAGCCTGTGCCCCACAGAAGGCCACCTGCAAAGCCCCAATCACCCCCAACACACAATTCTCCCCTGCCCCCCTAACCGAACCCTCATACTCTCGGTAGTTGGACGGCAAAAACCTCAAGAGCCTCGCCTGGTAAAACTAGGGGGCCTTCTGGCAGGCTGGGGGGCCCTCCTGATCGGGCACCCTTTGCCCCATGGAGGGCCACCCCACAGCCACAACCGCCCCCAATGCACAACACTCCACCTGCCCCCCTAAACGCCCTCCCTTGCCTCGCCAGGGCCTGGCCAATTGTCCCCAGTGAGGTCCTAAAAACTTAGCTTTCTTCCGGGGCTGTACTTCACTTTGCTTGCGATGACTGGGTGTAGTCCCAGCAGTGGCCACTTCTCCCAGTGGTACTGCTGGGGTTAAGAGCTGCCAGCCCACTGATTGGCCAACAGCTCCAATAGGCGCAACTTCCAGCATCAAGGAGGGGGCAGTCCTACCCAAGACCAATTAAGGGCCTGGGGAGCGAAAAATCTTGGCCTGGCTCTCCAGGTCCAACAGAAGCAGACTCGCCACCAACTTGTCTGCCAGTGGGTGGGCCTACCACCCAACGAAAATTCCAGCCTTCGTTACAGAATATTTTACGAATGCAATTTTAGTATAAAGTTTATAGAATAAACTTTACATCAAAAACATCACTTTTGCTTCAAGTATTTCATAATGATGACACTGTTGCATTTGGGGTGAAACCTGACACTTAGCATCGCTGCAGAGAACATTCTACGCCACCTAACACCAAGTAACTGAGAGCAGAGATTGGGTGGGATGATGGAACAGTGTGCATATTGAATACAAGAGTCTGCACTGCATATCTGTGTTTGGCCCAACATCATGCAGCCCTGCAATACCACAATATATCGATGCTGTACAACACTGGTGCCATCCATGTAGCAGTGCAAACAGGGAACTGTTTAGACTAGCTGCTTGCACCATGTGGAGAGCTGGAGTGACGGTACTTGATAATACAAAAACGCATACATTTTCTGGTCTCTTGTACTTCCCTCTGATTAAAATCTAACAAAACTGTAAGTTAAATCCAGCTGGAAGAAAATTAAATGGCCATATTTTTTCCAGTACATACAATTAGTGTGCTGGGTGCAGTTCACATAATCGCAAGATAATTACTAATGAGGAAGGCCATTGTGCCCATCATAATTCATCCATTCAGAAACACCCTCCAGCTCCTCCATGGTAGTATTAAACTCTCTCTTATTGATCCCAGGGTCTTTGCCTCCACTACTTTATTGGGAGTGTCCATTCTTTGTGTTGATGCTCTTTGTGTGAGGAAGAATTTCCTGATATCAGTCCAAAATTTATCTTTTACTAGTTTGAACCTATTTCCTTTTGTCCAGCTCTTGCAAATTAAGGTAAAATTCTGGATCTACCTTTTACGCATCCTTAGCAATCCTATGTAATTATAGAAGATTGCTTCTCAGAAACCTCCTTTCCAGCTGAAAAGCCCAAGTTTCTCTAGTCTGTCCTGACAACTCGGACCCCTAAAAGTAGGACAAAAGCAGAATACTGCAGATGCTGGAAATCTGAAATAAAACAGAAAATGCTGGAAATGCTCAGTAGTTCAGACAGCGTCTGTGGAGAGAGAAACAGAAGTAATGTTTCAGGATTGATGTCATGAGGACGTCATCAGGACTGATGAAAGGTCATCAATCTGAAATGTTAACTCTGTTTCTCTTGCCACAGATGTTGCCTGAACTCCTGAGTCTTTCCCGCATTTTCTGTTTTTATTGCTAGAAGGAGGGATCTGCTCCACAGTACCTCCAGCACTTAAATCTCTCCTTTTTAGCTCAGGGATCAGAACTGAGTGAAATATTCAATGTGTGGTCTGAACAGAGCGCTGTACAGTTTGATCACAACCTCCTTTAATTTATATTCAACTGTTTTCGTCTATAGTTCAGCATGTTGATATGCTGCCATGCAGTAGTTGGGCATGTTTAGCATTGAGTTTGGCAAGAGCCCTAGGACCCTTCAGTACTGCTTCGCCTTTAATGATTTCAACACCATTCATGAAGTATGTGTGTTTCTATGTGCAGCACTGTGCATATGTCTGCACTAAATTTTGTCTGCATTAATCTGCCCACATTCTTGTTTTGGTTATACTCAGTGCTAACATTCTCGCCTCTGATTCAGAAGGTTGTGGGTTCAAGACCCACTCCTGAGACTTGAGCCCAAAAATCTAGACTGAAACTGTAGTGCAGTAGAGAGGGAATGTTGGATGAGATGTTAAAATGTGGCCCAATCTGCTCTCCCAGGTGGGCATAAAAGATTCCACAAAATTATTTGAAGAAGAGCAGTTGTATTCTTCCGGTAACCTGATCAATATTTATCTCTTAACCAACACCTAAAACAGATGATCTGTCATTATCACATTGCTGTTTGCAGGAATTGCCTGCCACATTTCCAGTATTACAACAGTGACTACACTTCAAAAGTGCTTAATTGTCTGTGAAGCACTTTGGGACATCTTGAGGTCAGGAAAGGCACTATATAAATGCAAGGCTTTCTTCCCTTTCTTTACTATAGCTAGCACAAAGGAAAACCAACGTGATATATTGGCTAAATTTGAGGCCATGTCATCAGTTGTAGTGTTATATTGTATGTCTGGGCTCAACATGAACAAAATTTGAGAAACTCCACCAGCCCTATTAATGCACTATAAAAGTGCATTTGCTGTAGATGTCAGCTTTGGACCAGGAACACTCTAAATGCTTGTGTAACTTCATTTGTGTATTTAGAAAACAGCATCAAATGATCTGTAAGTAATAAAATTTCATCAAGAGATGTAGTTCTTAAAAATGATATTTAGCAGAAACACAAGATTCAAAAATTGCATCAATATTATTCCTTAAGCTTCATATAATTTGATGTTATCTATATTTGCACAGATTTCAGCAGTGATACATACTGAAGACAAATGACAACAGACTTATCTCATACCTTTCCAATGCCTGGGTTGTCCTTGACTTTACACACAGCCCTCAAAAGACATGGTGGTGCTGGGGGTGGGGACACTTGCAAAATACCACTGAAATTTGTTCTGCTGATTGAGAGCTCATGCGAATGCTGGAGGAGTGGATGGTTTTTCTTTTGCTTTGAGGAGAGATTCAGCTTCTGCGCTGCTCTGTAGAATGGAAGGGGGGGGGGGGGGGGCAAAAACAGCAGTGTTACTAAGAGCCAAATGTAATGTGGCCCAGCAAAACAGATGTTCAATGTCATCATTCCCTGTTTAACAAATCAACTCACTTGATTCTAATCAAATTCCATAGGAATATTCTGTCAGGAGACTAATATAGGCAGATTCAGGCAGAAATATAGCCAAGACAATATTCACTTAATTTCTCCCTAGCAGAGTTTCAATTAGACTATAACTTGCTGAACAGCTTCAGCAGCTGAGTCCAAGGCCGCAGAAAGCTCAGCGACACCATAAAAGCTGAAATCAGCCTCCTGTCACTATAAGGCCAGATGGGCTACTCTGGAGCATACAGTACATTGTAATCTAACAAGTTATTAGCATTTCAGAGGATTCGCATTCCTACGGTACCTGGTAAAATGTATAGTAATGGTCACTTTTGTAGGTTCCCATTAATTACTATATCAATCGTATTTCTGGTTTACTCAAGAGGTGCAAACAGCAGGCAAACACAGCAGCCCATAAATAATTCGGCACCATAGTGGCTCGTTAAAGCAGCATAGCTCAATGAAACAAAACATGAAAGCACTAATGCATTTTCAGATCTCAGATGAAAAATTAATTTTGTCAATTCATTACTAATCACACATTCAAGCTTTACAATTCTGACAGTAAAATGAATTTAAAAGCTCACCTTTCCTACAGGTCACTTATGTGAATAAAAACAGATTGTTATGACTACAATTATTTTTAACTTTCAAAAAGAATTATCCAAGTCACGAGCATTTTGCCTTTGAATTGTGCAAATATGTTTCGCAAACAGTGCATCAGCATGCAAGTGGTCAGTCCTGGATAAAAATGATAACTGTAGCCTCTGGAGGTTCCAGTCCAAATACAGACAAGAAATACACAAGACCTGATGAAATAATTATTACTTCAATAAAGTCTAGTGTAGGATTTCCCTTGGGAGAGGCTGTGAAAGGAAACGGGACGTAAAGGCTGCATTTGCACATCTACTGTTCATTCAGGCAGACAAAGCTTTAACCTGCTGCTTACTGCAAGTTTTGATGAAGCAATCTCTTACAGCTGAAAGCATATTGTAGAAAAAACTAACTTATTGCTGGTATGATTACAAATAGCAGTCAAGTATATGGTATTCTGATATAAAAAGACACAGAGGCGATTTAGAAATTGATTATTCCAGTCCCTTCCTAAAGAATTGTTTTACATCTTTCACTATGGAAACAGTATTTAAAAATATTAAACTACTTTTCTCAATTATCGGTGGTAGCAGAATTTTTATTTTGGTAAAAGATTCTACAAAGTCAACTGGATATTTAGAAGCAATGTTTGAATATTATAAGGATACTGGCTAAATGCACTGGATTTTCTGAGCCAGCATTAAGTCAGTATGACTGCATTTGAACGAGTTCCACCTCTGACATAAGAAAGGCAGCAACAATTTTAAATCGCATTACAGCAAAGATCAAAATTACAGTTGCAAATCAGTGGCAGGCTTTAAACAACATTAAAAGAACATGGAATGTTCTATGGGTTCATGATGAGGATAGTAAAGGTCAATTTTTGTACAAACACAAATAATATTCAAATTCTTTTATTCCTTCAAAAATCCTGAAAGTATCATCTACTAAATATGATTGATAACCAGTATAATGAAGGAGTCTGGAGTAAACTGTTGTAAATCAATACAGGAAAAGATGCTTGAATTTACTTACAGTTCCCTCCAATCCATCATCTAGTTAGGGTTTATAACTAGCACATGAAGCCAATAAACCACAACTTTCCCATCCATTTTCCTTTGACACTCCATTATCCAGGATGTGTAGGGACAGTCTGGTCCAGCAGCAATCATTGAGGTTTCCACATGATTACACAGTGACTTCTGATAAACCGCTGAGCTCAACAAAGACACTGCAGTGATGCCAAGCACAAGTCATCAAGATACATAAATAGCTCATCACGAGAAGCTTGAATATCATATTGTACATTCTCTGTGTCTTGTAAGGTTTTCTTTCACATTGTCAGTTTTTTCTTCCTCCTTAACTTTATCTTTAGCTGTTGATTTCTGACTCAGTTTCAAATCTCCCTCTCTGCCTGATCCCCATGTATCTAAAAGTTGTATTAACTCTGAAAGGATGAACGATTCAGGCTCTCTCCGGCACCTTTATAAATGCTCACCGGAGAGCTAAATACTAATCCAACCTAATCTCTGCTTACTCAAGAAACAAAAGCTCGGGCGTGATTTGTCCCGTGCCTCTCTTGTCCAAGGCTCCTCCTTGTCAATATCTTCAATGAGCAGCTTTCAGTTAATCATGATGCAAATTAAAATTTCTCCATTGCTTTGACAGCGAACTGGCAGCTGTTCTTGATTTTCCCAACTCCCTCCCATTCTCCAGTAGCAGCTGAGGTATCAATACATTCACACTAGGTGATCGCCACTTCTCTGATTCCTTCTACCCTCTACTCGCGTCACAAAGATTATCATGAATTCTTCATTAGCCAGAAAAGAAAATTCTTGTTCCTTCTGCCCTCAAACTGTGCTGGAACATGATTCTACCACTTTGGCACTGTTTTATGCAAATCATTAGAGACGGTTAGTCAACCATTCTAACAGCATTCATTATTTACTTAAAGTCTTATGTAAACATAACTAAATATTCTACCACAAAGCTATTCAGCATTTTTGTACAAAGTAGAAAATGATCTGAATAATGAGCCTTTGTTTCAATAAAGAAAAGCTGCATCACTGAAAGCACACATTCATTTCTAGTTGTAAGGATCAAATTTATTTTCAAGTAAGGTGGGCTATTGTGAAAATGTAAAAGAATATGTATGGTCAGCTAAACACAATTGCCACTCAGCAACATGTGTTGAGAAAATGGCTATTAAATATTAGCCTAGACTGACACATTCCAACAACAATTTGTATTTATATAGCACCTTTAAGATGCTTCATTATAAAACTAAATTTGAAACCGAGCCATATAAGGAGATATTAGGGCAGTTGACCAAAAGCTTGGTCAGAGGTAGATTTTAAAGAGTGCCTTAAAGAAGGAAAGAGAGGTAGATAGGCGGAGAGGTTTAGGGAGGAAATTCCAGCACTTAGAGCCTCGACAGCTCGAGATGTTGTTCCCAATGTTGGAACAATTAAAATCGAGGATGCTCAAGAGGCCAGCATTAGATGAGCGCAGATATCTCTGAGGGCTGTGGGCTGGAGGAGATTACAGAGATAGGGAGAGGCAAGGCCATCGAGGGATCTGAAACAAGAATGAGAATTTTAAAATCGAGGCATTGCTTAACTGGGAACCAATGTAGGTCAGCAAGCACAGGGGTCATGGATGGACAGGTCTTAAGGACACAGGCCAGCAGAGGTTTAGATAAAGTCACGTGTACGGAGGGTAGAATGTGGGAGGTCGGCCAGGAGTACATTGGAATATCAAGTCTAGAGGTCACTTGTGCATTGACAAGGGTTTCAGCAGCAGATGAGCTGAGGCGAGGCAGAGTCAGGCAATATTACGGAGATGGAAATAGGCAGCCTTAGAGGTGACTGGAAAGCTCATCTCAGGGTCAAATATGACATCAAGGTTGTGAACAGTCTAGTTCAGCCTCAGGCAGTTGCCAGGGAGAGGAATGGAGTCAGTCAGTTCCAAAACAACACCAATGTAAATTTCTTTTTGTTTTTCGAATGGGCTCAGAGATCAATAATTTTTATGGCTTTAGCGACTTCTGCATTTATTTGACAATGGCTGCTATTCTACTGGCTCAGACATTATGTCAATCTTATAATTGGACCCTTTGCTGTGAATCCAGGCAGACTCTATTGAATTCATGTTGGAAAATCTGTCTTAGTTATGGTAAATATTCCCAATAAGCCAGCTCCACACCCATTTTTGTTTTAAAAGTTTAAATAACCAGGATAGCATCTAATGGTGGGAAGAACATGCTACCCATGCCATGATGGTTGCATGTGACAACTATTATGGGGATGGATTTACCATCAAATGCTTCTTTTGGGCCTCCTTATCTCGAGAGACAATGGATACGCGCCTGGAGGTGGTCAGTGGTTTGTGAAGCAGCGCCTGGAGTGGCTATAAAGGCCAATTCTGGAGTGACAGGCTCTTCCACAGGTGCTGCAGAGAAATTTGTTTGTTGGGGCTGTTGCACAGTTGGCTCTCCCCTTGCGCCTCTGTCTTTTTTCCTGCCAACTACTAAGTCTCTTCGACTCGCCACAATTTAGCCCTGTCTTTATGGCTGCCCGCCAGCTCTGGCGAATGCTGGCAACTGACTCCCACGACTTGTGATCAATGTCACACGATTTCATGTCGCGTTTGCAGACGTCTTTATAACGGAGACATGGACGGCCGGTGGGTCTGATACCAGTGGCGAGCTCGCTGTACAATGTGTCTTTGGGGATCCTGCCATCTTCCATGCGGCTCACATGGCCAAGCCATCTCAAGCGCCGCTGACTCAGTAGTGTGTATAAGCTGGGGATGTTGGCCGCTTCAAGGACTTCTGTGTTGGAGATATAGTCCTGCCACCTGATGCCAAGTATTCTCCGAAGGCAGCGAAGATGGAATGAATTGAGACGTCGCTCTTGGCTGGCATACGTTGTCCAGGCCTCGCTGCCGTAGAGCAAGGTACTGAGGACACAGGCCTGATACACTCGGACTTTTGTGTTCCGTGTCAGTGCGCCATTTTCCCACACTCTCTTGGCCAGTCTGAACATAGCAGTGGAAGCCTTACCCATGCGCTTGTTGATTTCTGCATCTAGAGACAGGTTACTGGTGATAGTTGAGCCTAGGTAGGTGAACTCTTGAACCACTTCCAGAGCGTGGTCGCCAATATTGATGGATGGAGCATTTCTGACATCCTGCCCCATGATGTTCGTTTTCTTGAGGCTGATGGTTAGGCCAAATTCATTGCAGGCAGACGCAAACCTGTCGATGAGACTCTGCAGGCATTCTTCAGTGTGAGATGTTAAAGCAGCATCGTCAGCAAAGAGGAGTTCTCTGATGAGGACTTTCCGTACTTTGGACCTCGCTCTTAGACGGGCAAGGTTGAACAACCTGCCCCCTGATCTTGTGTGGAGGAAAATTCCTTCTTCAGAGGATTTGAACGCATGTGAAAGCAGCAGGGAGAAGAAAATCCCAAAAAGTGTGGGTGCGAGAACACAGCCCTGTTTCACACCACTCAGGATAGGAAAGGGCTCTGATGAGGAGCCACCATGTTGAATTGTGCCTTTCATATTGTCATGGAATGAGGTGATGATACTTAGTAGCTTTGGTGGACATCCGATCTTTTCTAGTAGTCTGAAGAGACCACGTCTGCTGACGAGGTCAAAGGCTTTGGTGAGATCAATGAAAGCAATGTAGAGGGGCATCTGTTGTTCACGGCATTTCTCCTGTATCTGACGAAGGGAGAACAGCATGTCAATAGTCGATCTCTCTGCACGAAAGCCACACTGTGCCTCAGGGTAGACGCGCTCGGCCAGCTTCTGGAGCCTGTTCAGAGCGACTCGAGCAAAGACTTTCCCCACTGTGCTGAGCAGGGAGATTCCACGGTAGTTGTTGCAGTCACCGCGGTCACCTTTGTTTTTATAGAGGGTGATGATGTTGGCATCGCGCATGTCCTGGGGTACTGCTCCCTCGTCCCAGCACAGGCATAGCAGTTCATGTAGTGCTGAGAGTATAGCAGGCTTGGCACTCTTGATTATTTCAGGGGTAATGCTGTCCTTCCCAGGGGCTTTTCCGCTGGCTAGGGAATCAATGGCATCACTGAGTTCCGATTTGGTTGGCTGTATGTCCAGCTCATCCATGACTGGTAGAGGCTGGGCTGCATTGAGGGCAGTCTCAGTGACAGCATTCTCCCTGGAGTACAGTTCTAGGTAGTGCTCAACCCAGCGGTCCATCTGTTTGCGTTGGTCAGTGATTATGTCCCCCGATTTAGATTTGAGGGGGGTGATCTTCTTGATGGTTGGCCCAAGAGCTCTCTTCATGCCATCATACATTCCTCTGATGTTTCCGGTGTCTGAGGCCAGCTGAATATGACTGCATAGGTGTTGCCAGTAGTCGTTTGCGCAACGCCTAGCTGTTCTTTGTGCAGTACTTCTGGCTGCTTTAAGTGCTGCGGATGTTAAATCGCTGGGGGCTTTCTTGTAGTCCAAAAGTGCAATGCGCTTAGCGGCTATGACAGGTTCCAGCTCTTCATTATGAGATTGAAACCAGTCTGCATTTCTCTTCGCACTTTTGCCGTAGGTGGTCAAAGCTGACTCATAGATGGCGTCTCTGATGTGGGCCAATGTCAACATGCATCAATGCAACAATGCATCAAATGCACTGCTACATTTAATGGTACATGTAGAAAACTAACCTAAAACAAAAGCACAGATGAGCGGCAGATGGGCTGAGGCAAGGGTGGAGTCGGGCAATGTTACAGAGGCGGAATTAGATGGTCTTAGTGATGAGTCGGATATATGGTGGAAAGCTCATCATCGCCAGTTTTCTCCCTCCACCTGGACCCCTCCCTCTAATCTCTTACCTTTTCTGGATCTTTTCACTGAAAACTGCGATTGTGACATCAGCCGTCTTAATTTCTCCTGCTGTCATCACTCACCCTAACCTGTCTCCCTCTGAATTTGCAGCACTCTGTTCTCTTCGGTCCAACCCTAATGTTGTCATCGTACCTGCCGACAAGGGTGGTGCTGTTGTTTTCTGGCAAACCGACCTCTACTTTGCAGAGTCTGAACGTCAACTGTCTGACACTTCCTCCTACCTCCCCCTTGACCATGACCCCACCACCAAACAGCAAGCCATCATCTCCAGCTCTATCACTGACTGTATCTCCTCTGGAGATCTACCCACCATAGCCTCCAACCTCATAGTTCCCCAACCCCGAACAACCCTCTTCTACCTCCTTCCCAAAACTCTAATCCATTCTCCCAGTTTCTCTGTCTCTGTCTCATCTGTTCTGATGGTGGAACCTTTCATATCAGCACTTCTGATATGTCTTCCTTCATCCTCAACTGAGGATTCCGTCCTACCACAACACTGGTTGACAGGGTCCTCAACTGGATCCATCCCATTTCCTGCACTTCTATTCTCACCCCATTCCCCTTCCTCCCAGGACTGTAATAGAGTTCCCTTTGTCCTCACCTTCCACCCCACCAGCCTCTGTATTCAACGGATCATCCTTCACCATTTCTGGCACCTCCAGCTTGATGCCACCAGCAAACACATTGCCCCTTCTCCTCCACTTTCAGCATTCTGAAGGAACCATTCCCTCTGCAACACCCTGGTCCACTCCTCAATCAATCCCAACACCCCCTCCCTTTCCCATGGCATCTTTCTGTGCAAGCGCAGGAGATGTCACACCTGCCCTTTTACCTCCTCTCTCCTCACAATCCAAAGCCCCAAACACTCCTTCCAAGTTGAACAGCGATTTCATGTACTTCTTTCAATTTTGTATACTGTATTCGCTGCCCAGAATGCGATCTGCTCTAAATTGGAGAGAGCAAGCGCAGACTGAGCAACCGCTTTGTGGAACACCTCCGTTCAGTCCACAAGTGTGACCCTCAGTTTCCGACTGCCTGTCATTTTAATCCTCCAGCTTGCTTTCAAGCTGACCTCTCGGTCCTCGGCCTCCTGCATTGTTATGTTGAAGCTTGAGGAACAGCATCTTATCTTTTGATTAGGCACTTTATGGCATTCTGGACTCAATTCTGACTTCAACAATTTCAGATTGTAACCGCTGCCCCCATTTTGTTTCCTTTTCTTTGCAGGTTTTGGTTTTAACTCATTTTTCTCCTGTTTTTGCTTCCGGAAAACGGCTGTTCAACATTCTGCCATTCACACCTCCTCTAGACACATCTTTTGTTTTTTCACTTGTCCCATAACCACTCCATTTGGCCTTGCACCACCACTCTTTTGTCTTTTGATCTCTCCTGTCTTCTAACCTATCACAGACCTTCCCTTTTGTTATTTTTCCCACCCACCCGCCTTTTCCCTTGCTTAAAATCTATTACATTTCTAACTTTTCCCAGTTCTGGTGAAAGGTCATCAACCTGAAACATCAACTCTGTTTCTCTCTTTCCACAAATGCTGCCTGACCTGCTGAGTAATTCCAGCATTTTCTGTTTTTAACCCAAAGCAAATCTGCTTCACATCAGTTTGGAGTTCATCATCAGCCCAGCGAAATTTCATTTATGTAGTCAGACTTCAGCCACAACTAAGACCAATTTGTTCTCTAAACAGCATGCAGCTGATAATGATTGGTGGAAGAAGCACCACAATTGTTAATAATCAATCCGAAGCATAAACATCATCAAACATTTCAGATATTTACATCTATGTTACATTACAGTTCTCAACTTCTGTGAGCACACCCTGTCAACATTTTCTGTTATAAATTCTTATGTCCACATTTATAATGGAAGCAGTCTACATGAACTTGTCATCCTGTAATTATACCTGCCCCTTGTGGAAGTGTTGGAGTGCCACCATTGGCAGGAGGCTATAATTACAGCATAAGAAGCTGCCAGTGACAATGCACATTTATAATGGAAATATAAAAGTAAGGACAGAATATATAACTTTAAAATGGGGATTGAATTACGTCTGTGTGCCCTGGTCTAATTATCCCTGCCCTCTAACTCTGCTTTGCATTCAATCTTGACTCCCTGGGCTAAAAATTAGATTGCCCCCAAAAAGAGACATAGGATCGTGATGCGCCCATTCAAAGTATGCAGGCAACACACAAACTTTGTGCTGCCTGCTCATTTAAAGGATAGTGGCATTGAGTGGCTGCATGTTTCAGCTGGGGGGTTCAAGTTCATGCGAGGTTAACACTACTTAAAGCCAGCCTGCACCTCTTAAAAGGGAGAAGATTAAAGATGGCACAGCATGGCAGAAAGCAGGGTCCCAGGTTTTTTGATGCATCACTCAAGGCCCTCGTGCAGGAGGTGAACAGGAGGATGGAGGTTCTCTTCCCACAGGAGGCCAGGAGGCCCTCCAGACAAGCGCTCAGAAGGGAATAGGAGCAGATAGTCTCGGAGGTCAATGCGAACAGCGTTATCCCAAGGACGTGATGTAGTGCCAAAAGAATTTAAATGACCATACTCAAGAGGTCAAGGTCAGTTAATTCATCTTCGAATGGCATATGCTTATAACTGCACCACTAGCCTCAAAAACGGTTTAAAATGCACCACACCCCCATCACTCACCTATAACAATCTCTATTAAGCACATTTCATACCTCAAATCCTGCAAGGCCATCTGCAGTCTCCTCCAGTGAAAGTCAGCAGCCATGCTGCAGCCCCTGGAATAACACAATGTAGGAGCTCTAGGACTGGCAAAAAGACCCGCAAGGCAGGCACTAAGGGAATGCACAAGTGTGATTAGTTGACTTTTGTATGGAATATTGAATGGTTTGTTGGATAAAGATGGTTTGGAATTGTTGTTTTGTGGTGGCTTTTATTTCAGCATTATGGCTAAGAGGACGATGTGCTTGTGACTGTTGTACAATGGGAATCTGGGTTTGTGTTCACAGGAACCGGAGTTGAATGAGGCACTCACAGACAGCCCGGCAGGAACATTAATGTGCCGGCTGCCTCCTCCTTTCCTCCTCCTCCTTCACTGATCTGCTTGCCGAATCCCTGGTGGCCAGGGCTGTGGCCCATGATTGTCAGGTTGTGCAGAACACCACAAATCGGGACACCCACTCCGCAGAATACTGCAGGACTCCGGAATAGCAGAAGAGGCAGCAGAACTGTTGCTTCAGCACCCCAATGGTCTGCTTGATGATGCTTCTCATGACCAACATGACTTGCATTGTATGCATGCTGGCCACGTGAGGCTGGTTTGCAGAGCGGAGTCCATCAGCCATGTATAGAGCATATAGTCCCTGTCACCCAGCAGCCACCCTCTGGTTTGATGTGGTGGCTGAAAGATTGAGGGAGCAGCAGACTGGCATAGAATGAAAGCATCGTGACTATTGCCAGGATAATGGGCATTCACCAGCATGACCACCAACTGCACAGTGAGTGGTAACCTTTGTGGTTTCTGTACATCTCAGCATTTAGATGTGGTGCCCACAAAGCTACATGTGCAGTTGATAGCCCCCTGCACCATGCGGATGCCCAGTATCCCGTCAAAGCCTCGTACATGCTGTGCCTGCTTCTCTCTGGTCAGAGAGAACACAATAATCTCCCCTCTCTTAGCATTAAGAGCTTCTGTCACATCTCTGCAGCAATGGAAGGTGAACTGGGAGATGTTAGGGATGTATCACCTTCTCCAGCCTGGTAGGATCCCGACACAAAGAAATTCAGGACCACAGCTATGTTCACAGCCATTGGCAGTGCTGTCCTCACCCTGCTCTGAAGCTGCAGATCTAATTCCAAAAAGTGGCAGTGTTTCGTGAGCACATTCTCTCTAAAGCACAGATGATGCACACCCTGTTCCTGGCTTAGGTCGAGGTAGGAAAAATAGTCCCCAGAATACCCCCACTAGGTGGGTAACGCCTCCTACTGAGAACCCTCTTCACCTCCTCCTCCCTATTGCAACCAGCTTGTCCTCCTATTTGCTGCCACTGCTCAATCTCCCTCTCAAACTGCAGCCCAAGGGGAATTGTAACTATAGCACCCATGACTAGGAGCAAATAGTTTGCCCTGAGCCCTTGCAGTCACAAGCAATGCTTTTGCCACATGCAATACAATTCCCTGCAGACTTCACCAATTGTAACCACCTCCTCAAAGCACACTTCTACAAACTCAAACAGAGCCAGTGGAAATAGAAAATAATCAGCAACGAACCTTCAAGTTGTTGATGATCCTTTTAATAGCATTAGTGTGTTGGGGTTCCTTCCTGTTGCTGAATGCGTTAGTAGAGTGGTGAGGTCCCAAATGGCAGTGCTGGCATCAAATCAGCATTCTACGCTAACTGATGTCACAATCTGTCTACTGTACATACGTCTGCATACTCTCCTAACACCCACATTAATGGTTCTAAAATGGCATGCGTCACGCCGAAACTAGGGGAACTACCGAACCCAATTTTGTGGCCCCTGTGTGCAACCCCATGGGGGTTCAATTCGTTATAGTTATTTTCAGTTTGGATGATTATATTGTGTTCTCTTAAAAATGCATAAATAATTCTAACCTATCCTATGAAATGATAAGACAATAGCAATTTAATGCAGCTCACCCACTTTCCAGTTCACCAGCAACAATTTTTGAAATAAAAAGAATCCATGTATTAAATTAAATGCCCAGCAATTCTATCTAAAAGGATCCATTTTTATATTTTTTTTCTCAGGAGCGAGAAGAGAATTTTGATACATTTCCTTAGTAAGTGGCTGAACTCAAACTCACAAATTGGAGACGCCAAAACAATAGTTAAATAGATCTGCATAACCTTCTGACTCATACATATGAAGCTGAAGAGGCAGAACTTTTAAATGTCAACAGAAAAGTAGAAACATAAACAGAGATTTTACTTGCATTATTTTAAAAATTAAACACCTGGAGCTGTAACTAAACGAGTAATATTCTGCAGTAAACATATATACTAGCTTTGGTCACTTTCCTTTAATTTAGGACTGCAGCTCGGCAAAATAATCAAAAATGGAATTTCTGAAGTGTTTAATATTTGTGCAACTGTATATTGCTTATTAATAGTGGGTTGTGTTAAAATTTGGATTAATAAGGGGT
This sequence comes from Heterodontus francisci, assembly GCF_036365525.1. Lineage (NCBI taxonomy): Eukaryota > Metazoa > Chordata > Chondrichthyes > Heterodontiformes > Heterodontidae > Heterodontus > Heterodontus francisci. The sequence goes on along the minus strand of NC_090379.1, from coordinate 49,926,963 downwards.
GACATATACAATTATAGATGGCAATCTAATTTTCATGTATTAAATTCAATTGCATCTGGGCAGAGAAAGTGGGAGGGTTAAACTAGGAAAATATTACGATCGGGTCATAAAATAATTGAAATAATATAAAAATGTGCAATGATTATTGTTGTTGTAAATTTCCTAAATAAAAAATTTGTCCTCACATTATGCCCAACGATAGAGAGCATAGATCTGCCTCTTTAAGATTATATGTGTACTCTCTTGATAATTCAGTGAGTAGCAGAGCCATACAGACCACAAAACACATAGAATTGATCTCTGGTTTGTACTGCTTTAGCTGATTTCAGCCAGAGCAAGGGTAGAGGAAGTACAGTTGATTTTAATGCACCCACACACTCCCCACCCACATAGATTATGAGGAAATAAATTTGCCAGCGCTCCCAATCCTTATCAATACCCAGTGATCCATACTGTTAAGTAAGGACAGGATCGGGATGCAAAGCAATAACTCACCCCCTTACCCCCAGTTGACTAGCCTCCCTCTGTTCACATTGAGGCCCATACATCAATAACAACCAGTTGGAGAAAATATCAGTGAGCAACTGGTGCACATAGAGCCTGACTCTAGGAAGGCATCAGCAGAGAAGGGAAAAAATTGCAAAATAAAAAATGCCTTGCACAACCAACAACAATAATTTGCATTTAGATAGTGCTTTTAACATAGGAAAACATCACAGGGTACTTCACAGATCAAACAACAACTGATACTGAACCAAAGAAGGAGATATTAGAATGGATGGCCAAAAGCTTGGGTAAAGAGGGTAGGTTTTAAGAAGTTCTTAAAGGCGGACAGAGAGACGTAGAGGAGCTGAACTTTAGGGAGGGAATTCTGGAGTTTAGCGCCTATAAGATTGAAGGTACTGCCATCAGTGAAGGGAGTGGAGAATGCACAAGAGGCCAGAATTGGAGAAATTAGGAGCTGAGGGAAATTACAGAGGTTGGGAGGGTCAAAGCCATGGAAGTATTTGAACATGAGAATCGAAATTTTAAAATCAAGGCATTGGTAGACCTAGAGCCAATGTTGGTCAGCAAGCACAGGGGTGATGGGTGAACGGGATTTGATGTGAGTTAGGAAGCAGACAGCAGCATTATGAATAAGCTCGTATTTATGGAGACTGGAAGATGGGAGGATGGCCAACACAGTAGAGCAGAGAAATCTGGAGGTAACAAAAGCATGGTTGAAGATTTTAGCAGCAAATAAGCTGAGGCAGCAGTAGAGACAGGCAATATGATGGAGATAGAAATGGGTGATCTTTGTGATGTCAGGGATATGGGGGTTGGAAGCTCAGCTGAGGATTAAACAGAACACTGAGGTTCCAACTAGTCTAATTCAGCCTGAGAAAATGGCCAGGGAGACAGATAGAATCAGAAGGGAGGAAACGAAGTTGTGGCAGAGGCCAAAGACAATGGGCTGCAATTTATACTTGCACCGAATGGCGCAAGCCTGCCAGCGCAGTGGCTCATTTAAAAAGCCAAGCGGACCCCCCCCGCCCCCCACATCCCTCGATGACGTGGAGGGGGCAGGCAGTCCATCTCTGACAATGGCATCAGCCACCTTTCCACATGCGATGACGCCATTTTTAAAGAGCACTGAGCCCTAACTTTCAACTTAAATATTTTAAAGGTAATTTCAATTAAAAAATTAAATCCATTTCAATTGCCCCTCTCCCACCTCCCAAAAACCACAGTGGTGCAGTGGTTAGCACCGCAGTCTCACAGCTCCAGGGACCCGCGTTTGATTCTGGGTATTGCCTGTGCGGAGTTTTCAAGTTCTCCCTGTGACCGCGTGGGTTTCCGCAGGGTGCTCCGGTTTCCTCCCACAGCCAAAGACTTGCAGGTTGATAGGTAAATTGGCCATTGTAAATTGCCCCTAGTGTAGGTAGGTGGTAGGGAATATGGGATTACTGTAGGGTTAGTATAAATGGGTGGTTGTTGGTCAGCACAGACTCGGTGGGCCGAAGGGCCTGTTTCAGTGCTGTATCTCTAAATACTTACTTGTCTTCTCCCCACCAAAACACTTCCCCTGCCCACCTGACCTACCCCCCCCACCCCCCTGCAAAGTACATAAACTTTATCCTCTAACCCTTCCCACCATCCCCTAAACCAATTATATTATTTTGACCCTGCTCCCCCGCCCGCACTAAAAAACTTACCTGCAGTCTATGTACAGGGTGAGAAGGGTGGGGAGGATCACACAAGTGACTGGAGCCGGCCTGATTTTCTGTCCGTTTGAATTAATGGACAAAAAAGATTTTACGGGCCCTATTACGGGTCTGTTACCCTCGCCTTCTGAACTTTCTCGATGCACTGCACTCAGGGAACTCTCTATACCCAAGCACAATGAGAATAATCTGTCCCTAGGATCTCTTTTAACCATCAATCTTCCCTTTATAATTTTGCCTTTCCTCTTCTTTCCCCAAGATAATGGACTCATATAGAATTCCAGTACCTCATCGAAGTAGTCATTCTTCATGTTCAAACCCAATAAGTGAGTGGTGATGAATTATTGAATATAATGGGTTGTTTGTAACTCTCGCCATGCCTGGCAGAAAGCTGGCAGCGGGGTAGTTAAAATAGAGTGGGGCACTTATCCATCACCAATCCAGATGACTGCAATCTTCAATTGCATGTGACAAGGACAACATAAATAGATAAAATTAAAAACAGTGGAATGGCTGGTTCACTAAAAGCTGAAACACCCATCTGGAAATTTATTTTGAAGTTTTCACAATGGCACAAATCACACCAGCTGCAACTAATTATTATTTATATATCACCACGATAGCACATCTCTACCAAATTACATTTTCTTCAAGTGGCACAAATGTTCTCCAGTGCAAAATTCTCATAGTGGCTAGATCTTAAGTATGATTACCTTAATTTTGCCAGTGAGATTTCTGCCTGCCATCTAGCAGCAATGTAAGACTTACAGTTATAAGCTATCATCTTCTCAACAGTAGGTTTCGTTCTACAGCACAGTTTAGTGGATTTTCTGAGGCTATTTTGTATATGTATAATGATAGCAAGCTCTCATCAGATCCACATGATGTAATCGGTCCTTCTGTTCAGAGTTATGGGAGAGGAAAGAAAGATAGTATGATGATTTCATGAGTCATGTAGAAGTTAGATTCCACCTTAGGCAGAAATTTTAAATGTGTTTATACCTCTATTCACAATAAGGATATCCAGTCGTAGCCAGAGAATCCCCAGCAATGGCTTCTCTTTCCACTCTCACACTATTACCTCTGGTGTCCCACAAGGATCTACCCTTGGCCCCTTTCCTATTTCTCATCTACATGCTGCCCTTCGACCAATTCATCCAAAAACACACTATGAGTTTACACATGTATGCTGGCGACACCTAGCTCTTGACTCCTATCTCTAAATTGTCAGACTGCCTGTCCGACAACATCCAGTACTGGATGAGCAGAAATTTCCTCCAGCTAAATATTGGGAAGACCAAAGCCATTGGCCCCTGCCACAAACTCTGCACCCTACCCATTGATTCCATCCCTCTCCCTGGCAACTTTCTGAGGCTGAACCAGATGGTTTGCAACCTTGGTATCGTATTTGACCCCACGGTGAGTTTCCGACCACATACCCGCTCCATCATTAAGACCATCTATTTCTATCACCGTAATATCACCTAAATCTGTCCCTGTTTCAGCTCATCTCCTGCTGAAACCCTCATCCATGTCTCTGTCACTTCTGGACTCAACAATTCCAATGCACTCCTTGCTGGCCTCACATGTTCTCCCCTTTGTAAACCTGAGGTCATCCAAAACTCTGCTGCCTGTGTCCTAGCTTGCTCCAAGTCCTGTTTACCTATCATCCCTGTGCCTGATCTATGCTGGCTCTCAGTAAGCAACACCTCAATTTTAAAATTCTCATCCTTATTTTCAAAGACCCCCCCGCCCCCACCCCCCATGGTCTTGTCATATTTCTGTAATCTTCTCTATCCCTACAACCCTCCAAGATATCTGTGCTCCTCCAATACTGGCCTCTTGAGCATCCCTGATTTTAATCGCTGCACCACTGATGACCATGCCTTCAGCTGCCAAGACCCTAAGCTTCGCATTTCCCTCCCTAAACCTCTTTCCCTCTCTTCCTCTCTTTCCTGCATTAAGGTGCTCCTTAAAAGCTACTTCTTTGACCAAGCTTTTGCTCATCTGCCATAATGGGCTGAATTTTCTAAGCGGCGCAGGCCAAACAATGGCAGCCCGCTCGTGCAGGCCACACGCCAAAGAACCGTCATGATTACAAGCGCAGCGAGTCATTTAAATAGCCAGTGACAGACACTCCTACCCCTCCCCCGATCAGGTGGAGAGGGCAGGCTGTCCGTCCCCGGCAATGGCACCAGCTGCCTGTGCGCAGGCACTGTTACCATTTTTTAAGGGCTACATGCCCAACTGGGAAATTTAAATATTTAAAGGGAAATGGAATTAAAATAAATAAATACATCTCTTTTGCCCCTCTCACATCCCCCAATAACAATTAAATTAATTATTTGCCCCTCCCCCCCAAAACACTTACTTTTATCATCTGACCTTCACCCCCCAAAACGGCACAAACTTTCAACTTCAACCCTTCCCACCATCCCCTACACCCATGATGCTAATTTGACCCTGTTCCCCCCCACCCCAGAATAGATAAATTTACCTCCCCTCCCCTCTCCACAGGTGTTGCACCTCGTTTCTCCGGATGGGGATCCGAAGGCAGGGGAATGCCAGCCGCCAGGCCGAAGATCGCGGCGGGACATCAGGAAGTGACGTGAGATTAATTAATTCACTTATTTTAAATTATTTAAATATTTAAATAGCAGTGCCGTCGCCGAGTGGCACGGGGCCCGCCACGAGACCTCACCGACGATGACATTATCGGGCCAGGCCCTGCTGCCGCGGGATGCGTGGCGGGCCTCATCCAGGGCCATCTTCAGGCTGCCCCTGCCATGGATCCCGATGTAGAGAGTTTCTTAAAATCCAGCCCAATATCTCTTTTGTGGCTCGGTGCCAAATTTTGTCTGATAACACTCCTGTGAAGCACTTGGGCCATTTTACTATGTTATGGCGCTGTATAAATACAAGTTGTATTTTGTTGTATTTTTTAAAAACTAAGGCATGAAGCTCAGTTAACCACCGAGCTGAACTACAGCCATCAGAATGGGATTTTTAATGCTAGAAATGTCAGACAAATTATTGAATACTAATAGACCACCACAGGCAAATCTTGCCACAGATAAATGCCTCTTCTTGAATATCTAATGTTCCAGTTATATTAAGCTTTTCCTGCTACAATAGCACTCAAAGCACCATAAATGCAGGGAATAGCAGGCTCCCATTTCCAGTTCTGGCTCCTGGTACTCCCTACATTACAACGCGCAACATCATTTCCAGTGCTTTCTTTTCATACTTGTCCATGATTATTATGGTAGTTTTTTTAAATCTCTGGATTTGGTACAGAAAGTGTCTGCATTACAAATCAACTTATCTGCTTTCATAAAAAATGAAAAGGTTTGTACTTAGCACACAAATGTTGCATCACACCTTAAAAGTGTCCCACTTCAGGGCATTGCACCTCAGGGTGTCACACTATCAGAGTCATACAGCACAGAAAGAAGTCATTCAGCTCATTGTGCCTGTGCTGACTCTTTGAAAGAGCTACCAACTTCTTACTCTTTCTCTATAGCCCTGCAATTATTTCCTTTTTCAGTATAGATCCAATTACATTTTAAAAATTAGCACAGCTAGAAATAATAGCTTCGAAACTAAACTGCACAATGCCCAATTTTTGGAAGCTAAACGATGTTATCTCATAGAGAAAAACACCAACAAAGACATGTTTTGCTGAATGAATTATTTCTACATCGTAACATTCTTAGGATTCTCTCCATATAAAATACATAGCACATGGGAAGAATGATAGAATGTATCTGTGATTCTATTTAATTCACATGTGCTACCAATATATGCTGGTGCCATTTGATATGGTCTCAGATTTCAGTGTCTTACATTCAGTAAGAACTATACCCTGAGTCTCAAAGACCTGCATACCTACCTGTAGCAAGCTACAAGACTAACGTATGCGACCACACCCTTGAGAAAGACCCACAAAAATGTTCTTGCACTTTGCTTGTACCTTCAGTGATCTGGGCCTGATTGTGACCCGATGGAAGTCCCAATTGGAACCCACCTAGGGCATTCCAGAGGGCCAAACTTACCTGGCAGCAGAATGTTTTCCAGACATCAAGAATTAGAATGGGACATCATTAGGATGTTATGGGCAATTCTGCAAGAAGCAAATGTCTGAACCGCTGACACATCTTGAAAGCACTTAAAAGTAACTGCATCTTTTAAATGATTTTGTAAATCTCTGTTAAAGGTAGCCAGTTTTTGAAGTGTTATACTTGCATAGAAATGTCTAGATCTCAGGCTTCTATCAATTAGTTGAGTTTAATTTTGAGGTGTAATAATCTACTCAATTAATAGGATTTCATTGCTACTATCATAGTAGTAGGGAGACAACACTGCAGTGATAAAGTTCATAAACAAGCAAAGGATGATGTACTCGTCATACTGAACCAATATATAATCTAAGCACTTAGGACTCAGGTGTCAAGCCTTGACTTTCCAAGGCATTAATTGTGTTTTGTTGGGCCTATTCATATTTGATGAGTGTTTACTCAACCCAATTTCCAATAACATTACTAGTTCCAAAATCCTAATGTCAAAACCTGAATTAGAAGTTTTTCTGAGTTGTTTGTTTGTAAATTTCATACCAGCGTCTAAAGCTTCACAAACCCTTTGACATTATTGCATCTTGGCTATTTCTGCCATTTCTACAGAGAATGCAATGCCTTAAGCTAGAGGCTTTAATCATGCTATTCCTTATCTGACCCATCTGGTACTGTGCAAACTTTGCACAGGACATCTGCAATGCAAGTCATGAAGAATATCTTTTGGGTAAACTATATGCATTTTACTTTCTGGATATGCAGATACACTTGGATTCCAGAGGCACTGCATTGATTATATTTTTCATTATTACATAGCATGAACTTTATTTTAAGACAACAAGTCAACCAAACTTCTGATTGACATTCCCACCCTTCCAAACCTGTTAACAGTAGTAGTGTGATGTCATTACATACTTTTCATATTTTTATGTAATTTAATATATGAATTAAGCAGGATAAAACAGCATTAAACTGGCAATTATAATTTAGAATTACAAAAGTGGAGTAAAGATATAAGAGACGACTATTTTAGCAATGAAATCCTGCTAATTGAGAAGATTATTATACCTCAAAATTAAACTCAACTAATTGATAGAAGCCAGAGATATAGACATTTCTATGCAAGTATGTCACTTCAAAAACTGGCTGCCTTTAACAGAGATTTACAAAATCATTTAAAAGATGCAGTTGCTGTTAAGTGCTTTCAAGATGTGTCAATGGTTCAGACATTTGCTTCTTGCTGAATTGCCCATAACACAATCTACAGCAGCATTTATCGGCCCTTTAACTTAGTTGTTTGGAAAAGCACATCCTTAATCCAGCAATTACTATTAGCCTTGGACCAATTGCTTTTATATCAGTATTTAGCACCCCAGCCAGTTCTTCAATTAAGACAAGATAATTGTGCTATTCCGAAGCCACTGATCACAATTTCTGTGCTACAAGACATTGTTCTTGCAATTTCATTGCATGTATAGTTCATGTTTTTTTATCTGAGAATTGGAGACTACTTTCCCCAGTTAATTGAAAAATGATTTCAATGGAGTTCTACACTAACCTGAATCAACCGTCAAAAGTTTGCTTTTTTCTAACGGTTAACTTGATTAGCACATAGGATAAAAGAGAACACAATTCAGCAGCATGAAATCCAAATTTTGATTATTTGAAAAATACATGTCACAAGACTTTATTGCTCTTTTCAAGCTACTACAGAATTCTTTTATGTATTGAAGGCATTGAAAATGTGAAATAGTAAAAATTAATGGCTTAAATTTTGAATAGCCTACTTGACATAATCCTTGAAATGAAAAAGTTATCAAAATCTTCATTCACACAGAGATTTGCAATGCCTTTTATTGACTTTTTTTGTCTTTTCTTACTTTACACAAAACAAAAACTGTCAAACTGCAGGATAAGGCTATAGGCCAGATTGAATAGTAATTCCCAAAGGGTAACAGTGTTATCCTCTTAAATCAAACAAGGAACATAACATTTGTGCTAAGCTTTCTACATTATTTTGAAAGCTTATGTTTTTTTCCTTCTTATAATTACATCTGCACCATGCAACCTTGCTCTTTTTTTCCCGATTTCTATGTGTAGCTGCATTTCACTTAACCTGTTTTATACTTAATAGGAGCTGTCTTTTAAGATGCTCTGGAGAGTTCTTTCCTCACAGCAAGCCACATGGCAGAGGATAGTAATATACGGCACATCTAGAAACACTCAAAGATCAAGTGTCAAGGGAGGGTCCCTAACTTGCTCCTCTAGGCACTGAACAATTTCACAATTTAGCGCTGCTGCACAACACACATTGAGGTCGTAGGATTAAAGAGAAGGAGATAGATGAGATAATTTTTAGCAATATGTGACTCCAACTGCCATGGAAGAATGGACCACAGGGGTACTGTAATACATTGATTGCTGTTTTCTCATTTGCATTGCATTTGTCAAAAGGTAAGGAATCTCATAGATTTCATGAACACATGTCAATGTGTTGAAAATTGATCATTTTAAAGTAGGTGATGAATTTTCCCACATAGTATAATTTTCATTTGAAGAAGCTGATTTCTGACCACTATGCCCTCATTATTTCCATCTAAAAACTGAATCATCCAAAGGCACAGGTTGATATAACACTGAGACACAAATTTGAAAATCACAGTTTACAGCCTTTCAATATGGTTTCTTATAAATAATGCCTTACATAGGTTAGCTGGTAGAGCCCTATTAAGTCATTAAAATGGATTTAGCACTTAATTTAGCATTTGCCTCTGTTCAAATCATTCTTACTACAGTAACCTATGGTTATTTACTTTCATTAAATCCTAGCAACCACTGTATTCCAGCAACAATTGCTATTATATTAACAATAAAACTTTGCAATCAATCCCAAACGCAACACTCATTGTATCAAGTTAGCACGATAAAGGAAATGCTAGGAAATGCCACCATGATTGTTATTGTGTCTCCAGTTCCACATATTGTTTCCTTAATTACCGATCAATACTGACAACAAATAAACAGATGTCCTAACAATGCACCCAGTAGCAATGTCTGACCTGACCCTTCAGTGAGAAACAAACCTGTCACATCTCTCTCATGATGATTTTATCAAGGTAGCAAAATCTTAGTTTTAATTACCGTGGTTATAATTACATTTCTTTGAGCTAATATCGTCTTCACTGTAGCAGTTGTTTCTGTACATTTTCATTGTAACTATATGGATCTTCCAGTATGTTTTCTTTACATTTTCATTCAAACTATTGGGATCTCCAGATTGTTTCTTGTAGATTTCCAGGGTAACTATATGAATTTCCTGTGGTTTTGCCCAAGAAAGCAGAATTCTCTTGGAGCAAAATCATGATGATATAGGCATAGTTATGGGAATCTGCAGTGCCTGGAGTTTATGAAGCGCCATCTGGTGGTAGAAATGTGAAGCTGCTCAAATGGTTGCATATCACTGTGGTGATGCTCAAAGCATGCACAACATACCTAGCCAAATTTATTTTATTATAGATATTAAGGGCTGGATTTTACCAAGCCCACAACATTGGGCTCCATGGCAGGGGTGGGGGAGGGCTGAAGATTGTTCCAGCAGAGACTCGCCACGCAGGCTGATGCTGGGAGGGCCCGGTCTGATCCTCCCAGCGGTGGCGAGACTCCATGGCGACCTCCCCCCAACCCCCACCAACACCTGCCACTGGGCAACGGAAACTGAATCTAAATATTTGAATGAACGGGATGAATAAATTTGAAAAAACTTACCATTAATCTGCTGGGTCTATCGTTATCCTCATGCACTTCCATGCCTTCAGTTCCCCGTCTGGGGAAAGCCAGTGTGACACTGGTGAGGAGGGCTGAGGAGGTAAGATTTTCAGTGCAGTGGGGGTGGGCGGAAACGGGCTCAAATAAATGCAATGGGTGTAGGGGATGGTGGGAAGGAGTAAACTTTAAACTCTGTTTTGGATAGAGATGCAACACTGTACTAATGTGCTGTAGTCATGTGACCTCTACCATGTGGTACTCACTGCAGGCAGTTGTGACAAGATCAGTTCAATAAAGACACTGTCTATGCAAGACTGTTATCTTGTGAGCTCATAACATGGTGTCCAAGTGGAGCTGAGATTAAGTGTTGAACAGCTGGATAGAAACACAGTTACTAAAAGAAGAACATAGGAATGCTCAGAGCTACTAAACGCCACAGGAAGCCACAGAACAGGAACAAAGCAGCAGACCACAGCTGAAAGCACCAGTTAAGACACAATAGCTACAAATTTCCCTCTCCTAGAGCCGGCCGAAATGAAAGGTGATATGAAGCAGAACTGGCAGTTTTTCCATTGGCAATGGCAAAATCACAAAATTGCGACAGATTTAATTAACAAACCAGAGCAGTTACTAGTAGCTATACTTTTATCACTGTTGGGGAGAGGCTGTTACAAAATGTATTCCATCCTAAATCTCTCCGAAGAACAAAAAAAGAGGACAGCAGAAATTCTGAAAGCCTTGAAGCCACGCTTTGAACCCCAAGTGAACATAACTTATGAATGGTATGCGTTCAATATTAGGACCCAAGGTAAAAAAGAGTCCATTGATCAATATGTGACTGCGTTAACACAGCTCACAGAATCCTGTGAATTTGCACAACTAAAAGATGATCTAATTAAAGACAGGATTGTATTAGGCATAAGAGATCCTGCAGTGAGAGCACGTCTATTGAGAGAGGACAAACTTACTCTCAGGAAAGCTATCAACGTATGCAGAAGCGCTGATGTTGTAAATCAGCAGCTAGAGCATTTTCATGGCAGAACAGACCAGGCCTTGCATTACACTGATAGACATTTCCAGATGAAAGAGCAGAAAGATCACAGACAAACAGCAAGATGCAAATACTGCAGAGAACATCACACAAAGGAAGAGAGAGCATGTCCGGCATGGGGAAAGCAGTGTTCTCACTGCAAGAGGCCAAATCATTTTGCACACAAGTGTTTGGCTAGAAGGAAGCACAACAAGCAGGTACAGATGGCCACTGGAGAGATATCAGCTGAAGATTCTGACGAATTACTATACACCATACAACAGGTTGGTTCAGTTAGGCGGATAGGTGATAAATGGTTTGTGACTGTTGGAATGATGACAACTGAAGGAAAACATCAAGTCAACATAAAGTGTCAGACACCAGTGCATCATAAAAAATCATGACCTTCACTGACCTGTGTGAAGTGGCTCAACATGGTGATCCAAAAATGAAGCCCTCGAAAGTAAGGTTGCGACTATATGATGGCACTATCCTATGCCAAGAGGACAAATTACTCTGAGAGCCCATTGCAATGACAAAAATGAAGATCTGGACTTCCAGATCATAGGTAGCAAGCAAAAACCACTCATCTCAGCCAGATCAAATCTAAAGCTTGGACTGGTAACCCTCAATGTGCAAAAAGAGATTTGCAATGTGTCACAGCACACTAAACCATTGACTGCGGAAGAGATCCTAGAGGAGTACAACGGTATGTTTACAGGTTCAGGATGTCTTCCTGGAGAATATCATCTCGAAGTAGATGAGAGGCTAAAACCAATTCAGCGTCTGCCGAGGAAAGTTCCAGCTGCCCTCAAGGCCAGCCTGAAAGACAAGAGAGACAAGCTGGAGAAGAAGGGAGTAATCAAGAAAGTGACAACTCCTACAGAATGGATTAGCAGCATAGTAGCAGTGAAACAACCCGGAAAGCTGAGAGTATGCATCAACCCAAAGAATCTAAATACATCGCTGACATGCTGTCGAGAGCAGCACTCCCTATGAAGAAAGTAGAAGATTCTATGACAGAGTGTGAAATCTTCCAGATCCAACGTGAAGCTGCTGCTCGACGTGCTCTGGAAGTCATCAACCCAGCAGAGACATTGACTCTGACAGACAAGCGCCTTGCTCAAATCAAGCGAACTCCCCAACAAGATACAATCCCCAAGTGTTACAAGAAGTACACAATCAATCCTGTGGTCACAAGAGCATATTGGGCTTACAGAGATGAACTGAAGCCCTAGATGGCATGGTGTACAAAGGAAATAGAATCATTATCCCTAAGGAGTTGAGAGGAGAGATGCTAAATCGCATCCATGCAAGCCACCAAAGAATTGAGTAGAGTCTGTGGAAGGCAAGAGAAGTGCTCTACTGGCCAAACATGAGCAATGAAATCAAGGACCACATCAGTGCATGTAACCAGTACCAAGCTAAGCAGGCTAAAGAGCCACTGATGATACATGAGATCCCAGACAGACTATGGATGAAGCTGGGAGTAGACTCTTCACTCTCGCAGGAACTGATTATGTTGTCACCATAGACTACTATTCTGACTACTGGGACGTAGACCAGCTGACCACAATGACTATCGATGTGATCGGTGAGATTGTAGAATGCCTGAAAATCACACTTCGGTCGTTACGGCATTGCAGATATTGTGATGAGCAACAATGGCCCTCAGTTCATGAGTGAAGAATTCAGCCGCTTCATAAAGGATTGGGAAATTCAACACCATACATCATCTCCATACTATCCCCAGTCAAATGGAAAGGCTGAGGTGGTAGTGAAAATCACCAAAGGAATCATAACGAAAGCAGCAAATCCAGCATAGATGTACACAAGGCAATCCTTGAGTGGAGAAACACACCTACTGAAGGCATGGAAAGTAGTCCAGTACAAAGACTCATGTCACACCACTCCCCAACCACTCTTCCAATAGAAAAAAAAAGACAACTAGGGTCCTGCGTAGAGCAGTTGTCACATCAATTGTACGCAGTGGAAATGAATGACCAGATATACAGTCACAACCGCAGGCACATACACACAACTGGAGAAACTGTTCCTTTACTGCAGGCAGCCAATCAGGAAGATGTGAACTCACCATCTGCACAGACCACAGATCAACCATCAGTCCCAGAGATCCACAGCATCCCAACAACGGAAATGGAACAACAACCGTCACCGCAGCAGCAACAAGTGACACGGGAATGATACTTCCCAGAGAAGGAAAATCACTCAGATGAACAGCCAACAACAACACTCACGTGCACCATTAAGAGACTGGCATGATTTAAAGACTATGCGTGCAATGCATGTGCAGCGACTGACAAGAATAACGATCTGCTAATGAATGAGAACAGTTGTGTGCATAGTGGATAACTTGGGCAACTCTCAGTGTAAATTATAATGCATGCAAATTTTGGGATGAAAAGGAAGATGTTTGGAATAGAAATGCAATACTGTACTAATGCGCCTCCTGGTTTGCCATAAGGCACTCACTGCTGGCAGCCATGACAAGTTCAGTTCAATAAAGACAGAGTACAAGCAAGACTGTTGTCCTGTGAGCTCTTAACAGTCTTTGTGCAGTCTGGGGGGTGCGGGAAGGTCAGATTTAAAGGGTTAGTGTTTTGGGGGGGGAAGGGCAAATAGTTAATTGAGGGGGGGGCGTTACAAATTAATTTGATAAATGTTGGGTGGGAGGTGTTTCTTTAAAAATTTAAATATGCCGGCAGGGCTGGCTGCCCTTTAAAAATGGCACCAATGCCTGTGCACAGGCAGCTGATGCCATTGCTGGTGTGGACAGCCTGCCCCCTCCATGTGATTGGTGGGGGGTGGGGAGAGTGGATGTGGGCCGCCCTGGCGATTTAAATGAGCTGCCGCGCGGGAGATTGCAGCAGCTCTTCGGCTCACACCGGGAGCGACGGCGGGCTCTTAAAATCCAGCCCTAAGTATGCAGGAACCATGTTAGGGCCCTTCAGCCTGTGCATTTGCATGGAGACCAGAGCTAATCAGAGAGCCAAGCGGATCCAATGAAGAGCCACCTACGCAACGGTAATAGCTGATCCCTGATAATTTTCTTGACAATTTTTATATTACCTATTGCAAACATGCCTTTCCATGACCATATGTATGAACATTTGACACCAGAGTAAGTAGGAAGTATTTAGTGTCATAAGTTATTTCATAAAACGTAGCAGCCACAAACCAAACTTCTGGCTGAGACCCTATATGGCACATATCACTCCTGTTTGTATGTGATATAGTACGTTTATATGGCCAATGCTATGAGGCTCCGTACCACTGACTGAGCCTCACATTGCACATGCACTGGGCATAACATTTGCAATGTATGATTTTGAGGGTGAAAATGAGACTATAATTTGTTCAAACAGTATATTAATTGTTAAAGCAAGATCTGCAATGTCAAACCTCTCAATTTCCACAAAGATTCACAGACCCCATTTCCAAGAAGTACTGCCCTCTCCATTCCTGCCTCCCACAAACCAACCCCAAGCCCCAATCCTCCAGGCTGCAGATCTTCCTCTCATTTTCTCCAGCCTAGATCCCCAGACCTCCACTTTCTCTCTCACCCACTCGTGTTCCCTGGTTCCCAGACAGCACCTTTTGCTCCATCCCTGTATTCACTTCCAACCTCTTACATGCTGGCTAGCATGCCTAGGCTTTTAAAAAATTCAAGAGGTAGAAACTGTGTCTATTACGAAAGATATGTGTGAGTCACCCAGTGAAACTGAAAGTCACATGGATGAGAAAGTAGACACACTGAAGATGAGACTTGGAGGAGGAAAAGGTAAATAGAGAGCCATATAATAAAATGTGAGACCCATTCAGAGAGAAGAGAAAAAATGTTGAAAAGAACTTAAAAAGCAGAGAGAGTATCACAGAAAGAATTAAAGAGACAGCTGCAGGACACAAAATAATTGTCTATTTCACTCTGAGCAACCACATTGGCAATCAAATTGTACATTTAAAAACCAAAAAACAAATTCAAACTTGCTGCATTATTATTTTTCTTTTTCTCCTGCTACTGTTACAACAGTTCAGGGTGCTCAGTCTATCTCTGTAGTCAACATCATAGAATGGAGTTGTGTGTAAAGGATTCGACCTGTATGGCATCCTTGTTAATTATGTTATTTTTCCATATTGGGATTTTTTGAAGTGCATAAATTTCCAGTGAAATTTCAACAGCAAGTTTGATTTCTTTGATTTATCAATTCAAATAGTAAAACGTACAAGTACGGATACATGTTATGTGACTGTCAGTTCCAGGGTGTAAAACAGTGAGTCTCTTGGTCATAACCATGATTAAAAATTAAGTTTGCTAAATTAATGGTCAATCATAGAAACAAAGCAAATACCTGAATGAAAAAGGCTGCCTTTATAAAGCACCTTCTTACACCATTCACAAGTGTCTGTTTCATTAACAATCAGTCAATACACTATGGGGAAGAAATTCACTGGGGCCCAGTTTTGGGCCCAGATTTGGCGCGGTGTAGACAGGCCCAAGGCCTATCTGAAATTGGGCCTCAGGCCTAATCTAATTAATGCTGACAAGCTGCTGCCACCTGTCACACCTCCACGAGCATCTCACCCATTTCAGCTAATTTTGGGCCATCTGGTTGGTTGGCAGCAGCCCTCATATAAGTGCCGGGGGGTGGGCAGTACAACTGGAGGGGGCTGAGTGAGGACTGCAGCAGTCATCAGGAATGCTGCAGACCATGGCTCCACAGGAATTTTTAAAAATTGCCTTTTTGGTGATAGCCACTTTCTAAGCAGAACACATGCCTACAAAACCTAAGCAGATTAGGCCTGATGCCTGCTCCACTCAGTGTAGCCCAATTTCTGAGGGGTTCTGAAACAGGCTTTAGGCACCTGAATAGCATATGCAAGAATGAGATGGCAAGGTTGTCACATCATCACAGATGGCACATACCTGGCCATTGGGTCTGCTTACATCAACTCCATAGCTAAGATGAACTGAAAGAGCTCCAACCCATTGTTTCCCACAATGATATTTATTAGGTAGGGAATTAATAGTCATTTCATAGTACAGAACTTGAGTATTGCTGAAAATAGAAACATGTTGTCGAAGCTTTCCATCTGGCATTCATCAGGACAATCCGCAAGAATAACCAATGTAAGGGAAAACAACATCTTTATACTTGTATGAGAATAGAGTGCTGATTGATTGGCAAATGAACTCTGGTTGCCATGGAGAATGCACCAGTTTAAAGTGACTGACAGTTAACTGTCAAGCTTTGTTTGAACCTATTCTTGTGGATTGTCCTGATGAGTGCAAGATGTAAAGCTTCGATAACATGTCTCTATTTTCAGCAATATTCAGGTGGGGAATTGCAGGATTTCAATTGGTAAATAACAAAAGTAAAAATTAACCAATCAGAAAAGAGGAAAACAAATTCAGGGTCTTTGATGCCAGAAATTTAAATACCAATATTTATCACAGCCACAAAACATTTAGACAGATGGATAGAAATATTGCTAAAGATGAATATAAAACATACCAGTGAAGATCACTATAGTACCAAAACTAAACAGATGTGGCAGGTTCTGGTTGTCAGAACATTTTCTCTTTAATGTAACTAATATAACCAGAAATACAACCCACATGGAATTTCAAGCTAAATTTGATAAAACATAAATAGATATATCAGAACTCAATTTTACATTTTTTGACGTGGATTTGTTATTCAGGAACACATTAAATTGGCAGAAAATGTGTTCTGCAGAACTACTGATGACAGTGAGACCGCACCTGGAGTATTGTGCGCAGTTTTGGTCTCCTTACCTAAGGAAAGATATACTTGCCATAGAGGGAGTGCAACGAAGGTTCACCTAACTAATTCCTGGGATGGAGGGATTGTCCTTTGAGGAAAGATTAAATAGACTGGGCCTTTATTCTCTGGCGTTTAGAAGAATGAGAGGTAATCCTATTCAAACATTCAAAATACTGACAGGACTTGACAGGGTTGATGCAAGAAGGATGTTTCCCCTGGCTGGGGAGTCTAGAATCAAGGGACATCTTCTTCTTTGGCCTCCTTGTCTCGAGAGACAATGGGTAAGTGCCTAGAGGTGGTCGGTGGTCTGTGGGGCAGCGCCTGGAGTGGCTATAAAGGCCAATTCTAGAGTGACAGACTCTTCCACAGGCGCTGCAGATAAAATTGGTTGTCGGGGCTGTTACACAGTTGGCTCTCTCCTTACACTTCTGTCTCTTTTCTTGCCAAATGCTAAGTCTCTTCAACTCACCACTCTTTAGCCCCACCTATATGGCTGCCCGCCAGCTCTGACGATCGCTGGCAACTAACTCCCACGACTTGTGATCAATGTCACAGGACTTCATGTCACGTTTGCAGACATCTTTAAAGCTGAAACATGGACGGCCGGTGGGTCTGATACCAGTGACGAGCTCACTGTATAATTCGTCCTTGGGGATCCTGCCATCTTCCATGCGGCTGACATGGCCAAGCCATCTCAAGCGCCACTGGGGATGTTGGCCACTTCGAGGACTTCTGCGTTGGAGATATGATCCTACCACCTGACGCCAAGGATTCTCCAGAGACAGCGAAGTTGAAATGCGTTGAGACATCGCTCTTGGCTAACATACGTTGTCTAGGCCTCGCTGCCGTAGAGCAAGGTACTGAGGACATTTCTTTGGCCTCCTTATCTCGAGAGACAATGGATAAGCGCCTGGAGGTGGTCAGTGGTTTGTGAAGCAGCGCCTGGAGTGGCTATAAAGGCCAATTCTAGAGTGACAGGCTCTTCCACAGGTGCTGCAGAGAAATTTGTTAGTCGGGGCTGTTGCACAGTTGGCTCTCCCCTTGCGCCTCTGTCTTTTTTCCTGCCAACTACTAAGTCTCTTCGACTCGCCACATTTTAGCCCCGTCTTTATGGCTGCCCGCCAACTCTGGCAAACGCTGGCAACTGACTCCCACGACTTGTGATCAATGTCACAGGATTTCATGTCGCATTTGCAGACGTCTTTAAAGCGGAGACATGGACGGCCGGTGGGTCTGATACCAGTGGCGAGCTCGCTGTACAATGTGTCTTTGGGGATCCTGCCATCTTCCATGCGGCTCACATGGCCAAGCCATCTCAAGCGCCGCTGACTCAGTAGTGTGTACAAGCTGGGGATGTTGGCCCCCTCGAGGACTTCTGTGTTGGAGATACGGTCCTGCCACCTGATGCCAAGTATTCTCCAGAAGCAGCGAAGATGGAATGAATTGAGACGTCGCTCTTGGCTGACATATGTTGTCCAGGCCTCGCTGCCATAGAGCAAGGTACTGAGGACACAGGCCTGATACACTCGGACTTTTGTGTTCCGTGTCAGTGCACCATTTTCCCACACTCTCTTGGCCAGTCTGGACATAGCAGTGGAAGCCTTTCCCAAGCGCTTGTTGATTTCTGCATCTAGAGACAGGTTACTGGTGATAGTTGAGCCTAGGTAGGTGAACTCTTGAACCACTTCCAGAGCGTGGTCGCCAATATTGATGGATGGAGCATTTCTGATGTCCTGCCCCATGATGTTCGTTTTCTTGAGGCTGATGGTTAGGCCAAATTCATTGCAGGCAGCTGCAAACCTGTCAATGAGACTCTGCAGGCACTCTTCAGTGTGAGCTGTTAAAGCAGCATCGTCAGCAAAGAGGAGTTCCCTGATGAGGACTTTCCGTACTTTGGACTTCGCTCTTAGACGGGCAAGGTTGAACAACCTGCCCCCTGATCTTGTGTGGAGGAAAATTCCTTCTTCAGAGGACTTGAACGCATGTGAAAGCAGCAGGGAGAAGAAAATCCCAAAAAGTGTGGGTGCGAGAACTCAGCCCTGTTTCACGCCACTCAGGATAGGAAAGGGCTCTGATGAGGAGCCACCATGTTGAATTGTGCCTTTCATATTGTCATGGAATGAGGTGATGATACTTAGTAGCTTTGGTGGGCATCCAATCTTTTCTAGTAGTCTGAAGAGACCAGGTCTGCTGACGAGGTCAAAGGCTTTGGTGAGATCAATGAAAGCAATGTAGAGGGGCATCTGTTGTTCACGGCATTTCTCCTGTATCTGACGAAGGGACATAGTCTCAGAATAAGGGGTGGGCCATTTAGGACTGAGATGAGGAGAAATTTCTTCACTCAGAGGGTGGTGGATCTTTGGAATTCTCTGCTCCAGAGGGCTGGGGAGGCTCAGTCGATGAGTATATTCAAGACAGCGATTGATAGATTTCTATATATTAAAAGCATCAAGGATTACGGGGATAGTGCAGGAAAATGGTGTTGAAGTAGAAGATCAGTCATGATCTCATTGAATGGCGGAGCGGGTACGAAGGGCTGAATGGCCTATTCCTGTTCCTATTTCTTATGTTCTTATAACAAAAGATTAGACAGTACTACTGACAACAGAAAGACAGAGATGAGAAGATGAAAAGGACAATTTTACAAATTTGCAACACTGGCATGAAGTCTCGCCCACCAGACACACGTATGAGAAAAATGTGGGTGCACTGCTCATGGCTTTCTCTGCAATAAAATCATGAACGGCAGACAAGACTGCCCCCTCCCCTCAGGAGCATACGTTTGTAAAATCAACCCAAAAAATGTCACAACTGCCGGGAAGATAGTTGCAATTGTAGACAAACTGGAAACTGGTCAGGTATCAAAACATGACATTTGAAGCAAATATCTGGACACCAACATCGCACTGCATTAACACATGTTGCAAAACTGAATTTTTAGAATTAACGCAAAACATACAAAGTATTAAGAAATTTCCCAAGTTTTCTATCATGAATGCTTTTAGTAGTTGTCTTCATTACAATGAAATTATCCTGTGTTGAAAGCAATGATGACTGAAACTTATTTATTTTTAAGTTACCTACTTGTACTATTTTTAAACATGTTCACACTTTCACCAGACTGCAATCAAGAGCAGGAATCCTGACTGATTGCCCTCCTCCTTAGCCCTGAATCACCATAGCATCCCATGAACCAACCAAGCTATGTTCACCAAACTCAGCATAACCAAGAATTAATCCCAAGACCTCTCTACTTTGTCTGGCTCAGTAATATACCAGATGATGCATTTGCCCACTGAACCTCTCAGAGATCTTATAAATATGTATGTTGTTTAAAACATATATGAAATTTATATTGGCACTGAAGGTTTATGTTTCTGGGAGACATGCATAAAATGAGTCTTTGTCATTTTTTTTAATTGAGAAAAACAGCCCCTGCAGTGATTCTGTAGCTTGTTTACAGCCTGCTAATAGAGACCATGGGGCTGAATTTTACTAGCCACGATATTTCGTGCGGCGGCTCATCAACATGGAGGGGGTGGAGTGACCACCCCCGATGATGTAGAGAGGGGCGGGTGACCGTCCCTGGCAACGGCATCCGGTGCCACTGTGCAGGCACCATTTTTAAAGGGCTTCAAGCCCTTTAGGGCAATTTAAATCTTTAAAGTGACAGGTTTGTCAAAAAATTAAAATAAAATTTTATTCACACTACCAATCCCCTCTCCCACACCCCCCAATGAATAATTATTTTATTATTTGTCCTATCCCCCAAAAAAAGTAAATTTTCGATCACGATCTTTCCTCCCCAAACTTTCTTTCCTTTAACCTTCAACCCCTTCCCACCATCCCTTCAACCAATTGCGTTTGTTTTTGCCACTCCCCCCCATCCCCCCGAAAAATTCACTCCTACCCCCTCCCCACCAGTGTCACGCCTTGGATCTCCAAACAGACATCCGAAGGCATGGGAGTTCCAGCCACCGGCCGGAATATCAGCGTGGGATGGCCGTCGGAACAAGGTTAGTGCTTATGCATTGATATAAATTTACTTAAATATTTAAATGAAGGCTCCGACGCCGAGTGACGGGGGGGCCAACCTTTCGGAAGTATCTTCCAGGCCCCCGCCACGACCCCTGACATCGGGGGGCTGGTAAAATTCAGTCTGATGTCTTTCTTCCCTGAGCATAACATATTGTGCTAAAAATTATATGTGCCTGACCTCCATTGACAACAAGTACATCTGTATCATTTAATCAGTATAATATGCAAGATTGTTCAGGTGATGCTGGGGCTATAAAAATAATGAAAAAGCCAAAAAATACTCCTGTGCAAAAAAAACAGTGCATGAACATCAAGATTTTGTGCAATTTTAAAAACAGAGCCTTTCCAGATTTCTTGTTGGTAAGATGTGTATATCTCAATTGTATTACTAGGAGAATTTTGGGCTATTCCCTTCTTACAGTATAATTATCATGTAGGCAATATCATTTTTAGCAAATGGTGATGCAATGGAAGTTTCAATGGCTCAGAGAACACGCTAAACCAACCAGAACTAAATTAATCTGACCTCTTTCATTTGCTAACAGAAGCCTGGTTTCTCATCTTAATACATCTATTACTACACAATGCACTTGCATGATTGAGAACAGGATTTAAGCCCCATTTAGATTACAGCTAATTGTATTAAGCAGACAGGCACTTTCCTTTCAAATTAGCCAACAAAAAAAGATGAGAATTGATTCAAATAAGAATCTAATAAAATGGGTTTACTGTAAATCACACTATGCCTTATAAACTGAGGGCTCATCTAAAAGTAACTAAACCAATCTGAACTGCAAATAGGAAAATAGAGGCATAGCAAGAGCTATCAAAAATTGTGAAAGTGCTCAGTTTGTTGATGTCAGCTGGGCAGCAGTTGAGCAGCAAAACTGGCTTCAGCACCCTTGGGCTAACAAGGGGAAAGTCAGCTAATGTTCCTGCTCCTGGCTGATAGTCATTGAAACCCGCAACAGAGATCAGAGATTTGCAACTAAATACTTCTGAAAGGTTTTTGTAGGTTATATCACTCCATAATACTTTGAAATTTGTCACAAAACAATCACTAGAGGGATCAACATGTTCAAGATCTCAGTGGTCACTTCTATTTTTGATGTTTTGTTTCATGCTCTTAGCATTATCCATGGTACCTACTTAAGAGCCTGGAATTAATCTCATGCAGAATGGCTTTTTGTCTTTTAATACATTCATAAGATAAATAAACTTCCTTCCTTTTATGTCTTTTGGGAAGTATTCTGGCCACGTAGAATTGAGCTATTAGTTGCTGACCCTTTCTGACCATTCAGCCCACTGACACTCCCATTAGTGTGAATTCAATGAGCTGGGCCATTATCACCTCATTTTTGTCTTATTTAAATACAAATCAGTGACCTTTAGCTTTCAAAGTCAACCAGGATGTACATAGCAACTTGTTTGGAACATTATGCTGCTGTCACTTTTTCTCATGTTGATAATTTGGTGTAAATTGCAACCCTAGGTGGAAAATATACAAGCATTTAACACCAGCTTTCCTCAAAATCCATCCTGTTTCTCATTTCCCTTACATTCAATGCCCAACACCTAACGTGCATGTTATTTGTAAACAGGCCACATCAGTGCTTAATACAATTCACTGTCAAAGGCAAAGTTTATGTTCTATGCACTACATTTGGAATAGAGGAAAATGGATAATCCTTTTTATGAAACATCTGTTACTATGGTTACTTTTCAAGGTCATATGTCAGTAGGTTGAAGCTTAACACAGAGACACAAATTTGCTCCTCAAAAACTCAGCAGTGCTGATCATAAATGACTTTGAGGACACTTTGAGCCAAGGGGTAAGCATTACATTTTTTATGAACAGTATATATTTTGTAAAAAGCATTTTCTTTAAAAAATAGAGTTCGTGGTAAATGCATGGTCTGTCTTTTTAGGAAATACTTTATCCAGTTGACAGAATGGTTTTAGAGTTTTAACAAAAGTGGTCATCAAGAGAACCAGTCTGTTTATTGTTGTTAAATCAGCTGCAATAGCACTTGTTCCCCAGTTATGCTGGCAAGAGCACCCTCACCCTCAAATTTGCCCAGCTGCCAGTAGAAATGCTACTAAGCTGTCAGAAGTGAATTGATCCAAAGTCTGACAGGACTACCTTCATAGGTAACCTGCTTCTGAATCTTCCATTCAATTGCACAGTCGATGCAAGTGACATACTCTTAGTAAACAGATAACATGGCATCACTGCAGTAACAAACTAATTAAGGCAGATTCAAGACACACCAGAAGAGTTCTAAATCACTGCACCCCAGTCTCAATACAGAAATGGGGCATGTGAAAAATTAATGACCAAAAGAGTAAGATTGTCTTTCTAGCAATGTTTAACTAGAACCCATCTGATCATTAGAGTTAAAACAAATTGATGCCTTAAGCACAGTTTATAGGTACTAATTGAACAGTGAAATGCACTGAAGAACACCACATTAGTCATTTTTCAGCACCAGTGTTACTGATATGCATTTTGCTGCCATTTCATTAGGAACATACTGCCTCAATACACTAATCATATGCTCAGTCACAGAACAATCAGTACATTGAGCATCTGCAAGCTGTGCCCCCACAGCTAAAACTGATAAGGTATCTGTTCTTTTGAGTAACCTCAATTATACAGGAGGCATTTCATGGTTGATCCTAATGACCAAATGCTTATCACTGACCCATCAAGTGTCAGTGACTGCCATATGGTTTAACATTACATAGACTGCATCCTGCTGTCACTGCTATTGACTTGAGATGGAACATACTCAGCAACAAATCGTCTCTGAACACCAACTATGCTAAGATAAAAAAAGGTATTTTGTCAACATCCTCGATAAAAAAAACTATGGCAATTTTACAGGTTAACTATCATAAGCGAAAGCTGTTCATTTGTCATAGTAACAAAATTAACCAGGTTTAGAAATTTTCAAATATTCACAGTTGTTTGCATCTGCCAGTATTCAAGCAGCACTGTTCTGGGAGTTTTCCTCATTCACCCCAGCAACACCTCACTAATGCAAGGCAGGAACATTTGTACAGCTTACTACCCTAACTAGGTTTCTAAACTTCTTTGATGAGTTTTTCATTCAATATCCATAAACAGCACAGCTAATTGGTACTTTGATGATTTCAGTTCAATGAAGTGTTCAGTGCAATACATTATTTTTACCTGTTTAAAAATACTTGACGGTATTTTTCTCTGTGCATTAAATTCACAAGTGCATGTGACATGAAGGTCACCTTTCTCGTGCATTTCACAACATTAACTTGCAATTTGCATCAGCATTAATATACATCAGCCAATGAATGTCTAAATGTCACAAGTGTGCTGAAATTTGCATACCTGTAACTTTGTTGCATCTTAAATGAGAATTACATGTGAAGTCTAACATTTAGGAGATTCTTTATAAATCGGTCTCTGAATCCTTTGATGTAGTCACTTTGATCTTTTGATCCTGCCTCTACTATACTTATAAATTGCACATTGGAACACTTTAACTAAAATAGCACTACTTTGTGGTTTTATTTTCATCAGATTCTTTCATTGAAATAAATTATCATTTCTCTAAGAAAAAATGTAGTCCCCATTCTTTATAAGGGGTAAGTTGGTGCATTTGCCCACTATAGGGAGTTCAAGGTAAAACTGTATCTTTGTGACTGGTTATTACAATGACAACACTAGAACCTGGAGCGAGGCACTGGGTGCAGTGCATGTTTTGAGAGGCAGGGAGGCTACCAAAACAAATTGGTGTCTTCAAGAGGATTCAACCGCGCATTGTGTAGCATAAAAGCAAAATACTGCAGATGCTGGAAATCTGAAATAAAAACAAAAAGTATTAGAAATACTCAGTAGGTCTGGCAGCATCTGTGGAGAGAGAAGCAGAGTTAATGTTTCAGGTCTGTGACCTTTCATCGTGTAGCATATCCTTCTGGAATGACCTAGTGACTGCTCTCCGCTGAGGCAAAGGACCAGAGTTTGCTGGAGCACAGAATCTTGCAGAGGGAAATTTTATGCTTTCCCCCGCGTTGGGTTTGGAGGGACCCCGCCATCTTCCTACTTCCACCCAAGTTAAGTCCGGGGCGAGAAGGCCTGTGAACAGCCTTCCTGCCCTGCTGCCAATTGAGGCCCTTAAGTGGGAAATTAATGCCGAGTTAAGGACCTCATCCCACTGTTGGAATTCACCCCGCGGCAGGTAGGCCTGTCACTGCACAAGGAGCATGCCAAGTAAACCTGTGCAGGTTGTTTGCTGGCTCGGGGGTTGGGGGGGCGGGGAGGGGGGGAGCGGGGGGCCTCGCTAAAAGGCACAGTGTCTGAACGAGCGACCCGGCATCAGGAAGTGGGGGCCCGCTGAGAGCGAACCTCCTGTCCTTGCAGCCGGCCCGCCTACACCCTCCTCCCCCCACCCCCCCCCCCACCCTGCAAAACCCCTCTTGCCCTGACTTAGCTGTGGCCTGGGCCCAGGGCCTTGGATGAGTTGAATACCGGCAGCAGCAACTATCTCCGCGGTGGCACTGCTCAGTTGAAGAGCTGCTGGCCTCGAATTGGCCAACAGCTCTCAGCAAGTGGGACTTCCACCGCCAAGGTCCATGATCCCAGAGAAGGCCCACTGCTGTCCATTTAAGTACCTAATTGGCACATAATCTGGCTGGCTTTCCCCAGAGGAGGCAATGCGGGTCTCTCGCCAACGTTTTTGCCAGCAGTCGAGACCCCCATCATCCAGTTAAAATCTCGGCCACAGTGTGTCCTGTTAGTTAGATTTGTTCATGCACATTTAGGGTTGAAAACATATTGCCCATAAAGTTGCTGAAAGTCTGAGCTGACAATGCCATTTGAAGGGTACTTAAGCTGTTAATTACTAGACTTAGCTTTGTGTGGTGATTAATGGGCAATTGATGTACCTTAAATATTCACTCCCTCCATCACCGTGGTTGCTGCGTGTACCAACTAGAAAATACACTGCAGGAACTTGCCAAGGCTTCTTTGACAGCATCTTCCAAACCCACAAGGGACAAGCTAGTGAAGATGTTATAGCTGCTGTTCCAGCATAATTCATAATTTCTTATTTCAAAATCATCTACTTGCAGAATTTGTTGACACAGGTAATATCGTTATAACTTTAATCGAGCCTCTCTGCATTGGACATTCAACCTCTGAAGCCAATAAGTTGATCGCTTTGGTAAACACATTTTTAAAAATCTGTTTCTGATTACTTTTAACTATTTTTGAAGTTTGTGGAGAAAGCTGCCTATAAAGCAAATCTCACAGGCATTATTAAAATATAGCTGGTATCATTACCATAGACCATTCGAAATACAAGAAATCTGGATGAATGTAGTGGCAGCAAGCACAAAGGGGCAGAGCTTTGGAGCCACCCCTTAACACTAGTGCAACTGGCCAGCAAAACCAGCCTCACCCAGAAAGATGCACCGACATGGAATCAGAGGCTGAATCCAGCATGAAATTGGAATTGTGAGTGTAATAGAAACATAACTCGTCCTCCAAATAAAGGGTTACCACAAAAATGCAGGAGGCCATAGCACAACACTACTGAATCCATGAGATGTCCAGAACACTGAGAAATACATTCTTTTGTGAACTTAAAAGTATACAAATTGCGTAGTGTAGTCACTGTAGCAAAAGCTTTTACACAAAACATGTTTGAATCCATTATCTCTGACATTGGACATTAACTGAGATATATACATTGTTTTGACTGACCCACATGGCAAAGATAGTCAATTTATATCATGACAGTAACAACTGCCTAGAGTCAATGTATCATTTCTTTTTATTTCAGTTCATAGCAATAAGCATTACTTGTGAAGCATTTTTCCTCACATAGTGGTGGATTCTTCTTAATGGACCTAAACTGAATAAGGTTTCAATGTCATTCTGAGTGAGGGCAAAAGACTAGCAGGCCTGCAGAGGAGAATTTGTTCGACCTGATGAACATTATCCTACCCACCATCTGTCCTCCAAAATTTATATTTGAAATAAAGAAAATAAATTGGCAGGTTTTGTCATGTCAGAAATGGTAATATTTTACATATTTCACTGAAGTAGAGTGATTTAGATTATAAATGGATTAAAGCACAGACCCACTGGCACACAGTGGGCTGAATTTTCAATCGCCCATGGGGGAGAGTTCGGGTGCAGGCAAGCCTGGAAAGTCATGCACTCGGAAGGCGTCACTGGTTCCCGACGCATCAGTGACGTGATTAGATTTTCAAAAGGGCCGGCAGGAAGCGGGGAGCCGGCAACCCACACGCCTCCAATTAATTGCTTGTTGAGTTCGTTGTGGAGCTGGTTAGGAGTATGGGGAGCAGCCATTAGCAATTTTCAAATGGCAAGCACAGGGAACACAGAGGGTCAGGGACACATTTAAGGATAGCTGCTGGGAACCCAGCGGGGAGCCATTACTGCTCAGGACTGCAATGTGAAAAAGTTGTATAAAAGGGGAGATTTGAACTAGAGGCCTGCTTTAGGTCGAGAAAAAGAACCTGACCCAAACCCAACCAAACCACAGCGGGCCCGAGCCCGACCCGGCCCGAGTCCCTCCGATTTTGCCCCGAGCCCGACCCGACCCGAACCCGCCACTAATCAGCCCGACCCAAGCCCGACCTGACCATCCCTTTACTTATGTTCCTGACATCGAACCTGTAAGAAGCCGCAGTGCATGCACGAGACGTCATGGTGACGTCAACCGCTCACTGCGCAGACTCAGTTGCGTCCCGGACTCCCAGCTCAGGTAAGATTTTTCATTTTTATTACTTATCAGCAGAGCACTTACCCTGTTTGTCTGGCCCGACCCGACCCGACTCAATCTGGACTCGGCCCAACCCGATCCAAGCCCGAAAGCCGGCGCCAGAAGATGGGCCCTACCCAGCCCAAACCCGACACATGTCATCAGGTCCCATCGGGTTCGGGTCAGGTAGCAGGCCTCTACTTTGAACTCTGTTGCTTAGAGTTGCTATCTCTAGAGCCGAGAGGCTTGATTTTGTGAGGAGAGAGTGTTCGTACTCTCAGGAGGAATGTGAGGCTGCCGGCATCCATGGCCGCCTCTAGCCATGCCTGCTTGGTCTGGCTGGCTGGTGCTCTTCTTCCAGATGGAGGGAAGAGTACAGCTCTCCTGTTCACCACAGGTTCGATCAGGGCCTCGACGGAGGCAACAGAAAAATGTGGGGTCGCCCGGGGACAGCTGCCCAAACCACCACTGACCCTTTGCTTTTGCTGCTCATCCATTTTCAAAGGCAATGAATGGCAAGCTGAGTCATGGCTGCTGTTTGCCTTTTGCTCCCATCTTCTGCCTGCACCCGACGCTGCTAATTGGGTGCCGTGCTCGGCTCTGGGCCAATTAGTAGCTGACACTTTGAAAATTGCATTGCATCACTAACACTGACGCGGTGAAGGGTCGGGACTCGGAAATGTTCCAGGCATTGGCTTCCCGACCCCGGAATGAAAATTCAGCCCAGTGAAGAGGGTTTTGGTTTTCCCAATGATTTCATATACACTGTGGTCACTCTATGGAACAGGCTCCCTAGGAAGATAGTGAAAACTAATAGTGTTGATTCATACAAATACATATTAGATTTTTTTCAGAAATTAATACTTTGGTTTACAGTATATGAGTAACTTGAGGCATGACATGTGGTAAGTGCAGGATGTTTGGGAGAAACAGCTATCTTTGGACCTACAGTTCCCAAAGTGTGCCAGTAGAAATTCCCATCTTCCTACATGCACCACAGATCTCAACCAGCTACTCAGCAGAGAAAAGAAGCTGTTCCTAGCAGAACAAAAATGGAATGAAAATCAGAGTAGTCT
Organism: Heterodontus francisci; assembly: GCF_036365525.1. Lineage (NCBI taxonomy): Eukaryota > Metazoa > Chordata > Chondrichthyes > Heterodontiformes > Heterodontidae > Heterodontus > Heterodontus francisci. The sequence goes on along the minus strand of NC_090379.1, from coordinate 49,898,200 downwards.
AGCATTGCTGTGACACACCCAGCAGACTCATAAGAAGCTTGAACCAGAGGTCTGGTAGCATGTGGTTTTGTCAGTCAGTTGGGGAATAGTGTATGGTGGGAGAGAAGGGGACAAACAAAACGGGTGATAGTGAGTCGGGAGCCTGCTTTACACCTCTGCTGATATTCACTGCTGTTGACCTCAAAATCAAGATCTCCCCTAGGGAAACAAGAGAAAAATAATGTACAAAATGAGGGGAAAGAGAAATAAAATATATCAAATTATCTGATAGTATAATTATTACCTTAAAATCAATCCCAAAAGTTTAACCAATATCTGCCGTTCCTGCAAATCTTTTGCCGATTTAAGTTATTTTGTTCCTGAAGTATTTTTTTTGTGAATAATCATGATGACAAATCAAGGTTGGACTGAAAATGTTTAATTTTGATTATTCTTTTCCAGCGATTTGAATGAAACAATCAAATACCTGATGAAGAAAGAAGCTGCTGCTGAAGTGCCAGAAGAAATCCTGCCAGGTAGGAATGAATTCTGAGAGGCTGGTGGGCCCCTTACCCAGGCTTGACTGGGGTTGTTTGGTGCAATGATGGTTTCTTGAGACAAATCTTCTTTTCCACTCTCTGCCATTGTTGTCTGTGCCTAAAAATAAAAAAATAAATAGCAAAGAATGGATGACAGACTGATTTGTAAAGCATTTTGCTTTATATCATTGTTGGTTAGCTCCCTCATTCATTGCAGAGGTTACTATAGTGACAACTAAAATTAATTAAGGTGGACAAGCATGTCTTACAATGCCCAGTATTAGAGGTTACAACCATGAATTCACTAGACAAGCAGCATACAACTAAGAGGCTTTGGTCAGAGTAATGCACAGTTAAACAGTCTGACAACCATGACGTAATGGAGAAATATATACCGATTTCCATTATTGTCACACATTTTATCATTCAATTGCAGAGCTGCTTGCCTTTTGTTATGAATATCTGCCATGGTTTCTCAGTAGTCCATCACCTCAGGTTTTCTACCTGTTTAAGTAGTAGCTTATATAGGTGAAATGCACCAAATCGTTTGTAAGGTCATTCAACTTGCCTTTTTGAAAATGTTTTTGTTTCTCTAAACACTGTTACGTATTTTGTAAGAATATAGTTAATTTAAAAATGCTAAATATTGAACTCCCATTAAACAGATACCACTGAATGTCTTCCAAGTACAGCTGCTCCTGGTTTTTATAATTGAGATATATATATGTACACACACACACTCAGATTGATCAAAACCAAGTACAGTGAAATGAAATACTTTCCAAATGCGAGATGAAACAGCCCGCACTAAAACAATAGAGATGGACATTTTGATAATTATTTCAATTACAAAAGCAGTACACACTCTTTTAAGAAGATCACTTGATTAGGGAAGTGAGATCACATCCAGAGTAAATGCATGCATCCATGGAGAAAGATACTTTGAAGGAAAGATGAGGAAAGGTCAAAATGCAACATCTTTAAAATGAGACACTTGGATTAATCAGGAAAGCATTCCCAGTTGTGTTGATTTGTAAAAAGCATGTATGTATGATAACAATGGCAAGTTATAATCTTAGGACACAATTGGTAGCAACTGAGCATTTATTTCCTTGTAATTTGAATAGTCTGAACTATACTGAGACACCTATAATGCAATAGGTTAATTTCATATGGTCAATGTGTTAATATGGATGAAAGCATTCCAGATACATAAGCTTCTTCTATATTAATTTAATTCTTTCTTTCATCAGTTGAATCATTAAGCACATACTTATTAAGTTTTAGATAAGCTTGACACTTTAGATCTATTTCAAAGGCCTTGGAGATTAATCCAGGAACGCATGTAGAAATAGATGAAATGTATTTAAGGAGGTTAGGTATATAATGCTGACCATATGAAGTTAAGGAGTCAAAAGGTACACAAACCATTATTGAGGCTGTAGCTCATTCTGAACAATGTTTCCCAATCGACCAATTAAAGCTACACTGTCACCTTTATGGGACTACTGTGACTATTCTTGGCACGGCCTCTTACAGATCATATCCCCCCGCACATTCAAGTTTTCAGAAATACTACAACAGTTAATCCTCATTTCCAAGTGTCTTCCATAAGGATGTCAATGGATAGCAGTGCCTAGACTAAGGCAGTAATTGGTAAGGTAAAACTATACATCAAACACTCTCAGTCACTCTGTCAAAGTCAACGAACGGAAACATGTAGCAGTTGAATGGGAACTGTCTCTTATGTGAGCTGTTAATTATGAAAAGCAATCTCCTGGGGAAAAAAACTAACTAATGAAAGCTGTCAACAGTTTTTAAATTCTGTAGTTTGACTTCCCAGGCTTCCAGCTTATGTGTATAACCTTTAACCCACCATCAGTCTGAAGCCATGTCATTGAACAGGGACATAATGTGTGGTTGCTACTAATCATGTGTGTAGTGCAAAGGGGCAGCAAAAATCCATGTAGTGCAGGTAAAACTATAGGCACATCCGCTGTTTCTTAGATCTTCTTTGCCTAATGTCATTGAAATTGCCTCAAGATATATCAATTTCCAGCAATGAATTTCCATTTACGGTTGAGTGTGATGCCTCAGGACCTCCAGATAAGACTTCTGAAAAAAACTGCTTGTAACAAAAACACACTCTTTTGCTCAACTGCAAAAAAGGATAAAAATCAACTGGCATGTCTTCTAAAGCTGACAGTGTTTCCTTAACTCACAAAGTCCGTCAGTTTCTTTTGCCTGTGTGTCTCCTATTTTCTTCTCTAATCATGCGAAAACGCTTTTTATCAGCAAGTGTGTATCATCACTGTGCAAAAACAGAGCTAAATAATTTCTGCAAATTGCTTTATGGTTTTACAATCAATGCCTCCCAACACTCTTCATTTAAGTATTAAATTGTATAAAGTGACTTTTAATGTGTTTGTATTTCAGACAATAAATATTAGGTTGCTATTATTACCATCTCTAAAGATAGGTTTGAAACAAAATACACAGTATTGTCAAAAGAATTAATGGGTTTGGACCACTGAATACTGTTTACTTACCATGATTTATTTTTTATTGTCACATTTAACCTGAAGGCCGAAATAACTTGGGGAAGTGTTTCACTGTTTACTAAGTGACATAACCTTGCCGTCATAATTTTTACTCATCCCAGTGTATTGACAGAAGGTACACATTACAGAAGTGAGAAATTTAGCAAGTCTGTGACAATCTTCTTAGGAGCTTGTTCAGATGTTTACCCAGAATAGGTACATAACTTTAAAGTCCTGAATGAGCTTGGTCCTGCATTTTACAGCCTTCTCCTTAGCCATAAACCTCGGACAAAGGCTAAACCTCCTTTGTCATGAATCCATCATTTGTGTACAGTTAAACTGTAAGTTTAATAATGTTTAAACAGCCAAATGCTTTCCAAATTACCCTTAACTGACTGACGGAAAATTATAAATCACAGAAATTTTAAGGTACAGAAAGAGGCCACTTGGCCCATCATGTCTGTGCCAGCCGAAAAACAATCCATCTATTCTAATCCCACCTTCCAACATTTGGTCCATAGCCCTGTAGATTACGGCACTTGAGGTGCAGATCCAGATTCCTTTTGAATGAGTTGAGGGTCTCTGCCTCAACTAGCCTTTCAGGCAGTGAGTTCCAGACCATCATCACCCTCTGGGTGAAAAAGTTTTTCCTCATCTCCCCTCTAATTTTTCTACCAATCACTTTAAATCTATGCCCCCTTGTCACTGACCTCTCTGCTAAGGTGAATAGACCCTTCACCTCCACTCTATCCAGGCCCCTTAAAATTTTGTACATTTAATCAGATCTCCCCTCAGCCTTCTCTGTTCCAAGGAGAACAACCCCAGCCTATCCAATATTTCCTCATAGCTGCATTTTTCCAGTCCTGGCAACATCCTCGTAAATCTCCTCTGTACCCTCTCTAGTGCAATTACATCCTTTCTGTAATGAAGTGATCAGAACTGCACACAGTACTCAAATTGTGGCCTAACCAATGAATTATACAGTTCCAGCATAACCTCCCTTCTCTTGTATTCTATACCTCGGCTAATAAAGGAAAGGATTCCACATGCCTTCTTAACCACCTTATCGAGCTGTCCTGCTACCTTCAGGGATCTGTGGACTTTCACTCCAAGGTCCCTTACTTCCTTTACACTTCTCAGTATTTTCCCATGAATTGTGTATTCCTTTGCCTCGTTTGACCTCCCCAGATGCATTACCTCACACTTCTCCAAGTTGAATTCCATTTGCCACTTTTCTGCCCGTCTGACCAGACCATCAATATCTTCCTGCAGCCTACAGCTATCCTCCTTGCTCTCTACCAAACAGCCAATCTTTGTGTCGTCCGCAAACTTCTTGATCATGCCCCCTACATTTACTTCCAAATCATTACTATACACCACATCAACTGCACTATGCTCATCTATCTTCCTTGTTACTTCTTCAAAAATTTCGATCAAGTTGGTCAAACAAGATCTTCCCTTAACAAAGCCATGCTGACTATCCTTGATTAACCTGCGCCTTTCTATATGACAGTTTATCCTGTCTCTCAAAATAGATTCCAATAATTTGCCCACTACTGAGGTTAGACTGACTGGCCTGTAATTATTTGGTCTATCCTTCGCTCCTTTTTTAAACAGAGGTACAACGTTAGCAATTCTCCAATCCTCCGGCACCACACCTGTATCCAGCGAGGACTGGAAAATGGTGGTCAGACCCTTTGCTATTTCCTCTCTTGCTTCTTTTAACAGCCTAGGATACATTTCATCTGGCCCTGGTGATTTATCAACTTTCAAGGATGCTAATCCCATTAATACTTCCTCTCTCCCTATGTTTATCACATCCAATACTTCATACACTTCCTCATTAACCACAATATCTGCATCATCCCCCTCTTTTGTGAAGACAGATTCAAAATATTCATTAAGACCTATACCAATATCTTCTGCTCCGACACATAGATTACCTTTTTGGTCTTTTATGGGCCCTACTCTCCCCTTAGTTATCCTCTTACTCTTAATGTATTGATAAACATCTTTGGGTTCACCTTGATTTTGCTTACCAATATTCTATCATGCCCTCTCTTTGCTTCCCTAATTTCCTTTTTGATTTCACCCCTCTACATTCTATACTGCTCTCAGCTTTCTGTAGTATTGAGTTCTCGGTGTCAGACATATGCTTTCCTTTTCTGCCTTATCTTACCCTGTAGGTTCCTTGACATCTATGGGGCTCTAGATTTGGCCGACTCACCCTTTTTCTTTGTGGGAACATGGTTATCCTGAACCCCTTGAATCTCCCCTTTGAAAGCCTCCCACTGTTCTGACACTGATTTACCTTCAGGTAGCTGTTTCCAGTCTACTTTCACTAAATCACTCCTCAACTTAGTAAAATTGGTCTTGCCCCAATTGAGAACTCTAACTCCTGTTCTATCTCTGTGCTTTTCCATAATCATAGAGTCACAGAGTCATAGAGTTATACAGCACAGAAACAGGCCATTTGTCCCACCGTGTCTGCACCAGCCATCAAGTCTGTCTATTCTAATCCCATTTTCCAGCACTTGGCCCATAGCCTTGTATGCTATGGCGATTCAAGTGCTCATCTAAATACTTCTTAAATGTTATGAGGGTTCCTGCAAGACACACCACCCCTTCAGGCAGTGTGTTCCAGATTCCAACCACCCTCTGGGTGAAAAAACTTTTCCTCAAATTCCCTCTGAACCTCCTGCCCCTTACCTTAAATCTATGCTGCCTGGTTATTGACACCTCCGCTAAGGGAAAAAGTTTCTTCCTATCTATGCCCCTCATAATTTTGTATACTTCAATCAGGTTCCCCCCTCAGCCTTCTCTGCTCGAAGGAAAACAACCCAAGCCCATCCAATCTCTCTTCATAGCTGAAATGCTCCAGCCCAGGCAACATCCTGGTGAATCTCCTCTGCACTCTCTCCAGTACAATCACATCCTTCCCATAGTGTGGCGATCAGAACTGTACACAGTACTCCAGCTTTGGCCTAACTCGCGTTTTATACAGCTCCATCATAACCTCCCTGCTCTTATATTCTATACCTCGGATAATAAAGGCAAGTATACCATATGCCTTCCTAACCACCTTATCTACCTGTACTGCTGCCTTCGGTGATCGATGAACAAGTACACCAAGGTGCCTCTGACCCTCTGTAATTCCTCGGGTCCTACCATCCATTGTATATTCCCTTGCCTTGTTAGTCCTCCCAAAATGCATCACCCCACACTTCTCAGGATTAAATCCCATTTGCCACTGCTCCGCCCATCTTACCAGCCCATCTATATTTATTTATTTTATTTAGAGATACAGCACTGAAACAGGCCCTTTGGCCCACCGAGTCTGTGCCAACCAACAACCACCCATTTATACTAATCCTACACTAATCCTATATTCCCTACCACCTACCTACACTAGAGGCAATTTACCTATCAACCTGCAAGTCCTTCGCTGTCGGAGGAAACCGGCGCACCTGGTCGAAACCCACGCGGTCACAGGGAGAACTTGCAAACTCCGCACGAGCAGTACCCAGAACTGAACCCGGGTCGCTGGAGCTGTGAGGCTGTGGTACTAACCACTGCGCCACCCCAAATCATCCTGTAATCTAAGGCTTTCCTCCTCACTATTTAGGACACCACCAATTTTCGTGTCCTGCGAACTTACTGATCATACCTCCTATATTCACATCTAAATCATTAATGTCCCTACAAACAGCAAGGACCCCAGCACCGATCCCTGCGGTACACCACTGGTCACAGGCTTCCAATTGCAAAAACAACTCTCGACCATCACCCTCTGCCTCCTGCCACTAAGCCAATTTTGGATCCAATTTGCCAAATTGCCCTGGATCCCATGGGCTCTTAACTACTTGACCAGTCTCCCATGCGGGACCTTATCAAAAGCCTTATTGAAGTCCATGTAGACTACATCAACTGCTTTACCCTCATCTACACACTTAGTCACCTCCTCAAAAAATTCAATCAATTATGTTAAGACTGACTGAATTATGATCACCACCGCTAAAATGCCCTCCTACTGCTACTCCTTCCACCTGCCCATCTTCATTTCCTAAAATTAAGTCTAAAACTGCGCCCTCTCTTGTTGGACTTGCTACATACTGGGCAAAAGAGTTCTCCTGAATGCACCTCAAGAATTCTGCTCCCTCAATTGCTTTCACACTAGAACTATCCCAGTTAATATTGGGGTAATTAAAATCCCCTACCTATTGTTCTTGCACTTCTCAGAGATTTGCCTACATATCTGTTCTTCTAACTCCCTCTGACTGTTTGGGGGTCTATAGTACACTCCCAGCAGTGTGATTGCCCCTCTTTTGTTCCTTAGCTCAATCCATATGGCCTCATTTGATGAACCTTCCAACATATCATCCCTCCTCACAGCTGTAATAGTTTCCTTGACTAAAATTGCCACTCCCCCTCCTTTCTTATCCCCCTCCCCATCGCATCTGAAAACCCTGTAACCAGGAACGTTGAGCTACCATTCCTGTCCGTCCTTAAGCCATGTTTCTGTAATAACTGTGATATCATACTGCCACATGCCTGTCTGTGCCCTCAGCTCATCTGTTTTATTTGCTATACTCCTTGCATTGAAATAGATACCCTTGAGCACTGCCAAACTTTTTTTTTATTTTCTAACCCTCGTTTCCTCTGTCGTCCAGACTCATCCATTAATTTTCCGCCTTCCATTTTAATTTCCGATTTTGTTCCAGCTAAGTCTACCCTCAGGTCCCCATCCCCCTGCCAAACTAGTTTAGTCCTCCCCAACAGCACTAGCAAAATGCCCCGCAAGGAACTCAGTCCCGGCTCTGTTCAGGTGCAACCCGTCTGGCCTGTACAGGTCCCATCTCCCCCAAGCCGGTCCCAATGTCCCAGGAATCTGAAGCCCTCCCTCCTGCATCATCTTTCCAGCCATGCATTCATCTGTCTTATCCTTCTATCCTATGCTCACTTGCACGTGGCACTGGGAGTAATCTGGAGATTACTACTTTTGAGGTCCTGCTTGCTCGCTTCTTACCTAGCTCCCTAAATTCTGACTGCAGGACCACATCCCTCTTTCTACCTATGTCTTTGGTTCCGATGTGGACCACGACTGCTGGCTGTTTGCCCTCCCCCTTCAGGATGCTCTACAACCACTCAGTGACATCCTTGACCCTGGCACCAGGGAGGCAACACACCATCCTGGATTCATGTCTGCAGCCACAGAAACGCCTGTCTGTTCCCTGACTATTGAATCACCTATCACTATGGCTCTTCCAGTCTTCCCTATACCCCCTGTGCAGCTGAGCCACCCGTGGTGCCATGGCCTTGGCTCTGGCTGCACTCCCCAGGTGAAGCATCATTTTCCTCAGTATTCGGAACTGAATACCTGTTGGACAGTGAGATGCACTCAGTGGTCTCCTGCACTACCTGCCTGATTCTTTTAGACTGTCTGGTGGTCACCCATTCCCTCTCTCCCTGCATACTCTTAAGCTGTGGAGTGACAACATCTAGAAACATGCTATCCACGTAGCTCTCATCCTCATGAATGCACCACAGCGTTGCCAGCTGCCACTCAAGTTCCAAAACCTGGAGCTCAAGCTGCTTGAATTGACGACACTTCCTGCACAAATGGTTTTTCAGGATATGGGATGCATCCTGGAGCTCCCACATAGCACAGGAGGTGCACACTCAAGGTTGAAGCAACCCTGCCATTCCTGTATTTATTAGTTGATCCATTGCTACTGCAAAAAAAAAACCTTACCAACATTAAAGCAGCTTAGAATTATTAATAAAACCTTACTAGTACTGAAGCAGCTTGAGCTCCAGGTTTTGGAACTTGAGCGGCAGCTGTAAATAAGCAGCAGAGGGGTTCACCCTTGGAAGTACCAAAAACAATCAAGGAAATTCACGTGTTTCTGCTTAAAATCAACGTAACTCATTAATGCGCAATTTCCCTCAGTTAAAAATTAGTGCAACACAACATTCATGCTTTACCTATACCAAAACTTTCCAGGAAATTCTGGGCCATAGTCTCCCACAACGTATGCCCACAGTTCAATTGATGTTTAATTGTCCATATAGCTAGTTTATACTTACACTTCGTAAAACTTCGTAAATAGTTAAATTGTCGGACGATAATATGTGAATATTCTGGTGGAAACATGATTAGAAAGCTCCTGCAGATCTGGCAGCTTTTGTCATGATTCCATGACTCTATGCCACCCTGCTGACTATTTTTAAGAGTTTCCATTGGCTAGCACTTACATCATGTCGTGATGTCTGCTCATCTTATATTACCTCAGCACTGAATTAAATTCTCTTTATATAACCAATGCTCTCAGATTGACTCAGAGAACTAAATCTGAATTAAATATCAATTACTGGTAGAACAGTGGATTCAAATCAATACAACAGAACAAATTTTTAAAAATTATATTCGACAAATGCAATACTGAAATAACCCAAATGACTTTAAAGTTCCAAAAATAATTTTAAGTAATGATTCCTTCAGCTGGTAAATACTTTAAAACATAAATTTCATTGTGCAAATGCAAGTTTAATTTACATTGAATTGAATTAATGCAAAAATTGCAGAAAGAACAAGCCAAAGTGTCTTAGTAATTTTCTATGGCGGTGGTCTGCAATATTGTATTTGAACAGAAAATAAGCCCCATTGCCGCATAAAATGTTTGAAAGCTCCACTTTTTCGACCTCAGACATCTTGTATTATACTTGTGTGTGTTTATAATCAAAGGTTACACAACAGGTTTGGCCTCAGGAACAGTGTAATGACGTGTGGGATACCACTTTCTCCCAAGACTATTTTCAACAATTACAAAGTATACTACATGACCACATTTTTCATTGCTGCTGTCACAAGCAAAAGAAAAATCAAATTTAAACAAGGGCACCAACAATGAACAGCTGAAATAACATTTGACAATGTCATAAAAAAACTAAATCTATCAAGTATGAATCAACAATCTCTTGACAAGATATACTCAATATCATCGCCTATAATCCCAATACCACATGAACTGCATAATGGCATGTAGCTACCCCATATTCCATCTCAGTGATGTATCTGAATAAAAGGCAGGTTCTTCATATCTTTACATTTCCTTTATTCACAAATTTCATAGGTCTTTCAATCCCTTTAATGTTCTTCATTTTAAAAAATGCCTGAACACTAAATAAACCAGTTACCAGCTGTATAAATAGAATACCATTAGGATAAGGGGCAATATCGTAGTTAAGCATCTCACAAAGCCAGTTTCATCAATCATGTGTTATACTGTTTAAATTGTAGCATCACTTTCCTATTCAATTACTGAATAGTAAATTCAAAACTAGCCCAAAGCTAATGACCTATTCTCAGCATAGATTGTTTTTATGTTATAATATTCAGTCCAAATCATTGCAAAGTGGCAGCTGCATTGAAAACTCTAAAATGACAGCCCTACTCTTCACTGACTGTTTTACAAATGAAATAAATGTTACTTGTGAGACTCAAGAAATCAATTTAGAGACTTGATTTATAGAGCTCTTCGGTTACCTCATAGATCACCCTGATTGAACATAAAGGAAAAAGATCTGTGCTATTATTCATATTATCTGAAAGAGCGCTAATAAATAGACATGTGTTAAAACAACAACTTTCATTTATATAACACTTTTAATGTAATAAAATGCCCCAAGGTGCTTCACAAGAGCGTAATCAGACAAAAGTTGATTCCGAGTCAGAGGAGGAGACATTAGGGCAGGTGACCGAAAGCTAAGTCCAGGAGTTTTTAAGGAGTGTCTTAAAGGAGGAGAGAGAGGTAGAGAGGCAGAGAGGCAGAGAGTTTTAGGGAGGGAATTCCAGAGCTTAGGGCCCAGTCAGCTGAAGGCATGGCCACCAATGGTGGGATGTAGAAAGTGGGCAATGGACAAGAGGCCAGAGTTGGAGGAACAGAGTTGGAGGGTTGTAGGGCTGGAAGAGTTTACAGAAATAGGGAGGAGCAAAGCCATGAAGGGATTTGAACATGGGAATAAGAATTTAAAATCGAGGCATTTATTATGTGGCATACATTGCTCTGCAATATTTAAGAAGCTCTTCATCAGAATGTACATGCAGGAAAAAAAATTGAAAGATTAAAGAATTATACATGCTGCTTCCCTTATGATAACAGATGGTAGGAGCTGTGGGAATCCAAAATGTCTTTATTGCATTAATGATATAACACAGTCTACTAATGACACCACAATTGCAAAACAGCCCTACACTTGCTATCTGGCATATTCATTTTCCAACATCATCTAGTGATCTGCTATACTCCTGTTGCTCACAGACTAATATGTTCTATCATCTCACATGTAGATATGTTCCACTGTGTCATGGTTATGCTGCATTTCAGAAACTGGGTTGGGCTCTAACATCTATAACACAGAAGGAGGGAAATAGATAAGGCTCGATAACAAGCGCAGGGATCCCAATGCGCAATTAACCTGCACTCGTTCGTTGCAATGCAGGCAGCATGGAAATTTTGTGCTGCCTGCTAATTTAAGTGACAGCAGTGTACAGACCAGCACTTAAACATGCTGCTGAGTAACTGCACGCCTCCGCAAGGGCTGCAAATTCGTGTGAGGCTAGCACCACTTAAAGCCAGTCCGTAGCCTTTTAAATCAAGGTGCATTCTGGCTGCAGGAGATGCTGGAACTGGTTGAAGAAGAGTTTATAAACAGAAAGAGGAGTGGAAATGGCGCAACAGGCCAGAGGGTGTATCCCAAAGTTTTCTGCTGCAGCACTGGAGGCCTCGGTGCAGGAGGTGGTCAGGAGGAGAGAGAGAGATCCCCTTCCTGCAGGGAGTCAGGAGGCCCTCCAGTCAGACACTATAAAGGCAATGGGAGCAAATAATCATAGTGGTCAATTCCAGCAGTCTAACTCTGAGGATGTAGATGCAGTTCCGCAAAAAGTTCAATGACCTCATACGAGTGGTCAAGGTATGTGAATGCATCTTCACATACCATATCCTTATAAATGAACCACTGGCCTCACACACTGCTCCATTCGAACATATGAACATACGAATTAGGAGCAGAAGTAGGCCATTCAGCCCCTCTAGCCTGCTCCACCACTCACCATTCAATAAGATCATGGCTGATCTGTGTGTCTCGAATTCCACACTCCCATCCACCCCCAATAATCTTTGGTTCCCTTGCCTATACGAACCACGCCTTTCCCCCCACGCCTTTCACTCACCAACCAGCAATCTCCATCAAGCACAATTCATACTTAAATTTCATAACCTTACCTCATCCTCACACACCTAGCACTGCTACAAGCCTCACACTCATCTCACAGCTTGTGCACACTGCCTGCTATTCAACCATGTCAGCCACGTCAGCCACACACATTGCACCACACTCACTGTCACACTTCCCTCTCTGATAATGACCAGGTGGCCCATAATCAGATGCAGCAGCACCTAACTGCAGGGGACAGGCATGGCTGCATGTCCTCACCCCTTGGAGGAGAAGGTGCTGGCCATTATTGGAGCAGCCAAGACTCAGGCCTTGGCCTGCTGCTGGCCTGCAACTGTGGAGGATGATGGTATGTTCCTACCTATTCCGCCTTCTCAAATCCTACTTCCCCATCATCCCACAATCTCTTCTGATTTACAAGCTGCAGATGGTGTAAACAGATCTTGCTGTCCCTATTCCTTCTGCCCAACCCAACCCTTGTACCGTTCTCCTTTCAGATACCCACCTGGTCAAGCACTGTTGTGGGAGCTTGAAATTCAAGAGGAACAAGAAACTGATGTCACTCGATCTCATGCTTGCAGCCACCGGCTCAGATACTGACACCACTCGTACTTTAAAGGGCAGCATAGAGGCTGGACCTGCACACTGGACACAAGTGGGCTGCAACCAAGGTAGGGGAAAAGGATAGTGCAGGCGCCAGTTCCCCAGAGGGCGAGGTCACACACGTGTTCAACTGCAGAAGGCACAGATAAGGACTTTGATGGGGTGGCATACAGAAAAGGCTGATGGGCATGCACAAGGTAATGCTTGCTGCACTGGCAGGCCTGCCTGAGAGCCTTTTGTCACTGTCAAGGAGCATGGAGGAGTCTGGCTCCAACTTGGCAGAGGAATTTGTGCAGAACTTGGAGCCCATCCTTTCCAGCATGGAAGTGGTGGGCAACTCCATCAGCGCAATTGCACACCCGACCATGATGCAGCCTCTGATGGCCAATGTCTCAGCTTCCATTACAGCACAAGCAGAAGACATCCAATGCCTGAGTGCTGCAGTGGAAGCTCAGACTGAGGTCATGAAGTCTCAGCTTGTTGCCATGCAGGCTCAGGTTGCTGTCATCATGGCTGTGGATACCAGTGTTCAAAGGTGCTTTCAGGCTCTCATAGCAGTCCATCATCTGTGCTCTAGCAGCTTACAAGAATTGCTGAGCGACAGCCCGGGGGAAATCGCTATGGCTCCATGAGGCATGAGCCTGATCTCCTCTCTCAGGATGACAGCATTCGTGCACCCACAACTGGCCCTCCACCACTGTCCCTGCAGTTGTCGGTCAGCCAGCCAGCCCAACTGCTGCCACTGATGCCGAAGTGGTTCAGTTCGAAGCCAAGCCTTCTGGGCTGCAAGGCCATCTGCAGTCTACTTCACTGAAAGTCAGCTGTGCTGCAGCCACATGGGGTAGCACTACATAGGAGCACTAGGTCAGACAAAGGTACTAAGGGGAAGCACAAGGGTGTTTTGTGGACTTTTGTATGAACTATTTCATGCTTAGTTGGTTAAAGTTAGTTTGGAATTGTTATTTTGTGGTCACTTTTATTTCAGCATTGTCGCCAAAAGGACACTGTGATGGTCTGTAACAGAGGCATGGTAAGGTATGGAACTGTTGTACAATGGGGAATTGGGGTTGTGTTCAGTGGAAAGCGGATGTGATGGTTGCCTACTCCTTTCCTCCAGCTCCTCCTCTTCCTCCTCCTGCTACTCCGCAACTGCTTGCCTTATCCCTGGTGGCAAAGGCTGTGCCCTCTTGATAGCCAGGTTGTGGAGGATACAGCAGACCACCATGAATCAGGCACAAACTCCAGCAATACTGGAGGGTTCCTCAGAACAGTCCAGGTAACAATTGCTTCAGTTCTGTGGTATTCTGTGTGGCAGTATGGCTCTCATTGTATGCATGTTGGCTGCATGTGCTTGGGTTGCAGAGCGGAGTTATGCGCCAGGTGATAACCCTTATCGCCCAGCACCCACCTTCTGGTTTGATGTAGTGGCTCAAGTAGAGAAGAAACAACGGACTGTTGGGCCGGAATTTTACAGCCCCACAATGAGCGGGATGGTGGCGGGCGGTGGGTGGGGGGGATGTGCCGAAAAATTGAGTGGGAGGCGGGGGTACCATTCCCAACGCCTTGTCACCTCCGCTGCAATTTTACGTGGGGCGGCAGAGGTGAGAAACGGCCTGCCCACCCCAGGCCAGTCAAGGCCCTTAAGTGGCCACTGAACTGCCACTTAAAGGCCTCCTCCCACTGCCTCTACAGCCAGGCGGAAAAAGCCCCCAGAATGCCACCAGGATAAAACCTGGTGGCCCTCTTGCAGGCTGGGGGGAGGGAGGACCTTCCTGATTGGGCACCCTATGCCCCACGGAGGGCCCCCCCACGGCCCAACTGCCCCACTGCACAATACTCCACGCCCCCCAAGCTGATTGGCCAGCAGCTCCACACTTCACCCTTAGCGGCTGCCAGCATAGGCACAACCCTCCTTTAGTAAGCGTCTCACATGGGCCATAGCACGTGGTTAAACTGGGCCCTAGGCACGGAACACAAAAGCATGGAAGTGACAGTCTGAATGCATTGAGTCTTTATTGATTGATTGATTTATTTATTTAGAGATACAGCACTGAAACAGGCCCTTCGGCCCACCGAGTCTGTGCTGACCAACAACCACCCATTTCTACTAATCCTACATTTAATCCCATATTCCCTACCACATCCCCACTATTCTCCTACCATCTACCTACACCAGGGGCAATTTACAATGGCCAATTTACCTATCAACCTGCAAGTCTTTAGCTGTGAGAGGAAACCGGAGCACCCGACGGAAACCCACACGGTCACAGGGAGAACTTGCAAACTCTGCACAGGAGAGGCGTTATGGTGGCTGGAAGCAGTAAGTATGAGACTGTCTCTTGCCTCCCTGGCCCATCACTCAATGTGCTTGGCCTCTGGTGCAAGGGGTTCAACAGCCAGTGCTGCCTGCTCATCACCATCCCCATCGTCGGTTGAGGAGTGGCGATCAATCATGTCCTCTTCAGGCAAGGTCGCCCCCTCTGCAGTGCTAGATTGTGCAGAGCACAGCAGACCACCAAGATACATGAGACCCTCACTGGGGCATAGTGCAGGGTTCCACCCGATTGAGCCAGGCAACAGAATCTCATCTTCAGCAGCCGAATGGCCTGCTCGATGCTGATCTTCAAGGCCACAGGCACAGGGTGACCACCAAATTCCATAGGTTGCAACTTGTGCTGTCGCAGGGCACTTAAGATGGTGACGGCCTCCTTGGAGAGCTGTATTCATTACTGACAATGCCGCTCAGACATTTGGAGGGAGCTGATTCGAGTCCAGTACTCTCTCTGGCACAGGTAGTCCCCTTTTGGCCGGCTGCTGTTGCTCTCGTTGTGGAGCTTCACAGGCAGGCGCAACTGCCTCTTGGCCCTCCCTCCATCGGAGGTGCTGCATCACACCATAGAAGTGCACAAAAACAGGGCATATAAGACCCACACCAAGTGATCAGTAGGCCTCCAAAACACGTCCTTACAGTGATGAAGTTGCCGTGGCATCTTTGCCTTTGCTACTCCTCTTGCTTCCTCGCTAATGATCCTCAGTGCCCCCCCTTACTGAGAGCCAGCCCTCTCACCCGATAATATGGCTATCCAACCCTCTCACCCAACAGTATGGCCCCCCGTGCAGACCACCCGAGACCAAACCTCTCGGTGCAGAGCGCACAACAATGCAGGTCAACAATGGCCCCCACTCTCCCCTCTTCCCATATCTAGTGCTGATTATGGCTGCCTTCCTGTTGTGGCACTGAGGCCTCGTCTTGGTGCCGCCACCTTTCAATGGCCGGGAATCCGAAGGCACATGAGGGCTGCCCATCATGCACTTAATCCCAAGACCCCCATTAAATCACTTTCAATTACATGCTAATGTATTGTAAGTATTGTAACTGTTCTACAATTAAAATGGCAGTCCTTCAGCCTTGGTGCTTTCCCACTGCTGACTAAATCTGGAACCGGTATAACAATATCGGGTTTCTGGGCAGCCAAGTGCAATGCTATTCTCCGGCCCCCCCACACCTCCATTCCCACTCCAAACAGCCTCACTCAATTCAGCCCTTAGATGCAGAGCCTAAAAAACCACATGTGTGCAGTTGGTGGCACACTGCTCCATGGGGAAGCCCGCTTTCCTGTCAAAGCCACATGCATGCTCTGCCTGCTTCTCCCTGGTCAGAGACACCACAATGAACTCCCCTCTCATGGCATAAAGGGCCTCTGTCACCTCTCTGCAGCAATGGATGGCAAACAGGGAGATGTTAGATACGTCACCTTCTCCAGCCCGGGAAGGATCCCGATACAAAGAAATTCAGGGCCATGATCACATTCACAGTCACTGGCAGCGCCATCACCCGCTCTGAGGCTGCTGGTCTGGTTTCAAGAGGTAGCAGAGTTCTGCGAGCATCTCCTTCGTAAAGTGCAGACAATGCACACACTGCTCTTGGCTGGGGTGGAGGCAACAGAAATGCTCACAGAAGATCCTAGCTGAATAAGGTCTCCTGCAGAGAGCCCTTCTCCCCCTCCTCCCTCTCCGAGCACCTTGTCTTCTTCTTTGCTGCCTCGGCGCCATCTCTCTATCTTGCCAATGAGAATGGTAAGTATAGCATCCCATGATTGGGAGCAAGTGGCCGGACCAGAGCCGTTGAAGTCAGAACCAAGGCCTTTTCCACATGTAGCACCATTCCCTTTCAACTTCACTAACTTTAACCACTCCGGAAATAGAGCCAGTAGAGATTAATCAGCAACTTACCTGAAAGTAGTTGATGATCACTTTAAATAGTGCTGGTGGGGGGGTCTTCCTGCTGCTGAACACGTTGTTCATGTTGTGCATATTTAAGAGAGGGCATTAGCTGGAGCAGCAAGATTAAAAATAGCAGTGCTGGCGTCAAATCAACATTACACACTGACTGACTTAACAATCTGCCTACTCTTCATACTTCCTCACCAAGATGGATTTGACACAGACAATGCCAGAAGTGTGCACGGGCAGCACATATGACATATTGGTACCAAAACAGTGCCTGTAGCATCAAAACTACACACATTTTGGAGCCTAATTTTGCGACCAGTATATTTGGCCTAATTGCTCCAAATTAATGCCACTGTAAACTAAGCCCAGCTTGTGGTTTCATAGAGTCATAGAGTCGTACAGCATAGAAACAGGCCCTTCGGCCCACCCCGTCCATGCCGACCATAATGCCTATCTATACTAATCCCACCCGCCTGCATTAATTCCGTATCCCTCTATGCCTTGCTCATTCAAGTACCTGTCCAGATGCCTCTTAAATGTTGCTACTGTTCCTGCCTCCACCACCTCCTCAGGCAGCTCATTCCAGATACCCACTATTCTTTGTGTGAAAAATTTACCCTTTTGATCCCCTTTAAACCTCCTCCCTCTCACCTTAAATCTATGCCCTCTAGTTTTAGTCACCCCTACCATGGGAAACAGACTCTGGCTATCTACCCTGTCTATGCCTGTCGTAATTTTATATACCTCAATTATGTCCCCTCTCAGCCTCCTTCGCTCCAGGGAAAACAGACCCAGCCTATCCAATCTCTCTTTATAACTCAAGTCCTCCAAACCAGGCAACATCCTTGTGAATCTTTTCTGTACTCTTTCTAGCTTAATCACATCTTTCCTGCAGTGCGGCGACCAGAACTGCACACAGTACTCCAAATGCGGCCTAACCAACATTATGTACAACTGTAACATGACGTCCCAACTCTTGTACTCAATGCCTCGGCTGATGAAGGCAAACATGCTATGCGCCTTCTTCACCACCCTGTCTACCTGTGTTGCCACTTTCAGGGAACTATGCACTTGCACCCCAAGGTCTCTCTGCTCAACAACACTCTCCAGGGCCCTGCCATTCATTGTATATGTCCTGCCCTGGTTTAACTTCCCAAAATGCACCTGTCTGCATTAAATTCCATTTGCCAATCCCTTGCCCTCTTTCCCAGTTTATCTATATCCTGGTGTAACCTTCGACAACCTTCTTCACTGTCCACCATACCACCAATTTTGGTGTCATCTGCAAATTTACTAATCATGCCCCTTACATTCACATCCAAGTCATTAATATATATCACAAACAACAGAGGGCCCAGCACCGATCCCTGCGGCACACCACTGGTCACCGGCCTCCAATCTGAAAAACAACCCTCCACTACCACACTCTGCCTCCTATCACCAAGCCAATTTTGTATCCAATTTTCTAGCTCACCCTGGATCCCATGTGTTCAAACTTTCTGGACCAGCCTACCATGCGGGACTTTGTCAAAGGCCTTGCTAAAGTCCATGTAGACAACGTCCATCGCCCTGCCCTGGTCAATCCTCTTGGTCACCACCTCGAAAAACTCAATCAAATTTGTGAGACATGATTTCCCACGCACAAAGCCATGCTGACTATCCCTAATCAGACCTTGCCTTTCCAAATGCATATAAATCCTGTCTCTCAGAATCCCTTCCAATAACTTTCCCACCGCACACATGAACTTTGCAGCAGGAGTTACATGATAGCAATTAGAAGCATGAAACCTGGCCGATTATACCACCTTTGTCCAGGGTACTGACAATTATAAAGTGACACTGACGGCCTGACAGAGAGACCAATTAAATGCTGGCAACATTCGATCCAAGTCATCATAATCTGGTAGTGGACCAAATATCAAGTTACCCTACTGTACCTATGATTTCTCAATTCCATCAAATGACTAAATTATCTGAAGTTAATATTTAAAACAAGCTTCACTCTACAATCTGTGGAAAATGGTGTGAGTATACCAATGAGGAAGGTCTCATGTTCAATTACCACCGCACAGAGTTTAACTGGTCTCTCTGTCAGGCCGTCAGTAGCACTTTATAATTGTCAGTACCCCGGACAAAGATGATATAATCGGCCAGGGTTCATGCTTCTAATTGCTATCAAGTAACTCCTGCTGGAAAGTTCATGTGTGCAGTTTTAAGGCTCAACAATGATGTCTTTACAGTTGAATAACCTGCTGAGACTCATTCTCCAGCTTCGTGCATGAACAGCCATTTGGGACAAGATACCAAAAGAGCTGACAAATCATACCCCAGTATCAGCTGCCACCCTCAGGACAGGAGGTATAAAGGGAGAGAACTGGACAGGAGAAATATTGAACTGCCTTCTAATTGTGTTAAAAAATTCAATATCGGTTTTGTGGTAGGTTCTTTAACACATTTTTTTTTAGCTATTGCATAAGGGATGAGTTATCATTTACCTGTCAAAAATCTAAGTGGCCCACAACAACACCTTTAGGCGCTTCACAAGAACTTAATCAGATAAAAATTGACACTGAGCCAAAGAAGAAGATATTAGAAAGAGTGATTCAATGTTTGGTCAAAGAGGTAGATTTTAGAGCAGGGTGTTAAAAGGAGGAAAGAGAGGTGTAGAGGTGAGAGGTTAAAGAAGAGAATTTCAGAGTTTAGGGCCTAAATGGCTGAAGGCACGGCTGCTAATTGTGGGCAAAGGAAGTAACAGATGCATAAAAGGCCAGAATGGGAGGAAGGCAGAGTTCTCAGAGGGCTAGGGCTGGAGGGGGTTACAGAGATAAGGAGAGGCAAGGCCATCAGGGGATTTGAACATGGAGATGTGAATTTTAATTTTGAGGCATTGATAGACCAGCAGCTCATGTAGGTCAACGAGCACAGAGGTGATGAGTGAACTGGTTAGTAATCAGCAGATGAGTTTTGCATGAGGTCAGATTTATGGAGATGCAAGATGGGAGGTTGGCCAGGAGAGCATTGGAATAGTCAGATCTGAAGGTAACAAAAGCATGGATGAGAGTTTCAGCAGCAGATGGGCTGAGCCAGGTGCAGAGACATGGGCTGAATTTTATTAGTGCGCTGCACATCGCGGCGGCCGCTCCATCCCCGGCAATGGCGTATGGCATCACCGCGCAGGCGCCGGCACCATTTTTAAAGGGCTTCAAGCCCCTTAGCAAAAATTTGAATATTTAAAATTACATTACTTTGGATGTTGTTTAAAAAAAATAAGTAAAAGCTGGAGACCCTTTCCCAACCACCCTGCCTCCAATGTTATTTTTTATTGGCCTTTATCAGGAACATTAACTTTATTCCCATCCAGAACTTCCCCCCACAATCTCGTCACTTTTGTCCTTCAACCCCTTCCCACCATCCCCACAGCCAATAAAAAATGTTTTTGCTGCTCCCCGCCCCCGCGCCCTGATAATTTCACCCCTCCCCACCAGTGTTTCGCCTTGAAACTCCAAACAGAGTTCCGAAGGTGCGCGAGTTGCGGCTGGTGTCCATAATATCGGCGTGGGACGGCTGCCGGGGCAAGGTAAGTAGATGTAAATTTACTTGCATTGATTTTAATATTTAAACAAGCGGCAGGATGCCACACTGGGGCCTCGCCACCGCCGGTAAAATGCAGCGAGGCCTTCTCGGCTTCGGGGGTCATGGCAAGTATTTTATGGGCCCCCCCCACCACGACCCCAACGTTGAGGGTCTGGTAAAATTCAGCCCATGGAGACAGATGATGCTACAGAGGTGGAAGTCTTTGTGATGAAAAGGATGTGGGGACGGAAGCTCAGCTCAGTCTAATAGAATGCTGACGTAGTGAATAGGCTGGTTTAACCCAAGACATGGCCAAAGAGAAGGATATAATTTATGGTAGGGGTCCAAAGACAACAGCTTCAGTCATCCCACTGTTTAATTGGAGGAAACCGTGGCTCCGCCAGAACTGGATGTCGTATGAGAAAACTAAGCTGGTTGAGGGATGTGCTCTACATTTCAGATTTTGTAATCTGTTTACGCTAGAAAAGTTGAAAAATATCAAACAATTATTCTTTGTTTATCTGAATTGTTGAGGAAATATTAAATGCATTAATAAGTTTTAGATTTTCAGGCGTTATCTTCTTCACAATAAAACAACAAAATACTCACCAAGTAGGCATGTGGAAGAAAGTTGTTGACTCGAGAGATACTCCACATACCCTCAAGGTACTGCTGTGCCTGAATGGTGACTGAGTTCAGAGCGTTGCTAAGACCACTGGAACCAACAGTCACTTGAACACTGGACTTCGAAAGACTGCCTGCACCCTGAGGCCAGCCAAGTCCCTTTCTTTTCTCTGTACCAGAGATTACATTTCCTGATTTTCCAGGTTGTCTGCTTGTTTGTCCAGTGGCCAGGGGCCAGTCTCTTTGTGATGAAAGGGTGACCATATTTTGGGAAGCAGTTCTTGATGAAATGCCACTCACTGCAATGGAACTGTGTGGTAGCTCAGGTATTTCCTGACTCGGTTGGCTGAGTGTATGGACCATCTGAATGGCTTCCTTTCGCAGTTGATTTAGATGTGTTGCACAAATCTCACATCGGCTCTCACCTTCATTTTGACCTCGTTTTGAAGAGTCAGGCACTTGAAGCTTGTCAAAAATAAAAGCTGAAAATCCTGGGTCCTGAAAACAGAAGAAACTCATTAGCCAACTTGGACTAATTGCAAATGCTCCTCATTAGCTCAGCAGTCACCTTTCTGATGGTATTAAATCTCTTCAAAACAGTAGGTTAGGCTCGCAGAATAAAATTGATTCATAAATCGTATGCCATTTCATATGCAAAAAACCAGCATGAAAACAATTATCAAAAACAAGCGGGGAAGCTGGTGGCACACCTGATAACTACCCATCTACTTACACTCATCATTAACCATACATCAAAGAGTTGAATGTGCCCATATCGTTAATGCTCAGGAGACAGTCTGATTTAGTGAGCTGTATTACTGAAACATTAATACATTGCAAAGAGGCTCTTTTGTTGCAAAATCTCATCAAAGGAAAAATAAGCTTTGCAGCATCCCAAACAACTTAATGTGTACTGAAAATTGCTATGGAATAGCTCTTGCCTTCAGCAATGAATAATCAACCAGATCTATTAACAAAGAATTTGTTTTAAGAATACACTAGGGTTTCCTGGTGTGCCAGAACAGAGTGACCAAATTTTAAATGGTTCTGACCTAGACTGTTGTGGCAATACCTGTGAATCTGCAACCCATCAGTCACAGTTCTTTAGTTCACAGCTACCTTCTGAAGTGTGAAAATGTTCCCACTAAGGATATGATTCAAAGGCAAATACCTCTTCCTTACTCTTAGTTAATTTATTTTTTTTCTTTTAGCAAGACAATCCCTTTAAACTTGTTTCATGGATGTTCAGCTTTCAGGGTCCCAGAGCCCTGCGCGGTCGTTACTTTTCCAAAGCGCAGAGATATTGCAGCTATCAGTGCAAAAACACACAAGAATCAGCCCCCTGTGTATCCTGGTGTATGGTTTAGAAGGAGATTAAGTCCTGCACAATACAAAGCTGCTACTGAAACTAATGCTTCACATGGAAGCTGACCAACCTAAGGCTCTCTTATTGTGTCCCATGACAATTATGGTCCACAGAGGGATCACTAGTACAGCTGAGAATATTTTATACCATGCACAAGGCATCAGAGGCAACAGTAAACAAGGATAATCCACAACAATAGATCTATGAGTACCATACCCTTGACTAAATTTTCTCTTAGCAAAGGTCACAGTGCCTACAGGGTAGTCATTTAAGTCACAAATATACTCTAAAACCCAATAATAGTATTATGTGAGTGGTTGAAGACCATTAGGTAAGAGTAACTACATATTCTGTTATAATTACCAATATAAGGACTGCCTCAATTGTTAATCGACCAAGGTTCTATTCAGGGTTTGGGCAGAGTTCATTGATCTGAATCACAGAGGCAGTCGAGGCGCAATAATAAGCCTTGATGACCCCGGGCTAGGAAGGAGAAAATCAGGAAAGATTCTTGTTGCTGATAGGTAGCCAGTAACTCATGCTGGAATAGATACATGTTTGGATGCTGAAGTTGACAATGACACTGACTGACCTTCAAAATCAATAGCATGCTCACACTCACTGTCTCAGTTGTGGCATTAAGAATGGCCACTGGCATCTTCAGTATCTGTAGAACCATGCCCAGCATGAGTCACCGATTCCAGAGGGGAAGAAGGGAGAATATGGGCGAAACAAAACTCTGCTTCGCAATCAAACAAAATGAAAAAGTAGCAATAAAAGAGTAAAATCCCCAATACAAAGTGGAAAGGAATTTGTGCAATAACTTTGTAGTCCCAATTCTCCAGTCCACACATCATTGAAGTACAAAATCAAAGAATTTACGGTATGGTTAACTTCAGTACATTGTAAATAATTTTGTTTCTATTGTACCCAGCAATCCGTATAATGAAGTTTGCTTATTGGAGTTATTCTGTTATTAACTAAAGAAGCCTCTATTAAGCTGAAAGTTTAGCACATGCAATTCAGAAACAGTTATTAGCTGGTATTCTATTACTCAAGATTAATAAATCTACCACATTTATCCAAGACATATTAAATTGATAGCTGTAAAACATAGATTTTTCTATATTGTCCTTGTACATAAGACTTTTTCATATGTATTTAGGTTAACTTAAATACTTCAATTTTCCATATATTTGCATAAAGTGACTTAACAAATCTGTCACATTCGTTTTCTAAGCTCTCTCATTTTGTATGGCCATTCAGGCAAAATATCTTTATAAATTCTCTTACCCATATTCCTGGCCATCCCCTGAACTCTCTACTGCTGTGCTTTTGATCATTGGCTTGGCCATCTCTGGCCAATTTCTTATACCCCTCACCACTAACACACTCCTACCCTTTTCCCACGCTTGGAAAAATCACATCCCAAGTCATGTATAACTGTAATTTCAAAGTCACAACTGGCCTTTGGCCCTCCAGTCACAACAATACCTCTGCAGCCATCATTGCCCCTGACTTAGTATCCATCCATATCACATTAAGCTCCACCTAGCCTGCTCTGCTATAAATGCTCGCTACTCCAGAATCATCCTGGAAAGCAAAGAAAACTCCCAGTTTCTTTTCTCCAAACAAACTGTCTCTTTAAACCCTTCTTTCCTAACAAGTGTGAGGAACTCATGAATTTCTTTGTTGTTAAGGTGAAAACCATCCATTCAGCTGCTTATACTGCTTTCACCCTTCCCCTTTTTGGACACCCCTCCTAATCCCTCTTTCTTTGGCTTGCCATCCATTTTCTTGATTACAGCTGTGTGGATTTTGGGACATTTTCCAATGTTAGAGGCACTGTGTAAATGCAAGTTACTGCTGTTGTTGCCTTATTGTTTTCTTCTGGAACAAAGTAACAACTCCATGCAAAATGCAGTCTGGCACATCTTGCTGAGAAGTTGAGAAGTGTTTTGCTCAGTCATATCTACATTTCACAAGGCTTTTCCCACTGCCTCCCTGCTGTGAAGTACACTCACTTTACATTTTCCACTTTGAGGGACATTAGCAACTGCCCTAAAGACTGGGTGTGTAAAGGACGAAATGTAGACAGCTGTTAGTAGATTCCTGCTAACTAAAAATCACAACAGCGTTCTAGCTGAAGGACCTATTTACTCTGCTTTACAAGCCTGTGAAAGTGCATTATCTCACTGCATCTCCAGTCATGCAAAAACATCTGCATATACCTTCCATAAAAATTACACCAGCCTATTTAGAAAGGTTAAGAATTTGAAGCTATTAACTGCAGGGTGTCATCTTTCCTGTAGAGTTGTGAAGATGAGAACAAGTCATTCCATGACTGAAGGCTTTTAAAGAAATAAGAAAATGTGGCATGGCAGGAAAGACTGTAAATACAGTAAAACCTAACTCCAGGACAGCACCACTAGCAATATGTTATTGTAGTAACAGCCATCTATTGACTAAGAATGCATTATTTTCATCCAGCTTGACTAAAAAAAATTCAGCCATTCACAGTCAATAGGCAGAAAATTCTAGTCCAATAATGTAGGCTGCTAATGGCAACGTTGGTCTATAATTCCAGAACAGAAGCATAAACTACTTTAACAGAAAATAAAAAATGAATTTGGTGCAGCAGCTATTTGTAAACACATAAATGCCATGATTCAAGAAACCTCACAATACTTTCCTGTAAAATAAAAAAGCATTGAATGAGAAAACTTTCTTCAACCAATTACTTCCACTGGCCATGTGCAATCTATTCTATCATGGACTTTTTCTCATCTATCTAACCTCCTGAAAGAAAGTTCTGTATAAATTCAAGAAAAAGTGTTGAATATCTATCCATTGCCACATCTCCAGCATTTAACCACAACATGATACCCTTCAGAGAACAGGCCTCCCAATCCCAGCAGCAGAAGAACTATCATTCCTTGTAGAACATCTGATCACCTCAGTCTATAATTGTTCCTCCAACTTTCATTCCTCACCAAATATTTACCTTTTTTT
Organism: Heterodontus francisci; assembly: GCF_036365525.1. Taxonomy (NCBI): domain Eukaryota; kingdom Metazoa; phylum Chordata; class Chondrichthyes; order Heterodontiformes; family Heterodontidae; genus Heterodontus; species Heterodontus francisci. The sequence goes on along the minus strand of NC_090379.1, from coordinate 49,872,497 downwards.
TTTGAAGTTGCCATGCTGACTGTCTTTGCTGAAAGTTGTTTCACATGTCTACCAAATCTGCAGAAAGAAATTCTTCCAATCTTTCGTCTCTCTTTACACATGCTACATTTTCATTGGTATTTTAAAGACCAGGATCAGAAAGACAATTTTCTGAATTTAGGCTGGCAGCAGAAAATCATCCTGCCACCAATGCATATCAGAAAAACATGAGGGTACTGTCCATGGTTTTCCATCTGTTAATTTCAGTGACTGGAAAACAACGGTCACTATGATTGCCATTTTCCGAAAAGCGCCAACAACAGGCAAGATTCTCCATTACCAGTGCATATTGGGAAAACTGTCCCCCAATATCTTTGCCTTCTCCCTATGTCTTTGTTTTAATGAAAATAAATTTAGTTCTGTTACTCTCTTTGTAATTTAGGCATCAACATTTGGAAACCCCTTCACTCTTCTTTGAACCAGCTCAAATCCTTCAATGTCCTTTGGAAAGTGGAATGCCATAAATTGCATACAATATTCCAAATGTAGTCTCATCATTGATCTGTACAAGGTTAGGAAAACTTGTTTTGATATAAAGACAAATGTCTTTTAGATACACCCTAGTGTCTGATTACCTTTGTTGATAGCAGTTTCACATTGACTGGAAACTTTCAGTGCAACTTCGTAGGGTTCAATAGTAAACCACTCAAAAGACCCTGGAAATGAATTTCTTTGTCATTTAAAATCCACATCCTTATCTGATTCAATCCTTCCGCTGCCTGTATGAATTTCCCTCCTGCTCACATCAAATGTAAAAAACCACATCACAAGAGTTACATCTGACCCTTTATTTTGCTTATTCTATTATACCAGGAGGCTGTCTCATTTCAAAATGATCAATATGTCTACTATAAAAAAATACAAAACAAAAACTATTCTCTTTAAAATCTGCATTGCTATGTTAGATATTTATAAGATCAGAGGAATTTGAAGTTCATACAGTGCATTGTACATTTTCTGTTACTGTGAAGGGGATTCAGTAACACAATGCCACAAAATGCAGGTAAACCAGCATCATCTCAACAATTTGTATCAGATGTGGGACTTCAAAATTAAAATTTTAAACCAGACAAAAGGTATTTTGTGACTCTAATCAAGCTATTAGCCATCTGCCCTAATATATCCTTTCGTGGCTCACTGTCACATTTTGTCCAGTAATGCTTCCATGAAGTTTCTTTCTTTCTTTTGGGCCTCCTTATCTCGAGAGACAATGGATACGCGCCTGGGGGTGGTCAGTGGTTTGTGAAGCAGCGCCTGGAGTGGCTATAAAGGCCAATTCTGGAGTGACAGGCTCTTCCACAGGTGCTGCAGAGAAATTTGTTTGTCGGGGCTGTTGCACAGTTGGCTCTCCCCTTGCGCCTCTGTCTTTTTTCCTGCCAACTACTAAGTCTCTTCGACTCGCCACAATTTAGCCCTGTCTTTATGGCTGCCCGCCAGCTCTGGCGAATGCTGGCAACTGACTCCCACGACTTGTGATCAATGTCACATGATTTCATGTCGCGTTTGCAGACGTCTTTATAGCGGAGACATGGACGGCCGGTGGGTCTGATACCAGTGGCGAGCTCGCTGTACAATGTGTCTTTGGGGATCCTGCCATCTTCCATGCAGCTCACATGGCCAAGCCATCTCAAGCGCCGCTGACTCAGTAGTGTGTATAAGCTGGGGGTGTTGGCCGCTTCAAGGACTTCTGTGTTGGAGATATAGTCCTGCCACCTGATGCCAAGTATTCTCCGAAGGCAGCGAAGATGGAATGAATTGAGACGTCGCTCTTGGCTGGCATACATTGTCCAGGCCTCGCTGCCATAGAGCAAGGTACTGAGGACACAGGCCTGATACACTCGGACTTTTGTGTTCCGTGTCAGTGCGCCATTTTCCCACACTCTCTTGGCCAGTCTGGACATAGCAGTGGAAGCCTTACCCATGCGCTTGTTGATTTCTGCATCTAGAGACAGGTTACTGGTGATAGTTGAGCCTAGGTAGGTGAACTCTTGAACCACTTCCAGAGCGTGGTCGCCAATATTGATGGATGGAGCATTTCTGACGTCCTACCATATGATGTTCGTTTTCTTGAGGCTGATGGTTAGGCCAAATTCATTGCAGGCAGCCGCAAACCTGTCGATGAGACTCTGCAGGCACTCTTCAGTGTGAGATGTTAAAGCAGCATCGTCAGCAAAGAGGAGTTCTCTGATGAGGACTTTCCGTACTTTGGACTTCGCTCTTAGACGGGCAAGGTTGTCCATGAAGTAGCTTGGGACATTTTACTAGGTTTAAGGTGCTTTTTAAATGCAAATTGTTGTTGTTGTTGACTCTGACATTTGAAAAGGAGGGGTGATTGTCTCTTTTCTATCATTAGTGAGTAGAGACACTGCCTGCTGTAGTGTTGTCATACAAACCAGGAGATCCCAGGTTCAACTGAAGTCAGTTGCGTTCACAGATCTTAGCCAGGGGTGCAGGAGAAATGTTATAAGTGATGTCAGCTTGCCTGAGCTATGGTAAATAATAAATCAGCCGAATTTCCCAGCTTTGATTGCTTTCCAATGATTCTTGCTACAAAACATGCGATTGTGGAAATTGGATAAAATCTGAATCAGGCTCATCCATAATGTCACCTGGTCAAATAGCCTACCAACATTCAATTTCTAGATTTACAGATTTAATTTGGTTGTTTGGGCAAGGTACCAGAAGTCTTGCAGGTGTGAAGTGGAACTATACCCCTGCAAGAGTCAGCAGATGGAAAGAAGGAACAAGTTGGCTAAATATTATACACTGGCCAACTAGCAGAGTGCTGTACATGTGTTTAACCACCAATTCACAGAAGGCTGCCTTTTCCCAATTTGAAAGTGATGAAAGTGAGGCCGTGTTATTCAGTGCTGCCACTTGCACCATTCCCAAAATAGAACTGGTGTAAAACTAATATAACTGCAACATAGAGCTACAGGAATAAATATAAATTCTTCCTTTGGCTTGCCATCTTACCATGCCCAGAAAGATAATGAACGTTGAATTAGCCATGGAAAGGGTGAGGATAAACTGGCTGCTGCAATGATACTTTAAAGCACAAGGTTAAATGTTCTGGCAGCTACAATGTTAGCACATCAAAGTTTCAAATTTAAGATCCTACTCTGATTAGAAGTTGATCTTTGGGCTTCCATTGGAGGAAATTTTTCCTTAGAGGAGGGAATGGAAACTAACAGGTGAGTTTAACTGAAGATTAGTTCTCTGGTTGTTACAAGAAGCCCTGCCACAAAAGAGCAAACAGCATTTCTGTAGGAGGTTAATCTCTGGGAATAGCAAAAACATTTTAAGAACGTTTTAAGAACACACAAAGGCATGGATAAAGAAATTCTACCAAACATATTCCTTCTGTAGATCATTCATAATCCATTCTATTGTGAACCCTACACAATCAATATCATATGGGAAAAGATTCTGGGAAATTTTAGTTGTGCAATAAATTTCCAGTTATTCATATTTAAATTTACTCAAAATTAATTTTAACCCATTCACAGCAAATACTTTTCAGCAAAAATCATTTCAGCTGAAGGTGCCAGTGGGCCACAGATTGTGTGAAGTATTATTACTATTTCCTGATTCAGTTAGTGATTGCTGCATTTTCATCAATCCAAGATGATATTCTATTCTAGTTGGTGAATTAAAAGTTTTTAATTTGAAAACCAGTCAGATAATTTTCAATTCTTTCCAAACAAATGTATATTACCCCAAAATATTGCTTGTTAGCATCCAATAAGGGTTCAGCTAGCACCTCAGTGTAGCATTCAGGGTAATTAGAAATACACCAGGGAAATACTGTGGATAGATGTGCTAGATGGACCAAAACTCTTCTCCAGCCTGAAACTGTGCTATGTTACTATTGAGGGAGTGCTACACTGCCAGAGGTGCTGCACTTTAGGCAAGAGTTCAAAACAGTAATTTGGGAGAACATAAACAGTTGCATGGGGCTATTTCAATCAGAGCGTGGTGTTCTCTTGGTGTCCTGACCAACATTCCTCCCTCAACCAAAGCCACCAAAAACAGATTAAATGGTTATTCATCATGACGCTGTTTGTAGGTCCTTGATGTGTGCAAATTAGCTGACTTCAGCTGTTCCCTCAATAAACTTCTCTCTGCCAAAGGTCAAGAGTAGAGCCGTTTGCTGATGATACTACAGTATTCAGTTCCATTCACAACTCCTCCAAACATGAAGCAGTCTATGCTCACATGCAACAGGACATGGAAAGGATCCAAGCTTCAGCTGACAAAATGGCAGGTAATATTTGTACCACATAAATGCCAAATAATTACCTTATCCAACAGGAGAAGGTACAACTATCTCCCCCTGACCTTCAGTTACACCACAATTGCCAAGTTCCCCACCTTCGCCATTCTGCAGTTTAACATTGACCAGGAGTTTAACTGGACCGGCTATATTAACACCGTAGCTACAAGCCCAGGGTAGAGGCTTGATACTCTGTGAAGCATGGTTCACTTCCTGGCTCCTCTTTGCCCCTCCACCATCTACAAGGCTCAAGGCAGGAGTGTTATGGAGTACTCTATGTGTACAGCTATAACAACACTCAAGAAGCTTAACATCACCTATGACAAAGCAGTCCACTTGATCAATGCCTCAGCCATCAAACTCAATATCCATCCATCCACTGCTGGCGTACTGTGGCTACAGTATGAAATATCGATAGAATGTACAGTAGCAGTTGCCAAATCTATTTTAATAGCATCTCCTTCTCCTGCAACCCATAGCACCAAGAAGAACAAGAGCAACAAAGTCATGAAAACTCCTCCAACTTCCCCTCCAAGTCACATACCCTCCCTAAATATATAGTGCCTTTCATTCAACATCACAATGTCAAAATTCAGAAATTCCTTACCTAATACCATTGCGGAGAACTATCATCACAAGAACACCAATGGTCCAAGGAGGTGGTCCACCACCACTTCTTCAGGAATGGGAAATAAATAAATGAGTTTTTGCCAACATCGACGATATCGTGAGAACAAATAAAAAGATCTGATCCCCAGTACATTCTCAGCCAAAATAGCAATTAGCGTGCTAGAATTAACCTCAGACTAGACCAGATAAAGAAAATATCCTCCAAGCTCTCTCCAGCTCAGTATCCAGAACACAAACAAGAAATGCTGGAAATACTCAGCAGGTCTGGCAGCATCTGTGCAGAGAGAAGCAGAGTTAACTTTCATCAGAACATTTCTGATGAAGGGTCACTGACCTGAAACGTTAACTCTACTTCTCTCTCCGCAGATGCTGCCAGACCTGCTGAGTATTTCCAGCATTTCTTGTTGGTGTTTCAGATTTTCAGCATCTGCAGTATTTTGCTTTTATTTCATAATCCAGTGTGTCTGTTTGGAAATTGACAAGCGTGAGTGAAAGTAAAGACAGGATTGGGTTTAGCTGTCGTGACCTCCACAGTCAAATAGCCAGCTGACACTCATGGTCTATGTTCACAAATAAAGAATGGCCATTTTGGTGAGGTACTGAAAGGTAGCTGATGCCACTGAAATCCAGCATAAGTCAATGTCTTTAGTACAAGAGGTGAAATAGGACAGAAAACTGGGAAGGAGGAAATCAATCAGTATCAATCCCCATTCCAAACTCCCTTAGGAAAATGATAACAATTACAGATGGCTTTTTAGTGCTTGCTTTGTGAATTTTGGAGATTAATCAAAAACACAATTGATCAAATAGGCTGATAGCAATTCAATAACATGTAGTCTCACATATCATTTGGACACCCAGATGAATAACTGCAACTTTTATATTTACACAAAAATAAAGAAAAGTTTGGTAATAACAGTATCCAAGTTCTAAAATAAATATATTGCAGGCTGCTGATTTATAAATCATGGCTTCACTGTCAAGGGGAGGTCTACTTCTCAGATTACTTTTCCTTCAAGTGATGCACAGAATGAAAGATATAATGATCGTTGCAGTTACACAGTAAACATTTGGACAGCAGTGATTTATTCCCACACCAAACCTGATAGTTTAATCAATGGAAAAAAACAGTGACTTCATGCATGCTGATTTAATAAATATAAATCACTAGTCAGATTCAGCTGTTATATTTTTAATATTTTACATATTAAAATTGAGCTGTTTCATATTGGGAACATAATTTCAATATCATTCATCAACAGTATCAACTTTTATAAAATCTCAGATGTGCCCCTAATGCTGTTGTGACACATATATTCTGTGGAGGCACATTTAGCAACTTATCTGTGACTGAGATCATCATTGAAAGAGCAAAGGGAGAGATTTGTTTTAAAAGTTACAGGGGAAGAGTAGGGAATTAGGATTATATGGACAGGTTTTTCAGAGCCAGAACAGGAATGATGCGCTGAAAGGCTTCCATCTGTGCTGCAAAATTCCATGGCTGCCCAGCAGGAGGCGCAGTCCATTATTGAGGGCCAAGTCTCATCAGCACTGGGATTGACACCATCCCACCCCAAACAGCTGACTAAGGGAGGCTTGGCCACTCAGTGGTAGGCCCCTGTGAACTTAGCCGTGGCCACAGCAACAGGACAGTAGGCCCTTGCCCACCATTATTGGGGCACCATTTCCACTGAGCAGGAAACCTGAAGATGGACCCCATTCACTTATCATTCTATAAACTCACTGGACCATCAGAGGGCAATATTGGTGTTTCTTAAGGAAACCATACTAATGTTGATCTATAGTCCTTTAACCAGGGTTGTCACATTTGATTGATCACGCCAAAGTATGCTGACTACTTGTACCTGAAAGTAACGATCAGAATTTTGAAATGGGGAATGCAGATTCTTAAACCTGTACAAACCTGTACTAACCTGTACTAGACACGTAAAATTTGCTGACATATGAAGCCCTATTTCCTTGAGGCACATATACAGTACCTGGCACTAATGTCACCAATGTTACATTTTTGTGAAATGGAGTTGAAACAGGGGTCCTCACCCATTATAATTACATCTCAAAATAAGAATTATACTTCTTTTTAACTATTTAATTTAACACCAATATCTTCTCTCCTGCAGTTCCATTAGTATGTTTAAATACTAAGTGCCGATAACTCTACTAGGGTGTGAACTTAATTTTAACCACAAAAAATAGGTGGGTTTGGGTCAGGTGGAATGCTAAATTTTTTTACATTTAAAACCAGATCCCAACCCACCTACTTCCAGTTTTAACAGAGCTGGGATGGGGGGTTCAGTGGGGTGGGGGCAACCAACCCACACCAGGACGCAGGTTGCTATTTAAATATTATAATAAGGCCATCTGCCTCATAGTTAACTTATCTTCCAGGTTTAATCCTTTCCGGCTGGCTTTCCTGGGCCTCAGGAAACCCAACAGCTAAAAGGAGTTAAGGACTGCTTTAGGGAAAAGGTAAGTGCCTTTACAGCACTGCTTGTGGGTTAAGAGGAGCGGGAGTGCTTCTTTCCCTGCCCACCATTGGACTCCATTGCCCCCACAATCCTCTCGTCCTGACACAAAAACTTCCCTACCTGGGGTTCAGACCTCCCAGGATTGCAAATCAGACCCCCATCCCGCAGGATCAAAATCAAATGACCTCCCCCCCCGCCCCACCCTGGGATCGGGAATTGGACCCCACCCCCAGGATTCCAGATACTGGGAACAACAACCCCACCAGGATCTTGAATAATCATCCCCATTCCACCACCAAACCTCCTGAATTGCTCTCATTAACTCAGCTGCTCCCTACCTGCTTCTGGCCTCTGGCCATTCCTGTCAATCATGCTGGCTGCAGGCAGGAAACATGCTTGGGAAAAAAAGACGCACATTGTGGAGTCAAAACTCCATAGCATGCGGAACAAAATTCCTCCCCCGCCACGCTCACAAAAGCTGCCCCAGTCAACTTGCCCTCACTACACTTGCTTACTTACTGACTGGTACCTCAAGCTGAATATGATGATGTGTCTTTACTGGTGTTGGCCTGGAATGCTTGCTGCAGACTGTACTATCCTCTGGGGCTCATGCTTCCCAAGTAGATTTACAACACTGTGTAAGTTTTGCTCCAACTGGCTGAGGTGAAGTATAGGCTGCAGTGATGGTGAGGTAGAAAGCAAAGGGCACTTACGCTAAGTAACAGGAATATAATCGACACATTTTATTCTGAATCACCCCTGGATTTATTAATGGCTCTTGGATTCAGCGATCATCCAGACAGGCTCAGCAACTTCTTTACGCTAGTGACCTCTGCCAAAGTCACCCATATTTTATGTTTCAACAAACCAAGAATCCAAAATGAAAAGAATAGATAAAAAATACTTTGATCAAATCTCTTTTGTCGATTGAATTTTTAAAAGGGAGAACCTTATGATGCAACTCTCTTGAAGAACATTATGAGAATTACATTTTCACCTTTTCATTCTGCTCTATATCAGGACCCATCGCAGCCTATTTTCACTCATAAATCATACACAAGAATGTGTGAAAAATGATATAAATATAGTTATGTATATTAATTTTCTGCTTATCAACAATATTTATTTTACTGCACTTACTTTTAGCAGAGGCCCTTTTTAAAAGTTCACATGTTTAAAAGACATGGCTTGAATGGAAGTCTAAGCATCTGCAGAGATGTCAAAGAAATCTCATGCCAAGCAGCTAACATCTTAATTTCCAGTGTGTGCACTCGAATAGTTCTCATCAGCACAGCATGAGTGCTGTGGAGTGGGCGGTAAGGAACATGAGATATCCAGGACAGACCAGACACAGCAGGAAGAGAAGCTGGAACATTACCAGGATGCCAGGTGAGAGGAGAAGGCAAGCGGAAAAAGCACAGGGCGTGAACAAGATTTGAAAAGAGTGCTGAAAGAGCCAATCAAGTATTAAAGGTAAGTGGTAAGGCCACCGGTGTCAGTTTACATCATTCAGTGGGTCATCAGACTGGAAGGAAAATTGTCAGTGGCTTGGAATTAGACAGTGGTGACAGTTGGAATTATATTTGACAATATACTAGGGTATGGAAGTGCAGTGATTATGTTACTACACTAGTAATCCAGAGGCCTGGATTAATAATCCAGAGACTGAGAGTTCAAATCCCAGCATGGCAGTTTGGGAATTTTAAATCAACTTTAAAAAAAATTTAAATAAAAGATTGTATCAGTAATAGAGTGATTATTCATTGTAAAATCACAATTGGTTCACTAATATCTTTTAGGAAAGGAAATCTGGCATCCTTACCCAGTCAGGCTGATGACATTCTAGTCCCACACCTTTCTTCTTTTGGGCCTCCTTATCTCGAGAGACAATGGATAAGCGCCTGGAGGTGGTCAGTGGTTTGTGAAGCAGCGCCTGGAGTGGCTATAAAGGCCAATTCTAGAGTGACAGGCTCTTCCACAGGTGCTGCAGAGAAATTTGTTTGTCGGGGCTGTTGCACAGTTGGTTCTCCCCTTGCGCCTCTGTCTTTTTTCCTGCCAACTACTAAGTCTCTTCGACTCGCCACATTTTAGCCCTGTCTTTATGGCTGCCCGCCAGCTCTGGCGAACGCTGGCAACTGACTCCCACGACTTGTGATCAATGTCACAGGATTTCATGTCGCGTTTGCAGACGTCTTTAAAGCTTTAAACGTGGACGTGGACGGTCGGTGGGTCTGATACCAGTGGCAAGCTCGCTGTACAATGTGTCTTTGGGGATCCTGCCATCTTCCATGCGGCTCACATGGCCAAGCCATCTCAAGCGCCGCTGACTCAGTAGTGTGTACAAGCTGGGGATGTTGACCCCCTCGAGGACTTCTGTGTTGGAGATACGGTCCTGCCACCTGATGCCAAGTATTCTCCGGAGGCAGCGAAGATGGAATGAATTGAGACGTCGCTCTTGGCTGACATACGTTGTCCAGGCCTCGCTGCCATAGAGCAAGGTACTGAGGACACAGGCTTGATACACTCGGACTTTTGTGTTCCGTGTCCACACTCTCTTGGCCAGTCTGGACATAGCAGTGGAAGCCTTACCCATGCGCTTGTTGATTTCTGCATCGAGAGACAGGTTACTGGTGATAGTTGAGCCTAGGTAGGTGAACTCTTGAACCACTTCCAGAGCGTGGTCGCCAATATTGATGGATGGAGCATTACTGACGTCCTGCCCCATGATGTTCGTTTTCTTGAGGCTGATGGTTAGGCCAAATTCATTGCAGGCAGCCGCAAACCTGTCGATGAGACTCTGCAGGCACTCTTCAGTGTGAGATGTTAAAGCAGCATCGTCAGCAAAGAGGAGTTCCCTGATGAGGACTTTCCGTACTTTGGACTTCGCTCTTAGACGGGCAAGGTTGAACAACCTCTCCCCTGATCTTGTGTGGAGGAAAATTCCTTCTTCAGAGGACTTGAACGCATGTGAAAGCAGCAGGGAGAAGAAAATCCCAAAAGGTGTGGGTGCGAGAATACAGCCCTGTTTCACGCCACTCAGGATAGGAAAGGGCTCTGATGAGGTGCTGCTATGTTGAATTGTGCCTTTCATATTGTCATGGAATGAGGTGATTATACTTAGTAGCTTTGGTGGGCATCCGATCTTTTCTAGTAGTCTGAAGAGACCATGTCTGCTGACGAGGTCAAAGGCTTTGGTGAGATCAATGAAAGCAATGTAGAGGGGCATCTGTTGTTCACGGCATTTCTCCTGTATCTGACGAAGGGAGAACAGCATGTCAACGGTCGATCTCTCTGCACGAAAGCCACACTGTGCCTCAGGGTAGACGCGCTCGGCCAGCTTCTGGAGCCTGTTCAGAGCGACTCGAGCAAAGACTTTCCCCACTATGCTGAGCAGGGAGATTCCACGGTAGTTGTTGCAGTCTCCGTGGTCACCTTTGTTTTTATAGAGGGTGATGATATTGGCATCGCGCATATCTGGCATCCTTACCCAGTCTGGCTGATGACATTCTCGTCCCACACCAATGTGGTTTATTCTTTACTGTCCTTTGTAGTGGCCTCACAAGTCATTTAGTTCTATCAAACTTTCTCAGGGCAACTATGGATGGACAATAATTGCAGGCCTGGCCCATGACGCCCACATTCTGACAATGAATTTTAAAAATATATTTTCTGCTTTTTTATTCATTTTCTCAACTATATGGCCTCAACTAGACTGTTCACTAACTCAGAATGCTAATCAACCCCAAGCTCAGCTTCCAACCCCGCATTCCCTCAATCACAAAGAATGCCTACTTCCATCTCCTTCCCTTTGCTCTCCACGCACCTATTGCAGCCTACCTTTCCTAACACCCTCATCCAAGCTTTTGTCACCTCCAGGCATCATTATTCTAGTGCTCTCTTGGTTGGTCCCCCACCTCCCGCCCCCCCCCCCTCAAAGCCACAATCCTCCACTCTTAGTAAACTTCAGCTCAACAAAAACTCTGCTGCCTATAGCCAACACCAAGTACAGCTTACCCATCGCCCTGTCCTTGCTGACCTACATTGGCTCCTGGTTTCCCAGCATCTCCAATTTAAAATTCTCATATTCATGTTTACATTTTTGCATGACCTCACCTAAACCTCTCCATCTCCTTTATAAATTACTTCTTAAAACCCATCTCTCACCCTTGCTGGTATCTCCTTTGGTTCAGCATCTATTTTTGGATTTTGCTTCTGTGAAGCACTTTACAATGTTTCTCTACATTAAGGGCTCAGTATAAATGCAAGTTGTTGTTATTGTTGATGATCGTTGAACTGAACATAGGCACACCAGTATTACCATCTTCTCCTAAACCAAGTACTTTTGTTCCTCTCTGTGACTTTTAGCACAATTGGCCACACCATCCTCTTCCACCATCCTTCCCCTCCCTCCTCCCCCACCTAAGACCCAATGTCCTCACCCTGAGTCTCTCTCTGTCTCCTGACTCCATTCCCTCAATATCCTCATCTCAATGGCGGCAGCTGCTGATGCCATATCATGGGAAGTGCTGCTACTGCATCAATATATTTAAAGCCCAAAGTTATCCTGATCTGCTGACGATTGTGCCCAGGAGATCTCTGTCCCCTTCTGGAAGACTTCTGTGCAATCCAGAAGGGTTGGTTACTCTACAGCATTGCTTCATCCTACCTCTTCTCTCAGTCTCTTTTCTCCTCCAACTCCAGTCAAATGTCTGTTTTCCCACATATGCAATCAATGGTAGAGTTTTCAGCCATCTTACCCTCACATTCTACATACAGAGCTCTTTCCCTAAAACTGTCCTCTTTGTTACATCGCTCCACACCTTCAAAAATTTCCTTCAAACCTACCCTTTCAGAAACATCCTCTCCTTTTCCTCCTTTTCTAGCTCAGGTCTGACCATGCCTCACTCGAACCCCTCAACTGTGAAGGATTTTGGGATGTTTCACTATGTTAATGGTTCTTTACAAATGTATATTCTCGTTGTCGATCTCAGATGGATGAAAAGTTACAAAGCTTCAAGTAATGTGTTTTGTTATGAGCCTTACTTTGGCAAACATTTCTTTAAAACATAGCTAAGTAATTACATTGACAGCTCTTGCAGCAAACAGCCCATTAACTTCTTTGCTTACACTCCTAAATCAAGAAGCTTGAGCAGCATGTTAATGTTGAGCAAGTGGCACGGCCCAACAATTGTACAATGAATCAGGTGACCTCTATTAATTATTTGAGATACTTTCATTGGTAAATCACTTCTAAACAAGATCTCAATAAAATTCAGCTCAAGATGAAACAAATGACTCCTGTGTACACAGGTTTCTCTGAAAAGGTTTTTAATGCTTTTGGGTCATATTCCATTAACTCTGAATCCCCAAAAGCACCTTCATCATCACTGATCAGTCACTCTGTCATCACTTCTATCTACACACTGTTGATCTTGGCAGCTCCATACACAACACTGCTCACTGTAGCTCTGCAATGATTGTGATATGTAAAGCTTCAAACTGGCTAATGGTTTGTAGGAGAATAGGAGCAGGCAGACATCTCTACACAGCATATTTATTACCCGTCAGGGTTTGGCTCCTCTGAAGGTTCATTTTTGTGCGTCTTAAATTGCAGATATATATCTCATTCAAATAGTTAACAAAATGCACAACCAGCTGTACAAAACTGTTGCAATTTAACCTAGACACATGCATTTATTATCTTGATGCATTAGGAAGAAAAGCTATTGATCAAAGTATTGTGCACAGCTATAATTACGAATCTGTGCACTGAAAGCTGATTAATAACTCACCTGCTTATACCATCATCATGAAGGGCATATAAAGAATAAAATTCATAATCACACTAACAACAAAAATTAAAACTGGTAGCTGAAGGCAATAAAAAGATGAACAGACCTGAAAATCCAAACTGCCTATGAAATTTTACTTCACTTCTAGATTTTTAAAAATTAAAAGCCTGCTTCCTATTTGTTCTGATTTCTATCTTTTAGAGATTTCAGAATCTTAAGCTAAAGTTGCAGGGGGTGAAGGAAACACCTAGATTTATGCTGTGTTAAACTACTTGTCTATTATGTGAGATTTGTTATAGTGCTGTCAGATTTCCAAAGTGTTGGTATTGCGCAACTAGCTACCAGCCAAATGTAAAAGTGACAGGACAAGCATTTCCTGGGAAGATCTATTCTTAATGCATCTTCTGGATCATTGTAATCTCCACCAGCTTTGCAACACAGGGGCACAGTAGCATAGTGATTATGTTACTAGACTAATAATCTAAAGGCCTAGACTAATGTTCCTAAGACATGTACCAAGACAGCTGGGGAATTTAGTTAGTTAGTTAAATAAAATCTGGAATTAATAAGCTGGTATTAGTAATGGTGACCATGAGACTACTGGATTGTTATAACAACTCTTCTGGTTCACTCAAGAACTTTAGGGAAAGAAATCTTCTGTCCTTACCTGGTTTGGCCTATATGTGACTCCAGACTCTCATAGAATTGTTAAAGTACAAAAGGAGGCCATTTGGTCTGTTGTGTCCGTGCTGGCTCTCTGCAAGAGTGCCTCAGTTAAATTTCTTCTCTTCAGATAATTATCCAATTCCCTTTTGAAAGCCATGATTGAATCTGCCTCCAACACACTCTCAGGCAGTGCATTCCAGATCCTAACCACACGCTGCTCGTGTGGTTGACTCTTAATTGTCCTCTGAAATGACCCAGCAAGCCACTCAGGTGTATTCAAGAAGGCTCACCACCACCTTCTCAAGGTTAATTAACAATGGACAATAAATGCAAGCCTTATCAATGATGCCCACATCCTGTGAATGAATAAAAAAAATTGCCGCCATAAGATCTGAAGATTGGGAACCTGACAACACTAGCACAATATAAAGACACCAAAGTGTCCTGTCACCAATCTCTTGTCAGGGCAGCAGCTGAGGAGTTACATTTGGCCACAATTCCCTTGGGTCCATGAGAGGAAAGAGTCCATGAGATGGTATCCAATTCCTGCTGCAAAGTGGACATACATGGATATTAGGCAAGAACAGGATTGGGCTTGGCTATGATGCCCCATGGTGGAATAGCATGCTGCCATCTGCTAACTAAGCTCCATCAATAAAAATTGGTTATTTATGTGAGGCATTGTAGGTCACCAATGTCTGTGAAGGATCAAGCAAACTTAAACATCGCCATTTCTCAATTGTGAGATATAAACGAAGCAGAATGTGCTACTATAATGTAAAAATAAACTTTCCAGGAGATCGTACCCTTGAATTCCCTAAATATACACACTAGTTTTGACCCTTCAACATTCAAAGTTTGTTTTCTTACCATTCATACTTTCCTGTACTTACATCTCCCCACCCCGCACCACCTACCCCACCATCCACCCCCTGCCCCGCCAATGCATGTGCTGAGGGGATATCAATTATACTTACAGCTTAACTTAAAACCCTATGTAACAATTTTCTTCACATGTTAAGAGTTTTATAAACAGGATTGCTCTTGGGTTGCCAAATTTTTGAGGCCTTTGGCAGCTATTTTGAAGCTGTTGGTTCACCTTTATTAGTTTTCAGAGCTGGTATTATGATTCCTATCTACAATAAGGTTATTACCAGCAATAATATGTGGCTTGATTCATTTTCCCTTAGTCCTAAAAAAACAAATCTTTAAAAATAAGCTTTTGAACAATGCTTGAAATTACTGTCCTCCATGAATAGCTGTCAAAAACCAGTACAACCAACATAGTTCAAGAGCTTACACCCTTTTATACAGTCGTTTGAAAGCTGAGGCACTTCCTGTATTTGGCACACACTAGTTCCTGAAGCACCGTATAACCAGTTAGTGGTCTTGCCTAACCAGTTCAAACAAGTTCCTACTTGCACCTCCATTCCTGGGTGGTCTGCTACAAATTTCAGATGAAACTGCCTGCACTACAACTTCTCACTGGTTTCAACATGCTGCAGTTTTGAACTCTATAATGCTTTATGTGCTTCTGAAGACAGTGAATTCATATTTATCCATTCCTCCCACCCAGCAGGAATAGGGCATGGATGCTGCTAAAATGTATCCATTCAACTTACCGCTCCACTCCTACTGTAATGCTGCTGGCTGCCATGTCAACTCCTGGCTTCATTTAGGGAGCTGAGGTGCATGGTGGAATACATGGTGCAATTTAGTGGGACAGGGAAGAGAACTCACACACAACAGCCATTCCATTGAGTAAAACCTTGTGGGTTTGGCGTCGGGTACTGACTGACTGACCGGATGCCCTATTTAAAGGGGCACAGTTTCAGGCATTTATGTCATAGAAATTTGCATTCTGCTGTGATTAGTGGATTCCCAAGAGACATTCATGCTTGCAGATCGCTTGTTTCTGTTTTTATTTTTATTTTGTCTCACTCTCCCCGATTAAGCTATCACAGCTTATCATGGATACTGTTTTCGCTTCATTGCTTTGAATGGAGGAACAGTTGGAAGAAGAAGAGCAGCAACAGCTTCAACAAGCAGGGGCGTACAACCCATAGGGCCTATAAGTTGAGAATCAGCTCAAAAAAAATATTTAATTCATAAACTTTTGCGAAAGTACATTACATAACTCAAGAGGTGAAGTGAGAGTAACAACCCTTGACATCAAGGCAACACTTGACCGAGTCTGGAATCAAGGAGCCCTAGCAAGATTAAAGTTAATGGGAATCAGGGAAAAGCTCTCCACTGGTTGGAGTCATACCTAGCACAAAGGAAGATGGTTGTGGTTGTTGGAGGCCAAACATCTAAGCCCCAGAATATCATGGCAGGAATTTCTTAGGGTGGTGTCCTAGGCCCAACCATCTTCAGCTGCTTCATCAGTGACCTTCCCTCCATCGTAAGGTCAGAAGTGGGGACGTTCGCTGATGATTGCACAATGTTCAGCACCATTTGCGACTCCTCAGATACTGAAGCAGTCCGTGTCCACAATGTTCAGGCTTGGGCTTTAAAGTGGCAAGTAACATTCGCGCCACACAAGTGCCAGGGTATGACCATCTCCAACAAGAGACAATCTCCCCTTGACATTCAATAGCATTACCATCACTGAATCCCCCGCCATTAATATTCATTGACCAGAAACTGAACAGTACCAGCCATATAAATACCGTGGCTACAAGAGCAGGTCAAAAGTCAGAATTCTGCAGTGAGTGACTCACCTCCCAACTCCCCAAAGCCTGTCCACCATCTACAAGACGCAAGTCAGGAGTGTGATTCAATTCTCCCCACTTGCCTGGATGAATGCAGCTCCAACAACACTCAAGAAGCTTGACACCATCCAAGACAAAGCAGCCTGCTTGATTAGCACCCCATCCACCAATTTAAACATTCACTGCCTCCATCACTGATGCACAGTGGCAGCAGTGTGTACCATCTACAAGGTGCACTGCAGCAGCTCATCAAGCCTCCTTCAACAGCACCATCCAAACCCGCACTCTCTACCACCTAGAAGGACAAAGGCAGCAGACACATGGGAACATCACCACCTGCAAGTTCCCCTCCAAGACACACACCATCCTGACTTGGAACTATATCACCGTTCATTCACTGTCGCTGGGTCAAAATCCTGGAACTCCCTCCCTAACAGCACTGTGGGCATCCCTACACAAGATGGACTGCAGCAGTTCAAGAAGGCAGTTCACCACCACCTTCTCAAGGGCAATTTGGGATGGGCAACAAACGATGCCCACATCCCATGAAAGAATAAAAAAATGTTAAAATTGGTATTACTTAAAGTGCAATACAGTTAAATTTATTTCAATACAGTACCTGGCACTCTGAGGTGCATTACTACATTTACAATTACAAGTTATATTTACAACATACAGTTCCTGTCAAGCATTCTCTGGTGCATACAGCCCAAGGGGTTTTACACAGGTTCTACCTCTTCCGTGTACTACAGCAGGAGAGCCTTAAACTGTGGCCTTTCCCCATTCAGCCTTTGCAGCAGCTGCCCCAAGTTTTAATGCGTCCCTGAGCATGCAGTCCTGGACCTTGGAATGTGTCAGTCTGCAACACTCAGTCATGGACAGCTGTTTGCGCTGGAAGATCAACAAGTTTCGGGCAGACCAAACAGCACCTTTCACCGAGCTGATGGTCCTCCAGCAACAGTTGATGTTTATCTTGGTGTGCATCCATGGGAACAACAGGTAGAGCACTGAGTCCTGTGTTACGGTGCTGCTCGGAATGAACCTTGACAAAAACCACTGCATCTCTTTCCAGACCTTCTTTGCAATGGCACATTCCACTCCGGGTGTGCATGAAGGATCTGACAGGGAGGGCCCTTCTCATCACCAGCCAAGGTATGTCTTGGGGCTTGCTTGAAAGTTTTGGTGGTGAGTCATTCTGTTAAATGAGTTTGACAGTCTGATCAGGGAATGATCAGACAAGATCCATCACCTCCTTTACCCGGAGAGTCTCGAAGGTGTTATGTGCGGACCACTGTTTGGTGGTCTGGTGATCAAATGTGTTTACCTGCACAATCTTTTCCATGAGGGACAGGTGGTACGGCACGGTCCAACAGAATGGAATGTTCAGCAGCAATGTGGCCAGACCCATTCTTCACAACACCGGCGACAGATAGAACCTCAGCATGCAGTGACTCTTGGGGCCTGATATTTAGGTCCTGTTTGAGCTGGGAACTGAAACAGGTGGGTGATGAAAATAGCAGCACCAGCTGGAGTGCCGGTTCCCTATCATCGTACCCGCCACCAGTGAGTTTCATCAGAGCGGGGGGAGACGGGCTCCAAGAGCCCTGCCCGATTCCCAGATGAGTCCAATTAAGGTAGTTAAAGAGCTCATTGAGAGCTGGTAGAGGGTCATGTTGAGAAGTTGGTGGGGGTGCAAGGGGTGCACGTTGCATCAGGGGCAGTCCAGGTGCTTGGAGGCGGCAACACAGCAGGGAGCCCGTCACGGCCGCTCCAAGAATATAGGTGGGCCCATGAAAGGAAGAACGGCTTAGAGGGGGACTCAGCCATTGGCACACAGGTGCCATCGGCTGTGCGCAGGTTGCGTGGAAAGTGTTCTGTATGTGCAAGAACAATGCAGGGGGTCGCTACCCTCCTGGCATCCTGAAGGCATAAGAGGAGGGTGAAAGGATTCCAAGCACAATTGGGAGGCCACCTGAGGGCAAGGAAGGCAGCAGTTGGCAATAAGAGCACGACTGTCCGATTTCGGGTCCAGTAGCAATGAAGAGCAACATCCTCCACAGCAAGGGTAGAGCCCCGGGCATGAGGAGGACAGAGGAGAGGCATAATGGGCAGGAAGGACACACCCTCAGCATAGGCTATACCACTGAGGATGTAGCTACCCAGACATTTTGGAGAAAAAATGCCACATGAGACCGTGGCTCTTCAGACAAATAGTCACAGAGATTGGTGCCCTCATTACAGAAGATTTCACACCTCGCAGCAGTGCTCACCATGCCCTGCCAGTAGCCATCAAAGTCACTGACTTTTAACTTCTTCACCTATGACCTCTTCCAAGGATCTGCTGCGGACCTTGGTGGCGTCTCGTAAATGGCTGAACACCACTGCATCTCGCAGGTCACTGACGCCCTCTTTGCAAGAGTTGGACAGTACATTCAATTCCAGACAGATGAGGCCTCGCAGGCACAGAGGGCAATGGGTTTGGCCTCCATCACTGGATTCCCAGGTGCAGGGCATCATCAATTGCACCCATGTGGCCATCAAGGCACAGAGTGACCGGCCAGTGAGATTCATCAACAGGAAGGGCTTCCACTCTCTCAACATTCAATTAGTCTGCAACCAAAACAAGGGCTTACTGCATGAATACACTTGCTTTCCTGGAAGCTGCCATGACTCCTTCATCCTCCAGCAATCCAGGCAGCCACAGTTCTTCAGTCCATCCCCCAAAACTATGTGGATAGATTGTAGGGGACAAGGGACCACCATTGAGCAGGCCATCAGGCTTCTGAAGATGCAGTTCCAGTGCCTGGACCAGTCAGGTGGCGCCCTGCAATATACTGTTGCAAGAGTCTTGCGCATCATCATGACCTGTTGCACTCTCCATAACATGGCCCTCCAGAAAGGTGTGGACCTTGAAGAGGGAGAGGCCCTGGAACAACACAGCTTATTGGAGGAAAAGGAGGAGGAGGACATGGAAGCGGAGGAGGAAGAGGAAGGCGCAGAACACAGGAGGACCTTACACAATGGCCTTTCCCCATTGAGCCTTTGCAGGGCTGCCCCAAGCTTTAGTGTGTCCGTCAGCACGTAGTCCTGGACTTTGGAATGTGCCAGTCTGCAACACGCGGTCGTGGACAACTCATTGCACTGGATGACCAGCAAAGTTCAGGTAGACCGAAGAGTGTCTTTCACCGAGTTGATGATCCTCCAGCAGCAGTTGATGTTTATCTCAGTGTACGTCCCTGGGAACAACCCATAGGGCACAGAGTCTTGTGTTACAGAGCTGCTCGGGATGAACCTCAACAAAAACCACTGCATCTCTTTCAAGAACTGCTTTGCAAAAGCACATTCCCAAAGGAGGTGGACAACTGTCTCTTCCCCACCTCACACACCTCGAGGGCAGTGTTCGGAGGCGGTGAGACTCTGGGCATGCAAGAAGGATATGACCAAGGAACACTGCATCAGGAGGCTGTGTTTCACTGGGCAAGTTGTCGCTGACGTAGGCAGCCTCCTGCAACAGGATCTACTGCTTGCTGGTCTAGGTGGCCATGCTTTGCCAGCACTGCCAATGTCATCATGAAGTACAGTTAGAACCAGCAGTTGAAAGAATCAGAACAGGGTTATTGGTTTATTATAGGTGCACACTACAAATTGTACCTGGGTCTCGCAGCAAATGAAAATGCTTTCTGGGACATCGGGAGCTAAGATTCACCTATGAGAGTTGCCTGAAACACAGAAGTCAAAGATATCTACAGTAAAAGCTAAAAGGAACCAAGAATGTAACTAACAAGATGAGATAACAAAAAAAATCACAGAATTGGCTACTGAAGCTATTAAAACTTTTGAAATTATAATGAACAAGACAAATTTACAGGAATTTCATACCAGAGACAACATACTTTTATAGGAGCACCAAGTCACTGAATCACAGAATTGTTACAGCACAGAAGGAGGCCATTCGGCCCAGTGTGTCTGTGCTGGCTCTCCGAAGGAGCAATTTACCTACTGTCACTCTCCCTGCCTTCTCCTCATAACTCTGCACATTCTTCCTTTTCAGAAAGCAATCCATTCCCTCTTGAATGCCTCAATTGAACCTGCCTCCACCACATTCTCAGGCAGTGCATTCCAGATCCTAAACACTCACAGCGTGAAAAGGTTTTTCCTCATGTCGCATTGCTTCTTTTGTCAATTACCTTAAATCTGTGTCCTCTTGTTCTCAATTCTTCCATCAATGGGAACAGTTTTTCCCTATCAATTCTGTTCAGACCCCTATCAAACTCCTCTCAAATCTCCTCTCCCAAAGAAAACAGTCCCAACTTCTCCAATCTATCTACATAACTGAAGTTCTTCATCCCTGGAATCATCTTTGTGAATCATTTTTGTACTCTTATGCCTTCACATCTTTCCTAAAGTGTGACGCACAGAACTGGACACAATACTCCAGTTGAGGCCAAATCAGTGTTCCATACAAGTTTGACATAACATCCTTGCTTTTGTACTCTATGCTCCTATTAATAAAGCTCAGTATACTGTATGCTTTATTAACCACTCTCTCAAACTGTCCTTCCACCTTCAATGTTTTATGCACATATACCCCCAGGTCCCTCTGCTCCTGCACCCCCTTTAGAATTATACCCTTTATTTTATATTGTCTCTCCACATTCTTCCTACCAAAATGAATCACTTCACACCTCTCTGCATTAAATTTCATCCGCCCATTTCACTAACCTATCTATGTCCTTTTGAAGTTTAATACTCCTCCTCACAATTCACAATACTTCTGAGTTTTGTATTATCTGCAAGTTTTGAGATTGTGCCTTGTACACCAATGTCTAGGTCATTATTATATATCAGGAAGATCAAGGGTCCTAATACCAGTCCCTGGGAAACTCCACAGACCTTCCTCCAATTCAAAAACATCCATTAACCATTACTCTCTGTTTCCTGTCCCTCAGCCAATTATGTATCCATGTTGCTACTGTCCCTTTTATTCCATGAGCTATAACTTTGCTTACAAGTCTGTTGTGTGGCACTTTATCAAATGCATTTTAGAAATCCATGCACACCACATCAACAGCATTCATCTCTTCAACCCTCCCTGTTGTCACATCAAAAAACTCCAGCAAGTTAGTGAAACACAATTGACTCTTAATAAATCCATGCTGGCTTTCCTTATTTAATCTGCATTTGCCAAAGTGACAATTAATGTTGTCCCGAGTTATCATTTCTAGAAGTTCCCCCACCACCAAGGTTAAACTTACTGGCCTATAGTTGCTGGGCTTATCCTTACATCCTTTTTTGAACAAGGGTGTAATATGTGCAATTTTCCAGTCCTCTGGCACCACCCTCGAGTGTAAGGAAGAAAGAAAAATTACAGCCAGTGCCTCCGTATTTTCCACTCTCACTTCCTTCAGTATCCTTGGATAGAGTAATAGAGTTGTATGTATCTCATCCAGTCCCTGTACCACATCAACATTAAGTGCAGACAGCCTATCCAATACCTCCTCCTTACCAATTTTTAGCCCCTCAAGCGTCTGAATTACCTCCTCTTTCACCAATACCTGCACAGCATTTTCTTCCTTGATAAAGATAGATACAAAGTATTTATTCATTTAATACCTCAGCCATGTCCCCTTGCATATATCCACTTTTTGGTCCCTAATCAGCCCCACTCCTCCTTTTATCACCCTTTCACTATTTATGTGCCTATAGAAGACTTCTGGATTCCCTTTTATATTAGCTGTCAGTCTTTTTCCATATCCTCTCTTTGCTTCTGTTATTTGCTTTTTCAATTCCCTTCTGAACCTTCTATATTCGTCCTGGTTCTCAATTGTATTATCCACCTGACATCTGTCATACGCACACTTTTTCTGCTTCATGTTAATCTCTATCTCTTTCGTCATCCAGAGAGCTCTGGATTTGTTGCCCTACCTTTCCGCTTTGTGGGAGTATATCTTGACTGTGCCCAAGCTATCTCTTCTTAAAGGCAGCCCATTGTTCAGTTACTGTTTTGCCTGCCAACCTGATTCCAATTTATCAGGGTCAGATCCTTTCTTATCCCATTGAAGTATTACAAATTCACAGAGGTAAAAAGGAAGCGTCACTCACAGGAGACCTAATTATGAGAAATGTATTGCTTTTCAAAAAAGGAAGTATAGCAATCTATCCAATTTGTTGCATTATCTAGTTTTATTCCAGTTTTATCAAAAGGCTGATTTTCACAAATCTGGTTTCATATAGTTCATATTTTACACAATCAGCTTTGTATACATGAGATGGTTTCCACTGTTCTTGACAATCATTCTTTTCCAGTACTGCCTGTATGTGAGTACATGTAGGTTGGAATACTAGGATGTAACAACATAATTGAATCTGATTAGATTATGGTCTGTGTAAGTGCTTTATAATATTGTAGAATTTTCAGCTTTTATATGAGTTGTTCTGAAGATTCTGATATTAGGGCACCTGCAATAAAATTGTATTTTATTCGAATATAATTGCTGTGTGCAATTTCTGAATGAAATCTGTTCCAAAGAAATTATACAAAAACGAAGTTTCAAAAATTAGCAGCACTTACCTATCTCTGTGCATTATTTTACAATGATGGGAAAACTAACTTACTTTCATTGTAAAAGCCGCCCACAGTTACATACTGTGCTGACCCATTCCCACTAACCTCTATCCTTCTGATGCAGTTTTATACTTCCTTCCTCTTCCTTTGAAGCTATAAATTGATCAAATAAATGTTGCACTTCAGTGAAAAGCCCAAATGGGCAGTGAAGTTTGGCTGTAATTAAACAACAACCACTAGTCTAGTCACACACATCAAAGTGGCCATTACCCTTCAAGAATGGAGGTATCCACCTACTCAAAGGTACTAAATACTTTTTCTGCAACCTTTGTGCTTTGTCAGAGCATGCTTGCTTTTCCTACGCACTCAGTGGGAAGCCATCTTTTGGAACCATTTCACAGAAGTTATTTGGTTTATTCACCAAGAATGTATTCTGTTTGTTCAGTGGTTGCTTGCTTGCCTCTTTAGTGAAATCCTCCAGGATTTGAACATAATATCCATGCCAACATTTAGTATAGTACTGTTGGGGCTGCTATATTTAGAGTCACATGTTAAACTAATGCCCCTTCTACCTGTTCTGGTGGACATTAAAGATCCTATAGTACAACTTGAAAAAACGCAGTGGAGTGGAGTACTGCGAGTGATCTGGCCAACATTTAATCTTCCAACACCACCAAAACAAATTAACTGATCATTTATTTTATTGCAGTTTGTGGGACTTTGTGTGTGCAAATTGGCCACTGTATTTTCCCGCATAACAACAGCAAATATGGGCTGAAATTTATGAGCACGCCGCAAATCGCGGCAGCACACTCGGCTGTCAGAGGTCTTCAGGCGCAGATACACCGTCACTGAACCATCGCGATATAGAGGGGCGGCTGCTCCGTCCCTGACAACGGCATCCGGTGCCATTTTTAAAGGGCTTCATGCCCTGCAGTAACAACTGAAATTTTAAAGGGGTCACTAATTGGAAAATATTGTGAAAAACTAATTTATAGCTGGAATCCCCTCTCCCACCCCACCCAATGTTTGATTTTGGGCCTAGACCATCCAAATTAACGTTAATTCGCAACCCGAACATTACCCCCCCACCCCCCGCCGGAACCTTGTTACCTTTGCCTTCAACCCCTTCCCATCATCCCCAAAACCAATTACAATAGGTCGCCCCTCTCTTCCCCGTCCTGAAATTATCACTCCTCCCCCCTCCTGACCAGAGTCACGCCTCGGAACTCCAAATGGAGTTCTCAACACGTGGGATTTCCTGCCAGCGGCCAGAATATCAGCGTGGGACGGCCATCGCTACGAGGCATGTAATTATTCTTTCATTTTCACCTCATTTGCATATTAAAATGAAGGCCCAGCCGCCGAGTGGCGGGGGGCTGCACCAAGGCCTCACCGCTGCCGGTAAAATACGGTGGGACCTTCTCGGCATCAGAGGTCATGGCGGGCCTCTCCCGGAAAAATTTTACGGGCTCCCCGCCAGAACTCCTGACGTCGGAGGGCTCATAAAATTGAGCCCTAGTCAGAAGCTTTTTCCCAGGGTGGAGGAGTCAGTTATTAGGGGACATAGGTTTAAGGTGTGAGGGGCAAAGTTTAGAGGGGATGTGCGAGGCAAGTTCTTTACACAGAGGGTGGTGAGTGCCTGGAACTTGCTGCTGGGGGAGGTGGTGGAAGCAGGTACGATAGCAACGTTTAAGAGACATCTTGACAAATATATGAATAGGAAGGGAATAGAGGGATATGGGCCCCGGAAGTGCAGAAGGTTTTAGTTTCGGCAGGCATCAAGATCGGCGCAGGCTTGGAGGGCCAAATGGCCTGTTCCTGTGCTGTACTGTTCTTTGTTCTTTGTTCTAAAACTAATTTTCTGAGAGTGAAGAGCATGGGATGTAAGTGGTGCGACATAAATGCGTGATTTTCTTTTTCCTTTTCAAAGTAAAAGTTGCTTAAGATGTCAGGAGCACTATTAAGGCAATTATAATGTATAGCATGTCATTTTAAATTGAGTTATATTATAAGCAATAAATGTTCAAGCAATATTACAAAACAAAAAGCAACCATTTCAGGAATTGAGTATCTTAAAAGTTGACATTGTTACCATAAGAAGAATGAAAAAGCTTACATTTATATAGTACCTTTCACAACCTGAGACATTGGTTTTGCAGCCAATGAAGTACTTTTGAAGTGCAGTCACTATAGTAATGTAGGGAGCTGCAGCCGCCAATTTATGTACAGCTAGGCCCCACAAACAGCAATGAGACAAATGACTAATATGTTTCAGTGATGTTGGTTGAGGGATAAATATTCGCTAAGACAGTCGAACTCCTCTGCTCATGTATAGTGTCATCAGATTTGGGTCTGAGAGGACAGCTGGGTCCTCAGTTTAATGTGCCATCCAATAGACAGCACCTCTTATAGTGCAAGACTCCATCACAGCACGTATTGTCCACATCAGGATGTATGTCACTTAGTGCCAGCTGAAATCTCTGGATTGGGGCTCAACCTCATAATCCCGATTCAGAGGTGAGAGTGTTCCTACTGAGACCTAGAAAGAGAAGTCCAATGACCTCATTTAATTCACATTTAAATTCTACTTTACGGTGACACCAATTTATCAGAAGCTGTGAAGCTCTAATTAGACAATCAGATAATGCTTAGCTGCATTGTTCTGAAAACAGACTTCCTGCTGTGCACAATATATGCTGCTATGGAGTTTACCAGCTAATGGTAACAGTGCACGTCACCAAACAGACAAAAACTAAAAGACTTATTCAAATTTAAAATGTTAAGTTCTGACTCCCTGATGGCATATTGGGTCAGGGCAATGGCTGGTGTAGCACCATATCACACAAACTAGCAGCTCCCAGGTTCAATCTAGCCAGAACTGATCTCAGCCAGCATTGCAGTTGAACAGTCAAATCTAAGCTCAGTGTTCTGAGCTAGTGAATGAAACAAAGATCAGCGGGTTTCTTGCTCCTGGTTACAATCTAATGATTTCTAATGGAAAGAGTGCGTTTGTAACATAGGGCTCAGTGTGATGCCCCCTATGGTTGAATACTTTATCGTTTCAATACTTTCTACTCAATGCTGTATGACTTATTTTCTTCTAGAAATAAGAAATCAGATAGAGAAATCTAAAAGCTAAGTTATTGAAATTTTTAACTGCATATCTATTCATTTGATGGCTATCCATAATTGCATTATCCAGTAAATTTACGAACCACCTCTAATCCATTATCTGCTCCTGACGTGCAATTTATGAGGATGTAATGTCACACAGGATTTTTATATCTCTTGAACATAACAATTACATTGAAGTAATAATGCAGTTGGTAAAAAAAAGAGATCAAATGCATCATTTGCACTCTTGAAAATTTGTACCCTGTGGGCAAAGCTAGTTTATGATGCAGAGCTTCAAGTTCCAAACATATTTAATGTTTTTTGGTCCAGGATTAATTGAGGAAAAAACAATTTTCAGTGGATCATCGCCACTGTTTAACAACTCAGACATATTTTAATTATAAAGCTCTGAGATGCATTTGAGGTGAAACTATTTAAGGATCATTTGCTCCTCCTCAGTACTACGTCAGTATTAGTTTCAAATAAACTGCTCAAAAAGGACTACTTGCTGATGTGCGATTTAAACAAATGTTTTAAGGAGGTCTGTTTGTGTTGAAATATCCCCTATTTTGGAGTTTATTTGGCCTTTGCAAAATAAAATTAAAGGCAAACATTTGTGAGAATCCGCATTTTAAAACGCAGGATAGATACTTGCCTTTATTAGTTGAGGCATAGAATGTAAGAGCTGGGAGGTTACACTGGAACTGCATAAAACACTGGTTAGGCCACAGTTGAAGTACTGTGTGCAGTTCTGGTTACCACACTATTGTAAAGATGTGATTGCAGTAGTGAGGAGATTTATGAGGATGTTGCCTGGACTGGACAATTTTCAATATAAGGAAAGATTGGATAGGCTAGGGTTGTTTTCATTGGAACAGAGGAGGTTGAGGGGAGACCTAATTGAAGTGTATAAAATTATAAGGGGTCTAGATAGAGTGGAGGCCCTCTTCCCCTTCTTTGAGGGGGCATAGACTTAGGGGGAAGAAGTAAGTAGGAGGTTTGGCAGGGATTTGTGGGGAAATTTTTCACCCAGAGGGTGATGAGGATCTGGAGCTCATTGCCTGAAAGGGTGTTAGAGGCAGAAACCCTCACAACATTTAAAAAGTACTTGGATGTGCACTTGACTAACAGCCAGGAAGTGGGATTATGCTGGATGGTTCCTTGTTGGCTGGCATGGACACAATGGGTCAAATGACCTCCTTCTGTGCTGTAAATTTCTATAATTCTATGATTCACTAAATATGTGTTTATAATAATTACAAAAAATCAGCAGATGAGATTCAATTATTAAATGAACAAAATATACAATGCCACACATTATGATTTTACAGCTTTAGCCAAAAATGTTAATTTTGATCAATAACGACAATAAAAGCCAACACAATACACTTGTGCAGAGGACTTGGTCACTACTATGCAGTCCTAACATACTGTGTACATATGAACATTCTTCGAAAAATAGCGTGCTGGGGTGGTGCCAGAATGGTATTTTGTGGATGCATGCTTGTGTTTCCCAATGTCCTCCGTCAACATTCCTTTCTAAAGTGTAGGGAGTCCCTGGATTAGGGTTGGTATTGACCAGGGGTTCATATTCCTGCTCTCTATCCACTAACCCCGGTTAGAATTGCACATGTGCAGACCTCGAGTGGAGAGAAAATCAGGCTCTGCTATGCTACAATGCTTTCATCGTCAAATAACCCAATAACACTCATGGTCCAGGCCTCACATATAAATACTTGCCAATTGGATGTGATAGCAAATTATAATTGCTGTTGTGGAATCTTATCCAAGCACCACATAAGTCACCACCTTTCTGAGAGGAACAAAGGGAGAAAATTAGAGACAGGAAAAGAATTTACAAAATAAAATACAAGAATGTTATTTTATTTGCAGCTGTTGTATAAGCATCAAACTCTGAAATAGTTAAAAGTCAGTCTACAAAGCAGATAGTCCAGTATAACTAATTACTTTAGGTCTTTTCATCACAAATCTGACCAAAAACAATGACTAGTGAACTGCTACAAGATGTTAAAAACAGGAAAAGAAATTGTAACAGTATAACGACATCCTGAAGAGGAGTTCCACTTCCTCTCTGCAGTTTGGAATTTAAGTGTTATTGCACCACTTTACTAAAGTCAATCCCCCTCCACCCAATAACAACTACCCCAACTACTGCTTATGTCAGTGTGGCAACTATCTTTATCTTTGTTTTCTACATAAAATACCTGAAGAGTGGCTAATGACTAAACCTTACCAGTTCCCACACTCAGCTGCCAAATTTCTAAAAATACTAAAAAGGTGACAGATCCTTAGCCAAGATGAACACTTGTAAAGCATCACATCACAGGTTCTGATAATTGGAAAAGAACCTGTGCCCAGTGTGAGGCCAGAAAATCTAGCAGCCAACTGACAAATCAACCTACTAGATTCAAAGCTCAACAAACATTCTTCTAACACAAGAACACTGCTCTTTCCAACAGAACAGTGGTTGAGACCAAAATATTTGAGTTAGGTGATAAAAGTATACATCGGATTATTTTATTAATTCCTGCCCAGACAGATATTGGATATGTCATTCCGCATATAATTTTGAAACCACAGGTAATATTGAGTAAATATTGTGAGCAATCTAATGTGGACAAAGTCATACAAACACACATCAAGAGGCTGTATGCTATTTTCACCAAGAACAATTTCTAGACTATTATTAGCTTTAATTTCTCATTTTCAGAAAGCTTTCAATATCAATCCAACACATATTTTATTTCAGGATGAAAGTACAGAAATTAATCTGAATATTTAAAGGGACCAGATTTTTTTTTTAATTGTTCAAAAACATTAGCTTTGAATAATCTAAAGCAGATGCTCACTTATAAAATATTTTTATTTTGAAGAATTGAAACTCAATACAATCATGGCTAAACTTGCAACTAATTAAGATTAATCCAATGCAAAGCCACTAACTAATTTTTACTGTGATTTACATTGAAAGGCACAATTTATTTGCTTGCTGGGTCTATGTGACCCTAGGGTGCAATTTCTCTTATCAGCCTGCCCCGTTTCCTAAAGCCTTAGGAAACTCAAAGATCAGAGCAATCTGAAAACATGATACTGTTTACTCATCAAAGTACTGATGACAAAGCCAGACTCATCCCTACCTCTTGAATCAAGACCCTCCAAAATGTAATCTAACTGACAAACTAAGCTTAGCTGTTTTTTGCAGTTCCTGGACAAAGCCAAGAAGATAGGTTTGTTAAACAAACTAGGTGGAACACTTTAGTTAACCTAATCCTTTAAAGGATATATGAAACAGGGTAAACAATCTTTATGTAACTACATCAGCCCTGAAAAAATTGGTCAGCAATCCCAGCACTAATGCCAAGATAATGCCTATTGGGAAGCTCCACTGCTGGCCCGACTAACTAGCCAGGATTAGGCGGAGGTTCCATTGTTTTATGCCTTCGAAAGGGCCCCATGCAGCTACGGATGCATCACAAGCACTCGTCTATCTTATAAAGCTGGGATTCCTGGCCGAATTTGGCCTGCTCTGGGCTGGGTAGTGGGGCCATCCACCGCCACCCGCCACCTCCAAGAAAGAAAGTTGCAGCAGCATAGCAGCCGCATTTGTAAGAGGGCCAAAATCATTTATTCATTGTCATCTTCAGATGTTCAGGTTGTGTCCCAGACCTGGAGCCCAAAGATGAGTTCCACATTTGACATTCCTGGGCCAGTATGCCTCCTTCTTCTCAGCATATTGGCCCTAGCTCACCACCTGATGCTAGGACTGAGAAAACTCCAGACCTGAGAGTTGTTGGTAATTAACACCCCTTGTGGAAACTGCATCCTTATTTAGAACCACAGAAAAGTTACAGCACAGAAAGAGGCTATTCAGCCCATCGTGTCTATGCTGGCTGAAAAAAACTAGCCACCCAAACTAATCCACCTTCCAGCACCTAATCTGTAGCCTTGCAGGTTACAGCACTTCAGGTGCATGTCCAGCTACCTTTTAAATGACTTGGGGGTTTCTGCCTCCACCACTGATCCAGGCAGTGAATTCCAGACACCCACCACCCTCTGGGTGAAAACGTTTTTCCTCATGTCCCTTCTAATCCTTCTACCAATCACCTTAAATCTGTGCCCCCTGGTAAATGACTTCTCCACTATGGGAAACAGGTCTTTCCTGTCTGCTCTATCTAGGTCCATCATAATTTTGTACACCTCATTAAGTCACCCCTCAGCCTCCTCTGTTCTAAGGAAAACAATCCTAGCTGATCCAATCTTTCCTCATAGCTGCAGTTTTCAAGCCCTGGCAACATTCTTGTAAATCTCCTCTGCACTCTCTCCAGAGCAATTTGGCCAGACGGAGTCTCTCTCACCTCACCCTCCTCATTTTCCCCTCCCACGAGTTCCCATAAGGGTTGGTTGGCATCCTTCCATCTATGAAAGATGATGGACATGCTGCAAACAATCCATTTAGGTGGGATGTCTTCTCTTGTTGCACCTTTGCTGATGGCTGTGAAGGCCAATCCTTGAGAGGCAGGTTTTGCCACAAGTGCTGCAAATGAAGCTGCCAAGTGATGCTGTGAGTTGTTGTTTTTGATGTTGGCACCTGTTGCCAAGCTGCTGTAGCAACTGGTCATCATGGTAGTGCACACCTGTCCACAGGATGCACCACCATTTCCCTCTTTCACCAGCTAGTGACTCCCAGCTGTGATAGTCGACATTTAGGGCCTTCATGTCATGCTTGGAAGCATCCTTGGAGCAAAGCTTTGTGCGCCCCACTGGTCTCATCTCGTCTGGTCCGATTACCTCACCATTACAGTAGGTCCTTGGATATGTGACCATCTTCCATCCTGCGGATGTGTCTGATCCACCGAAGCTGCCTCTGCTTGATTAGTGCCAACACACTGGGAGCTCTGTGGTTTTGTCCTGCCAGGGTATACCCATAATGCACCGTAGACAGTGAAGATGGAAATTATTGAGCTTGTTTTCCTGGTATCTGTAAGTCACCCATGTTTCACAGCCATACAGCAAGGTGCTGAGAACACAGGCCTTCTAAACCATCAGCTGGGTCCTAAGGGTCAGCGTGGTGTTTTTCCATGCACGTTTCACAAGTTGGCCAAAGATGGTAGCTGCTTATCCTATGTGTGTATCGAGCTCTGCATCAAGGGACAGATTGTCTGTCACCATGGGCCCAAGGTAGCAAAATCTGTTAACCACTTCCAGTGGGGTGTTATTTAGTGTGATCAGGGGCAGAGATGCAATCCCTTGTCCCATGACCACTATTTTCTTGATGCTTATAGTCAAGGCGAACAAGTTACAGGCACGGGAGAGACAGTCCATGAATCTTTGTATGAGCTTCCATGTGAGCGACTAATGCAGAATCATCAGCGTAGAGGAAATCTCTGATCAGAACGTGATGTATTTTTGTCTTTGATTTCAGCCTTGAAAGATTGTAGAGCTTGCTGTCTGACCTGGTGTGCAAGTAGACTCCTTCCATATCCGCAGGGAAGGCAAAGGTCAGGAGCATGGAGAAGAAGATGTCAAACAGAACGGGGGCTCGGACACAACCCTGTTTCACTCCATTCTTCACTCCAAAACTGTTGTAAGCGGAGCCATCAAACTGTACAATGCAGTACATGTCATGGAAGGAGCGGATGAGACTGAGGAGCTTTGATGGACAGCCAATTTTTCCAAAACCTTGTGGAGCCCTGCTCTGCTGACGGTGTTGAATGCCTCAGTGACATCTACAAAAGTAAGGTAAAGGGGTATACGTATACTCTGTTCCCTACATTTCTCTTGTACCTGGCGTATGGAGAAGATCATATCCACAGTAGCTCTGCTGGCATGGAAACTGCACTCGGCTTCCGGGTACACTCGGTCAGCAAGTAAATGGAGTCTTTTAAGTATGACTCTAGCAAAAGCTTTCCCTGTGATGCTAATGAGCGAGATGCCCCTGCATTCTTGCAGTCTCCTTTGTTGCCTTTGTTTTTGTATAGTGTGGTGATTTTAGCATTACGCATCTCCTGTGGAACAGAACCTACTTTCCAGCATTTCCAACAATATGTCGGGATCCAGAGGATTAAATTTGCATGCCTTCCATACCACTCTCTCACTAATGGCAAGAGTGTGAGGAAAAACCGAAGATTTTCAACCCCTCTAGGTTTATTTTGTCACCAAAATGAGGGCATTATTGGCTTTTTCAGCTACCTCTCCAGGTGATTATTCATTTCCAATATAGTCTTAGTAATAAATCTGTTTAAATTATAAAATTGCTACTGGATCAAAGTACTAGTCCATATACACATAGCAATTTCTAGCGTTTTGGTTTCTGGAAAGCCTGTGAGTCACAACTTAGCAGTTGTATGGCAGTGGACAAAGGATCAGAAAGCAATGCTTTATATAAACAAACGTAAAATGATGTAGTCTGGAAATGTGGTTTAAATCAGTTCTTTGACAATCTATTGATGAGTAACTTTGTGTTCTACAAAGTTGCTAGCATCCTAGCCTGCTAATTAAGCCTTCCACTGCTACTAAAAGGGCAATTGGCAATTTCAAAGGCAGCAGTACATATCACAAGTGGGCCAGTATGAACTTTCAATATTTTTGCTTAATCTATAGCATTAAATTTAGCCTATTCTCATTCATAAGACAGATTCAGTTGAAATAAATAGCTTTAGTTTCCTGTGACCCATCTGGTCCACCAGCAAGATTGTTTACTTTCATCAACATAACATTGCTCACCAATGACCCTACCTCATCCACTCCATTACTAAAAATTTTATCCAAACCTTCATCACCTCAAGGTTCATTTTTTCCAATATTTTTCTCACTGGCCACCTCAGTTCCAACCTACACAACTCCAATTCATCCAGAATGCTGCAGTCCATTTCTGTCCTGCACACCCATCACCCATGTCCTCATCAATGCAACTCTGTGGCCTTGCTTCACCTTACTTTTGCAATTTTTTTCCTACATTGTAGCTCACATTCACCGCAAATAAACTGGGGACCTCCCCTTCTTTTGCCACTAGCCCTTCATTCTGGAAATCTCTTCCTAAACCTTTTCACTTGTTTCCTTTTCCCCTTCTTCAAAAGGTTCCTCAAAAATTATTTCTTTAACCAGGCATCCCTTTAGCTACCTCTTCCTCCTTGCTCAGTGTCTACCACTCTCCCTGTAAAAGGCCTTGAGACGTTTCACAAACAAGTTTGGGTGTGTCCAGTTATGACCTCGTGGTTTTCCTGATTTGCAAAATAGGATCAGGAAAGAAAATTATCTGCTGCATAGCTCACAGCAAGCTCTGCCAAACTTAGGAAAACCTACCATGTGTTATAGGAAGTTCTTTTCTTTTCAAGCTAGTTCCTAGCTCAAAACAATTACATAACTGCAGTCCCAGACCTCAGTGGAAACAGAATTTCCTCTAATGCTTTGTTTCCCATGATAGTGTTCTTAAATGGGAATTCCAAAATCACAGTCTGTGAATTTAGGCTGCACAAGAAATCTGACACCTCTTTGTGTAAAAAAAATGGTCTTTCTTTAAGTACACCATGGTACACAACAATGATGTAGTGTCTTTCAAGTATAAGACATTTAAAATCTCTATTCCATGTACTTAATCACACAAAGGAAATGACATCATGAGGGAAGTTTCTTAGACAAACTTGGCTTTTTTTGAAGCTCAGTCTTTGCTACACCATGTTACACAAAATGATTAGTCCTGCTAGAAGGTTGTCAAAGAATCTAGGATCAGATCTTGCATGCCATTGCAAGGAAGCATTCAACCCTAGGTAGCACGAAGGGCAAAGCTTAATGACAGATGTCAGCTTATTTTTCACTTTTGGCAGCAATATACGTTATTCAAAGGATTTACAATTCCACTTACCTTGGCATTGAAAATTGTAAATGACTGTTTAAAACTTCTACCAGGTCAGGGGGAAAAGGCAAAAGTTCAGATCAATTAATAGGAAAAGTTTTTTTAAAATTCTGAGATAATCTCAAGCTAAATTGTTGTTAAGGTGTTGTCTATTTTTATGGGCTGCATTGCAAAAAGATTGCATAGCTGTTGACAGAAACCTAATCACAATTTTCCCTTAAACTGATAGTGACAACCCATTATGTATTGTACTTGTAAACTGATTTTAGCAAGGCACTTTTTCATCCTCCCTTTCAAAAGCTCTATGCTCATTTCCTGTTACTGATGCAAAGTCCAAAATGAAAACCCTAAAAAAAACCAAATCACACACAGGAAATGAAAGCCACCCATCCAGCAGGAGAGCACGGTGGGAGGGGAAATTCTGGGACGATTAGACTTTATCACCTCACAGTTAGAACACAAAAATTGATTTAACCTCTACTCGGACATATGCCTAAAGATTAATCCTACATTTCAGGGATGTTCACACAGAAAACCTACGGCCAAAACATAAGGACTAATTTTAGATGAATTGCAAGGAGCACTGAAAGGCTGAATAGATTAGATGAAGGCTTTTTGTCACAATAGTATCTGACAATAGCCAGTCAATGGGTAAGACTGAGGGAGGAATTCACGTTATCAGTATCCTCAAGTCCAACTGCAGTAAGGATTATAGTGTTTTAACAGTTATTACTTTGCTCCCTTAAGCATTAGCAAATTGTGTCATGCTTCAGTAACAGTGGCCGGAATTTTACGGTGGATGGATGGGAGCCGGACTCCGATGTGAAAGTCAGTGGCGAACCCACTTCCGCCTAGCCTGGGGATCCATCCCGTATTTTACAAATTCTCAGGCTTTAATTGTCCTGAGGCGGGACTTCCACCCACTTGAGGGAGGAAGTCCCGCCTCAGAGCTGCCGGCCAATCAGCGGGCCAGCAGCTCTTAGACCCTACAGCGCCACCAGGAGTGGTAGCCACTGCTGGGACTGCAGCCCAGCCAACACCATGGATCGAGGAGGGAAGGTAAGTAGGGGCATGCCTCAGCAGGGGGCTCGGTCCTTCCCTGGTGAGGCTGGAGTGGTCGTTTGGGAGGATGGGGGTGTCCTTGGTCCCAGGGGTGGGTTGGGAGGCGGGGGCGGCCCTCAATCGGGCACCCTGTGCCCGACTGCCATGCCTCCCCCCCACCAGGGTGCGGAAAGGCCGCTATCGCCGGGCGGCCTTTCACGTCCCCAGCACACCCGCTTGCCATGGGTAAAATACCCGTGGAGGTGGGCGAGGGCCCTTAAGTGGCCATTAAGTGGTCACTTAAGGGTCTTGATTGGCCTCGAGCAGGCGGGCCGATTCCCACCTCCACGCCTGACCGCCGTAAACTTGTCCGGAGGCGGAATCAGGGCGGGTAGGCCTCCCGGAGCCTGACACTCAATTTTACGCCACCCCCACGCCACCATCCGACCAGCTGAGGCGGTGTAAAATTCAGCCCAGTAACACACTATAGCCCATAATGTCTGATGATGCACTATTCAGGGGTCAACTGTAAGTTACAACATTTTTGGGAACAATTCTTACTGGCACATTAAACCCTGATATTCCTGTTTTTAGCAGCACATGCAAATCATGTGATATTTATCCTGCTTGGTCCCAGCGTGGCAGAAACAGCCCACTTAATGCTAACCGTGCATGCTCACACAGCAGCATATAATGCATACAAACAGTAATTCATAAGAGAAGTCTTAAAGAGGATTGAAACGGATTAGACAACCTAACTGCATGATGCATGTTCATTTATTGACATGGACTGCAAGAGAGTGCAGCTGTGTATCGTTATGTGCTCCTTACAAAAACAACAACTTGTATTTATATAGTACCTTTATAAAGGCACTTCACAGGGGCATTATAAAACAAAATATGACACCAGCCACTTAAGGGAAATACTAGGGCAGATGACTAAAAGCTTGGTCAAAGAAATAGGTTTTAAGGAGTGTCAAAAAGGAGGAAAGTAAGGTAGCAAGATGCATTTAGTGAGGGAATTCCAGAGTTTAGGGCCTCGGCAGCTGAAGGTATGGCTGCCAGTGGTTGAGTGATTAAAATCAGGGATGCTCAAAGGGCCATAGTCAGAGGTGCGCAGATATCTCGGTGGGTTGTAGGGCTGGAGGAGATTAGAGAGAAAGGGAGGGAGACGCCATGGAGGATTTGAAAACAAGGAGGAGAATTTTAAAATTCAGACCTTGTTTAACGGAGCCAGTGTAGGTCAACGAGCACAGGGGATATGGGTGAATGGGATTTGGTGTGAGTTAGGACCATGGGCAGCGGAGTTTTGGATGGTCTCCAGTTTATGGAGAGTAGAACATGGGAGGCCTGCCAGGAGCACATTAGAATAGTCAAGTCTGGAGGTAACAAAGGCATTGATGAGGGTTTCAGCAGCAGGTGAGCTAAAGCAGGGCAGAGTTGGGCAATGCTATGGAGGTGGAAGTAGGCCGTCTTAATGTCAGCGTGGATATGTGGTTGAAAGCTCAACTTAGCATCAAATATGACATAGAGGTTGCGAACAATCTGGTTCAGCCTCTGACAGCTGCCAGGGAGAAGGATGGAGTTGGTGGCTAGGACTTACAATTTACACTTGCAGAACCTCAAGATGGTGCATAACAAGAAAGTACAGTACAAGACTGGAGGGCATCCCAGGAATTTCAAGCCCTTTACCCCATATAAGGAGGCCTGGACATCACTGGTTGGGACAGCACCACAGGATGAGGTTAGGGTGAAACTGGAGGCATTCGCAATGCTGGCAGTATCCTGATCATGAAATCCTACTCATTCACAGACACACAGGAATACACAAAACCATAAAAGCAATAGTACACCATATACTACAATGGAAGAACAGTTTGACAATGCTTCTTTGAGCATTTTTATATATGTTCTTTTTCTGTTTTGGTGGGCCTGGAAGAGCAGAATACCACAATATCTGGTGTCATTAAGCAATTCAAGTACCTCACATTACCCTGCACCGTGCTTGTCAACTTTGGCAACACCAGAACAGCTCTACACCCCCTGTAGCATGTCGATAGTTAGTGTGTGGGCATAGCATCCAGTGGGTTACAGAGCGTGTTTAAAGGGAGCAAACAGTGAAGGCAGCTGAGAAGCACCTGCTGCCCAGATGGCCAGCACAGTTCCTTCCTCAACTGCAGTGCTCAGCTGCTAACTGAGTAGAGTCAGCAGCAGCAAGCATGGCTGAATCAGTTGTAAGGTTACTTCAGGAACTAGCACAAGAAGGTGCAGGGTCACATGAATCACAACCAGTTCCCACTGAAATCCAGAAGCCAGCCAACATATTTACTGCTTTTCATGTATAAGAAGCCACAGATTAAGGGTTGGATCAGATCAAACCTCAAACCAGCACCAATGGGAAACACCAGTGTAGAACAAAGAACAAAGCAAATTACAGCACAGGAACAGGCCCTTTGGCCCTCCAAGCCTGAGCCGATCCAGATCCTCTATCTAAACATGTCGCCTATTTTCTAACGGTCTGTATCTCTTTGCTTCCTGCCCATTCATGTATCTGTCTAGATACATCTTAAAAGACGCTATCGTGCCCGCGTCTACCACCTCCACTAGCAACGCGTTCCAGGCGCCCACCACCCTCTGCGTAAAGAACTCACATCGCTCATGCACGACACTAAGTTGATTCATAGGTTGCACGATATTTGAATTTTTAAGGACCTTCGACAGGGAAATTTGTTGGTATTCAGAGAGGTCAAGTGTGGCCTATTCGAGGACGAGGGTGATAATAGCAGCTTTGAAAGAAAGAGGGACAGTGTCTGAACATGGGGAGCAGCTGATAATATAAATAAGCATTGGTGGCAGGAAAGATAGTTGAGTGGTCAAGAATTCAGTCAGGAAGGGATCAAACATTGAACACAATGGAAAGGAAACTCGGGTGGGGTGTATTACAGGCAGCCAATCCACTACTGCCTGTTTCCTGCTTGCACAAATTGAATTTAAGCCCCCATATTTCTAGCCTGTGAGTGGTCTGAACTTGCAACATTAAGACAGATTTGCATCTAGAAACCTTGTAATCATGAAAATAACCAACAATTGTGCACATGCAAGGCTGTGAAAAAAGCCATTATTTCCACTTTCTAAATTTTTCCTCCCCTCTCCTCTCCAGAAAATGCCAGCTCCTGCTGGTGTATGTACTGTGGGTGCTGTCAGCCACCCAATATCTCACACAGGTAACCATTCTTCACGTCAATCTAGACAGTGAATGTTGGCAGACTGTTTGACTATTGAGGTCTCACTTGATGTCCACACACACACTTGCATGTTCTAGCCGCAGTCACTAGGTTACAAGGAGCAGGAACCCTGGGTGATTTTCCCTGACGTTTTGAGGCCAATTGCAGTGCTCAGTTCTGATAAAAGGTCACAGACCTGAAATGTTGGGCTGAATTTTACTGGCCTGTCGATGCCGCGGGTCACGGTGTGAGGGCCAGTAAATTTCTGTGGGGAGAGGCCTGCCTCGACCCGTGATGTCAAGCAGGGCCCGCCACATATTAATGGCAGCGGGAGGACCTCGGAGCAGCACCCACCCCGCCCCACCGCCGCCTGGCATCGGGCCTTTCATCTCCATATGTAAATTGACTTTAAAGATATTCAAATGAACTTACCTACCATCCCATGGCAATTTTACTGCCTCTGTTCGGCCTTCAGAGTTCTGAGGCGAGAACCTGATGGGGAGACGGGGAGTAATAAAAATTTCAGGGCAGGAGGGGTGAAGGAGCGGGGAAATCAGTTTTTATTGGATGTGGGGATGGTGGGAAGGGGTTATAGGCCAAATGCTATAAGTTTGGGGGTAAAGTTCAGGTAGGGAAAAAGGAATGTGTTGGTCATTCTGGGCATTGAAATGACCATGGGAGGGGGGTTGCGGGGAGGGGGTTGGAGAAGGGCCATCCACATATTTTATATTGTTTAATAAAAATGTAATACTGCTGCCCATTTAAAAATTTAAAGTAATTCTAAGGGCTTAAAGCCCTTTAAAAATGGCGTCAGAGCCTGCACAGTAGCGCCCGACGCCATTGCCAGGGATGCAGAGGCCGCCCCTACATGTCATCGGGAGCGGGTGCTCCACCTCCACTATTTAAATGAGCCCTCGCGCGATTTCCTCGGCAGCCGCTGAATGCAGGCACCCCGCCGAGTTCAAAGGGCGCCTCTGCGGAGCACGGCGCCCGAATAAAATTTAGCCCGTTAACTCTGTTTCCAGCATTTTCTGTTTTTATTACAGACTGGAATCAAACCTGGGACCTTTGAGCCTGTTTTCTATCTGAGCCAAAGTTGCAATATTTGTACAACGGTTGCTTCTGGCGTTCTAAAATCATTGTCACATATCTAAATCTTTGTGAGCTGTGATTGTTCAGGCAGCCCCAACATATTGCAGGGCCATGGTATTAACACATCAGAGAATGGAGACAGTCTCCTGCAACAGGATTCCTGTTCAGTGGAGAACAAAGAATAAATATGAGCCAATGGTGTGAAATTGTAAAAACAACTATGAAGTGTAAAAAAGCTGTGGGTGAACTACTCTGCAAAGAGAGCAAGTGGCTATAAAATGCAAATAATAGCCCATGGGGGGTGCGGACAGTAAGGAGCAAGATAGCTGGTATTTGAAACCCAGAGATCAATCAAGTGGGTCCGCCAGTGGAGCAAATGATCTGTGAACTTCAGTGTAATAAAATCAGAAATGTAGAGCAGAAGAATGAAGTTAACAAAAGCCACTGTGTATGCCTCTGGTTTTGATGATCTTGGTTAACAATCTCTGCAAATTGCTTCATTCTGTTTGACAGTTATGACCACCATCAAGTGTTATCCCCACTGTTTATGACAGATTCCCCACTCTCAGAACTGCATTTAGACCTTTGGCCCCAGTGATATCCCTC
This sequence comes from Heterodontus francisci, assembly GCF_036365525.1. Taxonomy (NCBI): domain Eukaryota; kingdom Metazoa; phylum Chordata; class Chondrichthyes; order Heterodontiformes; family Heterodontidae; genus Heterodontus; species Heterodontus francisci. Next base: position 49,832,373 of record NC_090379.1, on the reverse strand, counting down.
CCATCATGGTCAGATATGTGCCTCCCAATTTATTTCTGCCCTGTGCCATTTCTTCGACTCTCTTACTTTCAATCCACCTTTCCTTCTCCTCTCTTGCTCACTCTATCTCTAAGAAAGATGATCCCTCTTACCCTTATGTCAGCCATTCTATCACCTTGCATTAGTATTTTCTAAAGTTATGAAAGCTGTTAATCAAATTATTCATAACAAAAAAAACTTGGATTAATATAGTCTTAACATAGAAAAAATTGTCCCAATGTGCTTCAGAGATGTTGTGAGAAATGGGCACAGAGCTTGGGGAATAAGGTAAGTTTTAAGAAGGGACATAAAGGAAGTAGAAAACAGAAGCCAGGATAAGTCTGGAACAGTGGACATTATGGCACAGAAGAGTGAGGTCCTTAGTGCTTGATGTGGTCCACCCACATCTGGCGATGGATGGCTAAATCAGTTGTGCACCAGATACATTCAAATCTACACCCCTTGGACTTGAGAGACTTAAGATTGGAGCCATACCAGTGGGAATGACTGCAATGAGATGCAGCAAAAGTTTTTTCTGGGCATCAAAGGCAGCCTGGCTAAAACATTAAGCCCAAGTTGATAACTGATGAAGTTGCATTTGAAGCCCTATTTCATTATGAACCATGTTTTTATAGCTAAATAACTGAAAGGCCTTAATCAGATTGTAACAACATTTTCAGTGAGTACTGGTTTCTATTCCTATAGATTATTCAGGCAAATATTCAGGTCCTTTTGCTTATATAAGGATATGATAGTCCAAAAAAACACAAAACAATATACATTTCTGACTAGTAAAGCAAATACCTTGAAAAATAGACAACTTTGCACATTCTTGTTATTTTCCCTAAACTTGCCCACCAGAGTAAAATTAAAAATATTAAAACTGTACCTCCCCAGCTGTAGAACGCAAATCAAAAGCAGCATATGCAAAGTAACTTTTCTGTTGTTCTGACTCCAGTGCTATCTACAATGTGATTTTTACAGCACTGAGTGGGCACTGCAGAACCACATCCTAAAGCAATACAGATGTGCCATTAGATTATCATCACTTTGTCATAAATATACCAGCTTTTAATTATATGTCTTTTCAAGTCCCGAGTGATATTTTTTTGAAAATGTAAAATTGAGCAATTTAATCATTTGCAGCCCTCGCAGAAACAAGGTCTATTAATTAAAACATACATAAAATAAGCAATTAATTTATAAGTGTTCTCCTTAATTGTTTGAGAGCACAGTTTACTGTTTTCATAGCCTTCAGCAAGGGCTGTTCCCAACAGTACTCTGCTTGTTATTGTGCAGTCTGCATTAAATGTTGCTTCCTGTTTAAGAATTATTAAGTCGCACTTTATCCTCATGTTCCCACAGCTAAAGCCTATCTAAGCCTCACTTCAGTTTTCAGGAAACTGGCCGAAGATGGATGAGATGATAGTCTGACCAAACTTTCACGTTCTAGAACCACAGAAAGCTGCCAAGTTCTTTCAATACTCAAACCCCAGGTACAAGACAAATTCTAAACAATAAGCTGAGAGCTTGATCTAAATCTGTGCGTATGTAGAATTCTTTCACATGCAACAGGTTCCTAAAAAAATTAAAATTCAAAGGCAAAGCGTAATGGAAAAATGTAGTGTTGTGGTCGAGCTAGTAGCATTGACATTATGGGCTGGATTTTGTTCTCCCCAGGTGTCAGGTTCTGTGGAGGCGGCCGGCACTCCTGCGTCTTCAAATCCTCATCTGGGGAAATGCGGCGACACACTGGTGGGGAAGGGGGAAGAGGTACGTTTGTCTGTGCGGGGTGGGGAGAACAGGGTCAAATAAATGTAATGGGTGTAGGGGATGGTGCGAAGGGTTGAACATTAAACTTTGTGCAGTTTGAGAGGGGAAGGTCAGATGTTAAAGGTAAGTGTTTTTTTGGGGGAAAGGGCAAATGGTTTAAGAAATTGTTATGGGTGGGTGGGAAAGGGACGTTATAAATTTATTTATTTAATGTTGGGGGGGCTACTTCTTTGAAAATTTAAATGTGACTGTAGGGCTGACTGCCCTTTAAAAATGGCGCCAGCACCTGTGCACAGACAGCTGACCCCATTGCCGGGGACGGACAGCCTGCCCCCTCCACTTGATGGGGGTGGCCTCCCCGGCTATGTAAATGAGCCGCCACGTGGGTGATTGCAGCGGCTCTTTGGCGTGCGGTCCGTTGAGCTCGCCGCTGAGATCAGCGGCGGGCTCTTAAAATCCAGCCATATAAGTATGTCCCTCCCATTATAATTATGTCCAATTTACATCATGTTTACTATTTTAGCTTTAAACCTTTGAATATAAAGTTTGAGATACTCGAAATAAATTTCAACTTTGCCACAGG